>NC_087062.1:5882577-6300363 GCF_963678635.1 Symsagittifera roscoffensis
AAAAAAACATCTAAATTCTCGGTTCGTTTTTATTTTGATTGATAAAAAAAACAACACACTCACCTATAGATATCATATTTTCATAGTGTTCTCCAAACTTTCTCGTGAACGGCGCAGCTCCATTGCTCAATAGAAGTGAGTATCTATGACGATAGCTAAGGTGGAATCTGCCATAGTCATATGGAACGGACTCCCATCCATTTTGAGCATGAATGTCTTGAAGTGTTCGATATATTGGAATGGAAATCAACATTTCCAAAGTTGCGGCCAGCACTGATGTTACTATGACCCCTTTCAACGAAGTGGTTTCCTGAAACCCAAAATTTCCAAGTTTACTAAAACTCAAAATTGAGAACTTCAGACCTGATCCCAGAGAGCTGGTGAAAGACTAAAAAGTAATCTTAATTTGTTATGGTTTATCAATCATAATAACGGATCTTTGAAGCTTTATGATGAACATGATTGAATTGAGTATCAAGCGAAAAACGGGAAAATTTCATACAACATAATTTCCCTTCTGACTGCAAAGCAAAAATTGCTGAAAACGTATCAAGTCGGGCGTATATAATTTCCCCAAAAAAATGTCCATTCAAATTTTATTGGCAATATTCCCTCTTTACCCTAGTCGATCAACGAAAGTTATCTTGCACGATCTTGCAAGAATTTTCCAAGTTTCTTTAAAAGATGCATAGCCTTAAAAGATCTCAAAAGATTCTTGCAAGGTCTTCTAAGATAACCTCCTTTAAAGTGGGAAAATCTTTGAAGATATGACTTTTTTGTGGGATTACAATGTTGTCATTGAGGATGGCCGGGTCGAGACCCCGCTCAAAAACCGCTCAAGATATGAGCGGTTTGAGTGATTTTCCAGCAAGATTTGAGCGGTTTGGGCGTTTTTTTTGGAAAAACCGCTCTAACCGCTCAAACTTTACGTTGTTTTTGAGCGGTTTTTTTTAGATAAACGGCTCATTTTGAAGCAAGATTTTGAGCGCAATCGTCTAAAAAAAACTACTCAAACCGCTCAAATCTTGCTTCAAATTAGGTGAAAAATCTCGACTCGGGTGATCCACACGCAGAAATACACCAGAATTGACCTATGTTTGTCCATAATTTATTTGAATTCTTCTCAGTATCGAGTCTTGTTTGCCTTCCTCATTAACTCTGGAGTTTGATACTCTCCAATTAACTCAACCAGTAAGTTTGTAACTTTTTGCCGAACAGGCACGGCAAAACCACGACCGTCCTTTGTTGCCGATAGAACTTTTTTCGACTGCACAGAAGTTAATGAATTCTCCAGACTCGAATTTTTTGCATGATTGGGGTACGTTTCTTTGGTTTTTTTTCGACAGTTTTTCACGATGCTCTTTCAATGCACTTCAAAGCCTACTATCTGGCATTGAGAGCTCAGCTTCTTTCTATAATTCTTTCTCAAATAACAAATCTGGAGAACATTTAACTACATCGCAACACTTCTCTGTAGTCGGGAAACAGGGGAGCAGAAAAGTGTCGGAAACGAGCAGAGATGTATTACCTCCATTGAAACTTCAAATAGTTGGCGTTGTGGCGCATCGGTAGTGATAGTGCCTAGCAATCATATGATTGCGGGTTCAAATCGCACGTGCGCTGCAGTTTAAGAGGTGAGATCTTGTATGATAGCTATAGCTTAGTTAACCTTTGGGTAGTGAGTTATATCCTTTTGGTTATAACTCATAGAGTAATTTCAGATAAGGTACACCGTCTGCTCGTCGCGCTATCTTATTTTCGGCCAGATAGATTCGTGCGACTTCTTAGTCTAAAACCAATCTTAATCTTACTCTAATATCTCCTAGTCTCAATACATCTAGTGTACACCGGTTTAAGCGAGTTAGTTCCAGAATGAGAAGAACTGTATTCTAAGTTTAATTCAAATTGCTCTGGTGTTGAAACTACAAGTAGTTTCAACACTTACAAATAAGTGGGTTGTTAGTTTGATGGAGTATGATTGGTTAGTATTTAATATTTTATAGAGATAAAATATCATAATAATAACCAATGATAAATACTAGTTTAGATCTGGTTCCACCCATCCGGGGTTTAGAGAGTTTTAGTTTTTCAATGTTGTATTGTAGTGTAGGATGGATGGTGGTGTTTTTCTTTATAGGTTGCGAGCATATTCTTTTTTTCTGGTTTGGAAGAAGAGATGTTATCACGATAGTTTCGGGAGATCGTATTATGATTTCTGATCGGTTGTGATGAGTGTTGATCTGGTTGCTTTTAGAGAATAGGAATGGGTTGCTTTCGACAGTACCATTTAGTTCGACTTTGGATGCAGTGCCTGGTGACTTGGATCTGTACGTATACTTGAACATCGATATGGCCATTGTTCTGTTGCAATGGGTTTCCTTTGCTGCGATGCCAAGTCGTACTTTGAATCCGTTGAGTGTAGTGACTGTAGGCAGCATATCGGGTGTATTTTGCCATTCCGTAGTTAGAGTGTGATTGGGTTGTCAAATTCCTTGCTGCTCGTCTTTGGGCTGTATGTAATCTATATACTGCATTGTATTATTTACATATACAAATCTTTGTTAATTTTGTTTTTAGTTATGATCTTGTATTAATTTTTATCGCAAAAGCGTTCTTGTTTTAGTTCGGTTATTTTTAAGAGAATAATTTATCCAGTTCTAAGCTTGTTTTAATCAGGTTTGGGTACCGTGCTTTTTTTTTCTTAGTCATGCCGTTAGGTTGTGGTTTGTGGTGTTTAGTAAGCTTGCGTTGGTTAGTTTGGATTATTATATAATTCTTTTCCAATCGGGTTAAAGGAAAGTTTGAAATGTGTTAAAACTGGTTAGAGTTATTAGCAGTGAAAGTTAAAAGTTCAATTCATTATTTCAAACAATTCTTCGTGGGCGAGCTGTGCGATTGTGGATAGGATTGTGGGCGAGTGAATTTTTAAAACAACAAAGAAGCGTCTTTGAAAAGCTAAGTACTGCTTTAATTTTATAGGCAACTTTTATTAATTTACTACTTTGAAATCATTAATTTTACGGCTTTATTTGGGGGTTGAAATTATCAATTTATTTTCATTTTAAAAATACTTACTGCATATGGGAAAAGAGTTCATATTTCAATTTATTGCTGTTTTGGGGGTAAATTTTACTGCTTCATTTATTGTATTTGGTTAATTGAAATTTATGATTCTAGAAAAAGTTTTCTGTTTTTTGTTTCGTTTTTTTTTGTAGATGATTGATGATCGTGCCTGTGAAGACTAAAGAAAAAGAGAAAACACTTTTTAAGAATGGTTAGTTTTGTTTCGAATTTATTAGAATAATTTATTTAATTCGTACTTACCTTATTAGTCGGGGAAGAATCTATGGGGAAAAACGTCGTGGATTATTTCTGATGATGTTATTAGATTAGCTAGTAAGCGAATGATGTATTTAGTTTGGAGAAGTGGCCAAAGCAATTCGAGTGTGGTCGGGTTATTTATTGGTTTTTTGACAAATAGGTTGGGTTTAAGCTTTTTTTTTGGTGAGGAGAAGTTTGGAGGGCTATTAAGGGATTTCCTAATTTTATTTTTGTTTATTGGATGATCGGGGGTATTTGAGAGTTATTTGTACTTTAGGCTAAATGATTATGTTGATTTTGTTCTTTAGGCTAATTTAATATTTTAGCTTGAGGGTATTTCGAGGTCTAGCTGGGACAGTATTGTTGATTTTTGTTCTAGTTGATAGGGGAGGGTCGTAATATTGAGGTTTTGTTTATTTTAGTTGTCAAATTTGAGCGGGTTGCTTATTTTTGAACTGGAGGTCTTAAAGTTATAGTTAGAGATACGCTTGAAGGTGATTGTTTGTCGGCTAAAGAAGTCGTGTCAAAAATAAGGTGATGATTCGGAAAGGCTCTTATTGGCTGAAATTGAACTAGTTTGTTCAAGTGCTTTCCAGCATGAATTTTGAGAAAATGTTCGGTCCATGAACTTATCTTCAAGAGGTGAAAATGTTAATTATTTTAAAGTGGTTTTTGAAATTCAACTTTCTCTAAAATTTTAGATTGCGGGATGAATGTTTTGTAATCTTTTCGTTGCTGATTACGAAGTCGAGATGATTGCCTATGTAGAAATTTTTCTTTGTGATCTTGTGGTATATATTTTTCTTCTAATTTTGTTTTTTCTTACTGTTTGAGTGATTTTCTTGTTGTCTAAATACTTAGATGTTTGTTTGTTAAGTTCTTTTTTTTCTAATGGTTTTTGGTTAGGATTCATATCAGTGCTTTGATTTTGTTTATATTCGGAGTTATTGTGAATAACTTTCAGTCCTGTAAAGGAGTATAATTGAGTCAGTTCGCAAATAGCGTACTTTTTTGGATAATAAGGTAAAAGATTGTTCCGGTGTTGAACAATTTCTTTTTTGTTTAGGTCTATAAGTTTGTATGTTACATCAGTGGGTTTATCAATTATTTGATATGGTCCTTTTCGGAGTGGTTGTAATTTTTCAGAAATTTCTTCTTGTGTTGTAAAATTTGGAATTAAAACATATGTTTCGATTTTCAAGTTTGTAGCTGGGGTAAATTGGGAAATTATTTGGGAATTAATATTTTGTCTTTGTAATAATTTTTTTGTTACTTTCTGGTAAATTTTGTCGTGTTTTTTGTCTCTGTTTAAAATCTATTGGGTGTGTGTACCGGAAGCTAATTTTAAAATTGGTGGATGATGAAAGTGATCTTCATCGTGGGTATGTAGTGGTAGATTTTAACATATTGATTCTTTAGTGGGTTGACAATAATCTTGTGTATTTTTGTTTAATTGGCATGTTAAGCAATCCTTGCATAATACTAAATAGGTGTCCATATATTCAGTGGAGGTTGCAGTGCGTGTTTATCGGGGCGCAAAGTACTGCTACGCTCAAACAAACTCCGTTAGTATACAATTTTGTTTCATTTTGCATTTTCTTTGTTTTTCATTATATTGAAAACTTAAACAATTTCTCCCTAGCGCAATTCAAAATGCCTTCAAATTTTTTATCCAAGTTATAGCCATTAGTCATCTCTAGGGCCCAAAGTTCTTAAAATTTTGACTTTTTGATCCTTGTTTTGAAAAAAAATTGGAAAAATATGCCCAAATTCCTTGTTTTTTGGTGGATATCAGAGATTTGGGTTGGGACGCAAAATTTTCTCATGTTGATGTTCTGGGGCTGCTTTTTCAACTAATCTGGGTCTTATAGGCTGGATCATGCGTCTCACAAAACAAGATTTTACAATTTTTTTAAAAAAAAGTTGAAAAATTTGACCTACAAAGTCCATTAAAAATTGTGCCATTTTTGGCCTGTTTTTCGAGGGTTTTTCGTGCAATTTGTGTCTTAAACTTTACTTTTTGTGCTCAAAATGGTGTCTAACATTTACGGACAACCAACAACCATTGTCGGAGTGTCTGTAATTTAAGTTGTGCAACCTTTTAGATTCAGTTTTTTTGGTACTTGCATTTCTTCGTTTTGAGAATCGTTTCCTAATAATTTGTTTTTGTTTGTTAATAATTTTCTTTCTTAGTGTTTTTTTTTGTTTTTATGTATCCTATTGTTTGTCAGTGTGGTGTGATTACAAGGTCGTATTTTTCGTCGTTAATTAAACAATTGTGTATTTTGATCGTTTGTTTGTTTCCTAAATTTTCTCTTGACAAGGTTTAGGATGATGGATGCAATATTTGGGTTAATGATTTCTAATGTCTTAAACTGTTAGTTCTTACAGTTTGTTGTGGTTAGCTTAACTTGAGTCGTATTGTTGGGTTGGAGAGAAAAGCGTATATTGATTCCTGAGAATGATTTTTACTCGTGACTAATTCTAAGCTAAGATAGACGTACCTAATCTTACTTAGGGGTTGTGATTTGTGATCAATGGTTGGAGAATAGAAAATCGATCCACAAGGTTCAGGTATAATTAGAACGCAAGTAGTTCGTTAGATACTATTTTATGACTGACTAAGTTTAAGTGCTATCCTGGGTCAGTTAAGAGGGGGGATCAAGTGAAGGATGAGTAACCGAAGTTCTTCACTGTTTATCCTAACTAGAATGGTTAGTTCTTGAAAATTTTCTGTTAATTCTGTGTTATTGATAAGGGGTTGGGTAGTGAATCGACGTTTGAGGTCGTTAGACACTAATTTAATTGGGAGGGGGAGAACAAAATTGTTCTATTTGATCCAAGGATAAGCCCTGATGATCAGAAATTTAGATTTAGTTTAATTTCATTTAAAGATCCAAGGGAAGCCTTGATGATCAGAATATTTAGAAAAAGTTAACTTATTTTAATTTAAGCTAAATGAATTTAAAGATCCATGGGAAGCCTTGATGATCAAAATATTTAGATAAAGTTAATTTATTTTAATTTAAGTGAAATAAATTTAGAGATCCAAGGGAAGCCTTGATGATCTGTTATTTTAAATGAAATTATTTTAATTGAAAACAAGGATAAGCCTTGATAACTTTTAGGTAAAGGTTCGAGTGAAGAAAAGGTTAAGTGTTTGGTTTTGATGATGTTAATGTTTTGAGATTTGCTGTTATGTTTTAGGTGATGAAGCTGGGATGAAAGGATGATTTATATATACTAACAATTATGCTTTATACTAACTAATTTTTGTATTTTATATTTAATAGATATTTTTTCCTAGATGTTTTTAATACTCGAAATTTTTAAGGAGAACGACTAGAGTTGTTTTTATGAATCGTTAATGTATAATTACTAGGTTTAGCGCCATGAAAGGTTATTGAAGATGTTTCTTCAAAATTTTATGTCAGTAAATGAAAATTTAAATTGACTGCTGGAAATATTCTAAATAAAAAAGTTTGATCTCGTTTTTGTCGTACAATCATGAAATTGATTGGTAGATTTCTTCCTAGTCGTACGTCGTCTCTTGTCCGAGGTCTTCTTCCAATACCGGGTAGTTCTCGTATTGTTCGGAAACTTGGCTCTGATCTATTGAGTCGTGGAGACATTTCTACTGAATTTTTGTCATATAACATTTTTTAAATAATGTATTTGTCTAATTCTAATCTTTTCTTTTTAAATCTAGGTTAATTAAGGTCTGTTCGAGACTTTTTGGTTGCACCAGATGAGTTATATCCTTTTGGTTATAACTCATAGAGTAATTTCAGATAAGGTACACCGTCTGCTCGTCACGCTATCTGCTATCTTATTTTCCGCCGGATAGATTCATGCAACTTCTTAGTCTAATACCAATCTTAATCATACTCTTATATCTCCTAGTCTCAATAGATCTAGTGTACACCGGTTTAAGCGAGTTAGTTCCAGAATGAGAACAACTGTATTCTAAGTTTAATTCAAATTGCTCTGGTGTTGAAAGTACAAGTAGTTTCAACACTTACAAATAAATGGGTGGTTAATTTGATGGAGTATGATTGGTTAGTATTTAATATTTTATAGAGATAAAACATCATAATCATAACCAATGATAAATTTTAGTTTAGATCTGGTTCCACCAGCTAGGCCTATGGCTGGTTAACTAAAAAAAATTGCTCTCTAAAAAAAACTAAAAAAACTGCTCTCCGTAAATCAAGCCATCATTGAAGAGAAGGAATGAGCAAACTACCAAACTACTCAAAATGAACATCCATGTCTAGAGCAACAACCCAGAGGCAAAATTTCAAAAAACCGCTCCACAGACAAATCAAGATAGAACCAACTTTGATAGTACAGACCACCAGTGGTGAAATGCGGAAATCCCTTCACTTAGCACACCTCATGGTTTGCCGGGAGCGAAAACGTTTGTAGAACCAAAGACCACTTCAGGAAGATATGTAGATCAAAAATTAAACCCCTCAATGAAATAGACAACTTTGTGAGACAATTCTGTGGAATGGAATGAAATTGTTTGTCAAGCTATGACATTTGCAGATTAAAAAATACATTCAGGGCCCCCGCAGTGACAAAAACGGATAAAAATCGATTATCTATAGAAAACATATAGATTTCAGATCTGTTGTAATTTTATTTAGTAAAACTTCGATTATGTAAATTTAACAATCAATTACAATGCATTTTTTTTCGCAAAAGTTTTATACTGTACATATTCATTATATAACCATCGCCAAAACACTCTAAAACTGTTTTTTCTGTATCCAATTTTATGCATACTATAAACAGATTATATATATTATCTACAGATCATAAACTGATTATATACAGATTATATACAGACTATATACAGATTATATAAAGACTATATACATGTTTTGTACAGATTATATAGTGATTTTCTCAACATTCTCGCCAATCAGATAGAATGAGTATATTGAAATAAAATTATAAAGTAGGCAATTTATTAAATTTTTCGTACTGATGTTCGATCTGAAAAATAATTTAATTTTCTTATTCTGTAAATAAGTTGCAGCAGAAAGTAAATTGCTCTATGTTTATTTTTATAATTTTTATTGATGTTTTATCACAAAATCGCGCTGATTACGTTGATCTTTTAAATGGCATTTGAAGACGTTTTGCACAAAATTACTTTTCTTACAGCGGAAACCCTTAGATTGCAAAATCTTAGAGGGATCTCCTAAAACTTGTAGTTTGTGGTAACCAATTTTCCTCAAGTGAGTTCAATTCACTATAAAACTGTGGAAAACTTTTCCTGATTGCAAATTTTGAATTGTCAATTTAATTTTGAATTGTCAAAATGGAATTTTTACAACCCCTATAGTTTTTAGGCAATATAATCAATTTGATACAGACTTCATACAGATTATATACAGATTATCTACATATTATCTACAGATTATATACAGTTTTTTTGCATAAAGATTATATACTGACTATATGTAGATTATCTACAGATTATATAAAGGTTTTACATAATACAAAATCGATTATTTTGGCACTTAAACCCATTTGATTTTGGTGAAAAAAAACTGGATTCTATCTGTAGAGAATCGATTTTTGTTTGAAAAATGGTTGTACATAAATCGTTTATATACTTACGTTAATCAGTAGCTTTTTATGTATATAATCGATTTTTATCCACTTTCGTCAATGCGGGTCAGACTATGAAAATGAAATCATCACAATGCTTAAAAACGTTTGTTTACTCAGAGAATATCCGATGGACTTTTTTAGTTTGCAGATAACGGGATTAAGTTTTCTCACCTTGATCTGCATCGCTCAGAAAATTGTACGGTTAAGGGTGTTCGTTGATTTTTTTCGAATTTGTATTACTCGAAACTAGGAAGTCGTACAATTTCCGACAAGACTTCTCTGCAAGTACAAATAATGGTAAATATAGGCTTGGAAAAAAAACTCAATCGTATTCCAAAATTCATTGTAGTTTCAGCTAGCCCGTTAAACTTTTTAAAGTCAATTTCATTTTTTGAATTAAAATGGAGAAACCCGTGATTAAAAACCATGACAGAGGAAAATAAGACGAAAAATCTAGTTTTACAAATCAAATCAAAAACATTACACAAAAAGTCATTTTAAACGATTCCGCCAATGGTTGGACGTCTAACGAGACACCGTTATTACTAACTTCTGGATCCGAGAAAATTATCTTCAAGAACAAAATCATGCAAAAAGGGGAATCAAAATTACAAAGAAGATACTTTCTTTCAACAACATTGACCAGAACTCCGTTTCGAAAAAGTCATTTTTATCAGATCTAAGCTACTCGTATTTATGAAAATCTGTTTGCCCCACTCTGAAGTAGACTACAAAAACACAAGAAGGAGCGAATGAATGGAATCCGACGGAAACACAAATAAAATGGAAAATTGTGACGAAAACTCTTTTATATGCAGAATTGATGAAATATGTAAAGAGACAGTTCCATAAAATTTGTTTTGGGTTCAAAAGTTCTAAGCGGCTAGGTTTTCCATATTTCAAAACATTAGGGTCAATTTATAAAAATCCACAGTCTTAGAGATTGCAGCTCTTAAAGTTTCATTTGAAACCAATGGCAAAATCTGGTTTAGTAATTATTTCTTGAAAACGCAAATACTCAATTTCATTATTGCACAACGGCAAAAAATCAATGCATTTAAAGTGTAGTGGCCGTTGAAGGTATGCCCAAGCAAATTCAATAAGAAATGGACTCCTGTTCAGAAGACATTCAACTACAAACTGATACTTTTATGATTTTTTGGTTGAGTTCAAGGAAAGGTTTTTTGAAAACGAAAACAGTCTTACAAACCCTACCAATTTTCTAGAAAAAAAACAGCAAAATTAAAAAAAAAACTCTGTTTCTTCAGAAAAAATTGAATCGTTAGGTATCTAAAAATGGTTTTCAAGAACAAAACTGACGAAGAGCAAACCGAGTGCCAATAAAAATTTAGCCAATTCAAAGCAAGTATCCACACTAAAAATCATTTTTCGGATCTTTGAAACACACTTTACTTGAATCGTTCAAAACTTCTCCGAATTTTAGTCTCAGCTAAATTCCTAACTAGTTTTCAAAAGTTTTATCAGAGCAGTCGTACCAAATCATCTTCCGAAAAACAGGACCTCTAGAAAAACAAGCCTAAGAACAAACGCGTCACTCAACAGTTTGAGAGTCACCTCAGAACAATTCCATCGAAACGATTAGATGGCAATTACATTCGCTTCAAGGTCTTGTATATCCACAGATTGAAGTCTTCAACCGTTGTGTTGGAACTGTTCTGCATGGTATGGGCAATGGCACATGCACAAAATGTCTTCAAATGTCAGCAAACTATAAGAATTTGATAATAGTAAAAAAGCAAAGCAGACAGATGATATGATTAAAACGTAACCGGCTTTGAATTTCGTATAGAGTCCTACACTTTGGTGGCAAGCTCGCAACACGTTGGCGCGGCTGCGGCGGTCACTATTCTGCAGCTTGAGTTTATGCTGGTTGAACAGTAAACAATCAATCCATAAATTCGTTGGCTCAAATTTCAACCAATCATAATTCAAGAAGATAAATTTTGGGACTTATGCGACTGATTTTTTTTATTTTGGGAGCTATGAATATTGGGATTCATGGGAATTCACCATTTTGTCAGATAATGTCTTTTTGTTCTTTCTAAAGTATATTGTATGAATAACCTAATCAAATTGAAAAATTGAACCCTTTGAAATAGTCAGATTTCTCTATTGCAAGCTGCTACCTCTCTCGTAGAAATCTTCACGTTGACAGTGGTTTTAGATGCAACGAAACTGCGCAAACAGAAAAGTGGCGACATATTTGTTCCAAGTGGCGACATATTTGCGATAGTCATCAAATTCAACTTGATTCTTTTTGCTGTTTCTTATTTTTAAAACACCACCTGAACAGTTTTTGGATGTTTCTTTGCAATAAATTGAGTAAATACTTCTTTACTTCAACGTACTAACCGCGAAATGCAATGTTTGAGGGAATGCTTTTTTTTCGTATTGCGATTGATTGACCCGAAAAAAAAATCAACATAAAAAAGAAGGCGAGATTATATTTGTCGAGTTACGGGCAAATTATTTCTCGATTTGTGTGCTTACCCCGGGCTCCTCGATCGGCAGTTCGTTTCTGTCCCAAATTGAAGGGTGTGTTCTGGCAGTTTCCAGAAGCGGAGACGTGAACAAATTCACATTCGGAATTCCGTGTTTTCTGGCCGCCAAAATAGGACCGCCGACAAGCGAGTCGCCAATCACAATGTCATAATTGTGAGGAGACTTTTCTAGAAACTTATCCAGCTCTTCGTATGCTTTAATTATCCCATCTTCACGAAGGTAACTTGGAAGCGTCATCAGAGCTTCCAGAACATTCAGCGGTACAATGGTCGGCATTACTGTGGTTTCATGCACTTCGAATGCACCTGGCATGTCTTGGATTATCTGCTCGGGACAAGAGTCCGTTGTGAAGACGGACACTCTGTGACCTTTGTCTACTAGTGCTCGGTATTGACCTGAAATAAAGTTACCACTGCTACTAATGAGATCTCGGCTCTTTCTGTATCACGACCCAAAACAGATTTCGTTCATATGTTGAAAATTGGATCATAATGCTCGAATTGGATTGCTTGAAATAAGTTCCAGCGAAAGAAAATCTGGATATCCAATACAATAAAAACAGAAGCTCAATCGACAATTCGATAATTTTTGGCCGCATACCAGAAAATATCTGGGATCTCTTTTACCAGCCCCCTGTTACAAAAAGGGCGAGCAAGTTTGTCACTAGGTACAAATCCGCAGAACACGTAACTGAGAAAATATAAATTGACGAATTAATTGAGGACATTTTAGACCACAAAAATCCATTATAGTTGATTAATCAATTATAATTGATTTTTGCAGCCTAAAGCGGTGGCAGAGCTGAGAGGCCTTTAGCATAGTGGTAAGGCGTTCACTTCGAGGTTGTGAGATCGTTTAATCGATCCCCTGCCATGGCAATCATTGTATGTGAGGACGAGCGCGCACTTGACCTCTAGCTTCAGGTCTACCCAGCCTACTGCCTATGGCTGCAATAGTCGCACCCGTGAAAGTTCTGGACGCAAAAAAAACGGCCTTGAATCACAATAAAAAGAGCTATGCGCATCAAAATAACTCAGTTCGGAATGTGGGCAAATAAGAGAAACGGACTACGCTTAGAAAGGCTAAGAATAATTTTAAGGCCACGCGGATTTCGAAAATCTAGTCATTTCATGCTTGTTGTGATTTCGAATGCTCTATTAAAGTTGTTTCTGTATGGAAACATCGTTTCCATAAATAGCAGCATCTATAGTGCGGCGTATGGTTTGCATGGTGAAAAAAATCAAAATCTAATAAAACCGTATCGTGTATTAAGGATACGTTTTCTCAGTCATTTTTGTCAAGGAGCTTGTTTTTACGGTTTTCCAGAGAAAAAATAACTGTGTGAAAAATCTCTTCCATACGTAAGGTGAAAGATTTTCATATCTTTCCAACGGCTTGCATAATGATGAGAAACCGTTTTATTACTAATTTAATCCGTTAAAAAGCTATTTTGAGGGTTTTAGAAACAAATTTATGTGCTACGCATGATCAGTCATTTTCCATACAAATCATGCATGGATGTGTATGGTTGTGCATTATCTTCTATGGTGGGCAACCCGGTCAATGTTTTTAAAGGCGCTTAGAAGTTTTTGAGTTTTCTGAGCTCTCTCAAAACACTTATAAGACCCTATTTCGATCAAACGTTCAGCACCGAAAGTCCGAAATGACGTTTTCCGTTTTTTGTGGAAAATTTTAGTATGTACTGGCGCCAGAGGCGCTTTTAGGAAAATTATTGGTATCAATTGGCCAGAAATTTTTGTCTGAGAAAACAAATTAGTATATATTGGCACCAAATTTTGGGGTTGGTCGCACCAGCGGATTAAGAGAGGGTGGTTGGGCGGGGGCAGAAGCTTTCTTTTCAGTCATTCGACCCTCTGCCGACCCAAAGGGTGCCCTATTTGTACTATTTTGAGATATGCGTTTTTGGATAACTGACCCTAAAATTTTTGGTCTGTTTTTTTTCTAGCTTTTGCCTACCGCGCAGAAAACTTGGTGTCAAAATGGGGTCTTAATAGTGATTTGGTAGAGCTCAGAAAGTCAATTTGGTCGACCTAAAAAAAGGTCGAGAAAGTTTTCGATTTTTTTTGAAAACTCTCTTATCTCGAGAAAATCCTAGATCTGCCCCTGCTCCCCTCTTTGAACTTTTTTCTAAACTTTTCCAAAAGTGAAAAGCTTTTATGAGGTGTGAAAAAATAGAGTGTGAAGAAAATGTTCATGATGTCATAGACAGATTTGACGCCAAAAATCACTACTGTTGCATAAATTTGCTTAATTTTTGTTGATTTTTGAATTATGCAATCTAGTATTTTTTTCAAAGTTCTGCCTCCCTCCCCCTCCCTCAGAAAAATCCAAGATCCGCGCCCGGTTGGTCGGCCATAAAATGGTTGTCATATAGTACCAAAGTGTAGCCCTTTGGTAGTTCGAGTCAGGGGGTCGAATCCCTGAGAGAAGGCGTCAGTTCAGCCCCCCCCCCCCCTCCTTCCGAATCGGTTACTGGTCTAAAAAGCCGTCAAATTAATATAATCCTCTATCGCCCAAAGACAACGAAACGGAGTATAAATTCTTTATAATCCATTTTTTTTGCTCGAATTTAAAAGTGAATGTAAATGCCATAATTTGTTTTCGCTTCGTTTCGAGCAACATTTTCTGCCTTGTTCACATTCTGATGTACGTTATGAATGCACGGCCTAACAAAAAGATCGATAAAAATTGATTTATCGATAACAACTGATCGATAACAAAAAATGATTTATTGCTTTTGTATTAGTAGCAATAAATACGTTTTAGATTGAATAAAATCAATTTTTTCTTGTTCCGACCATTTTCGCGAATCCCGGAGGGGAACGGGGTTGCCCGGCAAATCTTAAAACCCCCTGGTTCGATCTCCTGTGAACCATTTTCGGCGGACTTTGGTCTTAAGTTATAAAACTGTTGAGGTTGCATATTAAAAGTTCGACGGGATAATTTAAATTTTTTCAAGACCTGCAGAAGGGTTGAAGTGGCCCCGCATGCACATGGTGACCATGAGGATGTGATAGGACTTCCGGGAACCCCCACCATGCAGTGAGCCCTGCTCCACAGTCGGCGCAGAATCGTTTGCAAATTTGGAACCCCGCGAAGAAACAGTGAAGCTGACAGCAGCTGCCAGCAAAACCAGCTTGAAAGACAATTTAACTGTGTTAAAATGTATTTTAAATGTATTGTTCGACATGGACTTAAGTCTATAGCTTTAACTAACAGCTATATCACACGTGATTTGATTTGACGATTCTGTTGTACTGTTGCTAGCCAGGCAATCAATCGTTTAACTATGTCGCCATGTTTGGGGTCTAGGACAACAAGCCGACGGGACTTCAAGCCGAAGGGACTTCAGGCCGAAAATTAAACTTTACAAGCGCCTCAAATCATTATTTTTTCATATGTAAAACGTTGCTTGTCAAAATCGTAGGCTATTTTACTCCATAATAAGCGTTATTTATGACCATGAATCACTTGAGATTGGCATCCGTTAAAAATATCAGCCGGTTTTTGAAATGCATAAATTATAAACAAGAAAGTTACCTTCAACCGTGTTTTGTTTTTCAACTTCCCTAAACATCATTTGGAGGCTTAAAATCGATGAAGACGCTAATAAGTACCGAATAAAGATCATGAAATTGAGAAATTCTTCAAAAAAAAATTCCAAATTAATCATATTTCATGACTTAGAGAGAAAATTTTCGGCTTGAAGTCCATATTTGTAAGAAGCGGACCGAAGGCGGAGCAATAAGCAGAATGGTCTAAGAGCAGAATAGGTCCAAGAGCAGAAAAATAGAAAAATATCAACTTTTACTGATTAATATGGGCAAATTGATAAAAAAATTCTCAGAATCATCTATAATACCAAGAGAATGAATGATTTACTCATGAATTGAATAATTTCTTCATTGAATTTTTCTAAAAATCTTGATTAAATTAGTCAAATTATGCTTAAATTATTAGTTTATTTGGTAATATTGACTATTATTATAATTCATTTACCGATCAGCTCATAAAAGTTGATGTTTTCTATTTTTCTGCTGTTGGACCCATTCTGCTCTTTGACCATTCTGCTTATATAGACTGGCCACCCAAAGGACCGAATATTCTAGAAATAAAACGTCATTGAATTTAAGGCGTATTCAAGTCATGAATTTATTACATATCATTTTCCGCGTGATATGGGTAGTGAAAAGTTCATACTGACGACTTGAATGAACGGATTCATGAATTTCGCGATGCTACTGTGGGTTTTGGTGAAACTGATCTACTTAAAAATTACCCCCCTTTTAAGAAAGGGGGGGGGGGGCAATTGTTAAGTAGAAAAATATAACGCAATTTGGAGCAATCAGATTGCCGCAAAATTGCAGTAGCAATACAAAGCTCCAGCGCTAATTTACTGCTTTTATTAAAAGGGGTGGCAATTGTTAAGTAGATCCGGTGGACCAAATCGCAATTGCTATCCTCTTGTTGAAAACTCAAACTTTCTTTTAGGTCGACCAAACTGATTAGCCAATTTTTCATTAAAAAGCATAGAGCGATACTGTGACGAATAAATTTTTTGCGCGCAGGTAAATTTCTTACCAAACAGGCCAAAAATGAAGTTTTTTAAACAGTTTTTGAAAGTTTTGATCTTATATTGAATTTATTTTTACCATTATTACTATTGACACGTTAAAAAAGCAACGTTAAAATAATAAAATTAATGTTAACAAAATTCAGGCGTGTAAACAGTAATTTAAACAAGGGATCTACTTAACAATCTCCCCCCCCCCCCTATTGTATCTACTAAATAATCCCCCCTTCTTGAAAAGGGGGGATTGTTTAGTAGATCCTAAACAAGCGCCAAATGAAGACTTTTTGGGCGCTAAAGGATTAATTAGTAAGAGGGATTTGCCCGCCAAAATCTTCAAATTTTAGCGCAATTATTTTCTTAACCTCAGTGCTATGATTTTTATAAAAGCCATAAGCGCCAACAAATCAGAGGTAAAAGAGAAATTCTCGTTTTTTCAGAAAAAAAAAGGAAAAAAAAGAGGGTCGAAAACATTTTTTTTTGAAAAATCTATAATTTTTCTCTTTTTTATTTGGCGCTTTTATTAAAGACAGCATTTCAAATGGGGCTGTAAAACAGTGCCGAAGTACAACAGTGCCAAAATATAAAAGTGTTCAACAGTCTAAAAGTCTAAAAGTGTAAGTGTAAAAGTAAAACTGTTGATTTTCGGCACTGTTTAACATTAAATTTATTTTCGGCACTGTTGTACTTCGGCACTGTTGTGATGCCCTTAGAGTGCCGGAAATAAATTTATTGTTCAACAGTCCCGAAAATCATTAAGTTTCGGCACTTGAACGCTTTTTCAGTTTCGACAAGTTGTACTTCGGTACTGTTGAACGCCCCCCCCCCCCCCCCCATTTCAAACTGATCAGCCATACGATCGTACTTAAAAATAAAATTGTCGAGTAAGTTTGAACATTTTTGACGGTGTTTTGAAGTGCAATCATTTAGCATGCATGCTACAAGTTGCAGAAATAGTTTGGAGGAAAGTGCCGCTGATTGATACCTCCTGACAATACAATTTATTTTTGTCTTAGGACAATTTATTCGTCCAAAAAAATCAGAAAAACAAAAAAACGCGCTATTGAGCTGTTTACGGAGAATCACTGTTCTTTTTCTGTTTAACCATTCGCAGATTTTTTGTTTGTTTTTCTCATTAGTGACGACTTTCGAATGACTAAGAAAATATTTGTTAGAGCTCAAATTTCGAAAAAAAACATCTAGTACCGCAATCTATTAGGTGATTCAACTGTCTACAGAAAAAGAAACATTGTTAAAACATAGCAAAGATGGTTGCGATCTGAATTTAGATTAGAGTTGTTTAAGCATTTTAAAGACAGGTCTTAGTTGACCTTCACTCTTTATGTTCACTCCTTCGCTAACTTTTTAACCATCGTTTTAATGATTCAGTAATTCACTGTTTTAACTTCTTTTAAGTTCTTTTAATTTTTTGAATAGGATTATTTATAGCATTAGATTAATTTATCATGTTGCAGCCTAGCACTAACGAAGTAGGCGTCAGCGGAATACCATAATTCTGGCAGAATCACTCAATTGACCCCCAAGTCCCTGAAAAGATTGATGAGATCTGTTCCAATTAGCAGTCATAGCTGAAAAGAACATCGACATTGACTTGCTGCTAGATCCCGTGGATTGAATTCCTACGACTCAGCCTGCTCTAGAAAATACCCCGGAAGCCAAGGAAACAAGCAAAGAAAGTCCGAATCTAGCGGAACATAGACGTTTCAACGATGAACAAAGTGCCTCTCAAAAAGCATAACTCAAGAACTTAAGTGAATGAGACAAGAAGAGGCAGACAAAAAGCTCAGATCGCTACTGTATTTATCCCTCGGAGCAGAAAGTAAAAGAATTTGTAGCCAAAATATCACGAAAAATGAAAGCCTTCACATTTCATATATTAGATTTTCACGCCACATTTTTTATCAGAACAACATACATAACGTTTGAAATGGACAAACTCCTAAACAGGAAAAAAAAAGATGGAGAAAAAATCTACAACATTTTTGGGAACAGTTTTTCATAATTAATCTGAAAAACTACGATATTCAGAAAAAAAATTGCCAAAACTCTAACTCCAATGAATGCCTTAAATGTAGCTAGTGTTAGGAATGAGCGAAAAGGGAATAAGAAACCATCTAGATTGAACAACCAGTTTTTAAAATTCGGGAAATTTTGTACATAATAGCAATAGAAGAAACGTTAATGTTAAACGGGAACCAACTCTAGCCATTGAAAGAGGTAGCTTATGTTTAAAATAGAGGGAAAACTTTACAAAAGGCCATTTACCTGTCTGACCAGCTGAAGACGCTACCTGTCAAAACTGTGAATATAAAGGGCATTTCACTAAAAACTGTAAACCGAAATGTGAAATTAACTGTGAATCGAAACGATCTTTCCGGTTCTTAAACCAATACATAAAACTTGTTCCAACCTCACAACTTTGGGCAGCCCCTCGAGACTTTTAATGAAAAGAGAATCAATGTTCCCATAGAGCGAAAACCACACTATCGCATTCCAAAATATCAATTAAAAAATTATAAATCTAACCGAAAACACTTATTTTGACGTAAAACTCCTAACAAGGTTTAAATCAGAGGCTTCACAGTGGACTCGGCGCTTCACTAGAACAACTCCACCGGAACGACAGGAAAAAAGTCTCGTTTTCATCTAGAATTAATTGTACAGAATCTGTAAAAATGTACATGAATTTTTTTTTTCAAAATGCCATTTACCTGTCTGCCCAGCTAAAGATGCTACCTATCACCACTCTAATTAAAAATAACATTTCACTAAAAACTGTAAATCAATACGTAAAAATGTAAAAATTGTAAAGAGACAAAATGTTGTACATAGCACAGGAAGAACATCCGTCGGATGTCACTGGTGTAAACATCGATCTCGTATATAGAGAATTCTGTGGTGTCATTAATGTGTGGTCCGAAGGAGGTCAAATTGACAATGAAACCTTTTTAACACTTAACGAAACCACTATTTTTGATTGAAATGTAAAGGAATTGCAAAAACTGCTGAATATTGCCTTGAAAATTGATAATCATGTTTGCTTAACATCCGGGTAGACTCCGCGAGCCCAGTCAGGATCCTGAAGACGAATGTTAAACACTAACCAAAGTTAAGAAACTGCTACATCGTAATGTTTCCAGTGGATCAAAGAACGAAGGGTTTGTATTTTGGATTTACAGACACTGCCATCAATATCATCGGCAAAATCATAATCCCCATATTCTCCAACGGATGATACAACAAAAGCTGACCTGTCTCCTTAACAGACGACTACAGAAAAAAAATTGTGAAAGAACAATTTGCCAAAGGTGGGAGTTGAAGTCGCTCAGAAGAGTTGCCCTTATCACATCTCCCAAAAACCTAGGAATTCAGTTAATTCTATTCAACCCTTCACAAAAAACGAGACAGAAAGAGTTTTCTACGAAGATAAAAACATTTTTTCAAATAAAAAAATCAAGAATCAATTAAAAATATTTCTCTTTCACGAACCCATCAAACCAATTCAACTTAAGTGGAGAAGAGTACCTGTACATTTACTATGCTCAAGTAAAAAAGAATTGCTTAGACTGAAATCCGAGGGACAAATCAAAAAACTTAAAAGTTATGTTCAAGACTGTTTTATTAGCCCCATTATTATAAATTGCAAGATTGACAATTCGATTAAACTAGCGTTAGACTCAAAGTTCATAAATAACAAATAAACAAGAACAAATTCCAAATGCCAAACATTCATGAACTTGTTGACAACGTCAGGGCCACTCTTTTTGAAAAATCCATCGGAAAGGTTTGATTTACCAAACTTGATTTAGAAAACGCATATAACCATTTAGCTTTAGACGTTTTTACTAGCAAACAAGGCAATATTAACATACAGCAAAGTTATATGTTAGCATATACCAAGATGACTTTTAACTAGTTTTTGTAGTTTGGGAGATATGCCCAACGAATTTCAAAGAGTCATGATTTCTATAATTCCTGGTACAATTTAAGATCGTGACGATTATTTAAATTTATCCAAAGGAGACAATTCTGAACATAAACAAATTAATTGTATAAAAATTTTATCGACACTTGACAGTTATAATTTTGCCATCAAGTCAAGTGGCCAAACTATACATTTAAAAAAACAAAATTGAGTGACTTAAGTTTTAAATAACAGACACAGGAGTATCTCCTTTAATAGACAAAACTTATTCAATCAAAAAATCCCTCTTACCAAAAACTTGAAAGAATTACGATCTTTTTTTTGTTTTTAAACCAATACTTGAAATTTTTTCTAAGTCTCGCAACCTTGGGCAGCGCCTTGAGACTTTTTGAATAGCAAACCAATAATTTAATAGAACAAAAACCACACTATCGCTTTTCAAAATCTCAAACAAGAAATCATGCTCTAACCTAAAACACACATTTTTACGTAAAACTCCAAACCAGGGTTAATTCAGAGGCTTCATATAGTGGACTCGGCAATTCATTAGAACAACTCTACAGTAATGACTGGAAAACAGTCTCAATTGCATTTAGAATTTTATATCTTCATAAATGAAATTAATCGACTAACGAATTAGAACTACAGGGTTAGTACGGGCCGTTAAACATTAAAAAAACTATCTGTATATTTCACAATTCGAAGTCAAAAAATATTATATAGCCTTATTTTCTGCATTTTCTACTAAGTACAGCAACAAAATTTCTCATAGTAGACTTACACACTGGGCAGATAGACTTCTACCGTTCAATTTCTCAGTTGAGCACGTAGCGGGTTTTTTTGGGGTTTTACAAATTTAATTGCAATACTTCCTTCGAACAAAGCCACCCCGATTTCAAATTACAATGAAGAGTTTGTTGTAGCATTGGTTTCAAAAGTCAATCAATCATTAATTCCATCAGATAAAAATTTACCTTTCAATTGCAACGTAGTTGTCTCTAATTTGGAAAATTCCAAATTTGTTTTAATACATAAAAAAAATTATCGCATCAATCTGAAATTACATTATTTTCCGTCTTCACACTTGCAATTTCAAACACAGTTAATCAGAGTTTTGTTCATCAAAAAGCATTCGCTCGGGTTATACCGATACTGATACTTCAAAAATTTTAAATTTTCATTTTGGGGTTGGTCGCACCAGCGGATTAAGAGAGGGTGGTTGGGCGGGGGCAGAAGCTTTCTTTTCAGTCATTCGACCCTCTGCCGACCCAAAGGGTGCCCTATTTGTACTATTTTGAGATATGCGTTTTTGGATAACTGACCCTAAAATTTTTGGTCTGTTTTTTTTCTAGCTTTTGCCTACCGCGCAGAAAACTTGGTGTCAAAATGGGGTCTTAATAGTGATTTGGTAGAGCTCAGAAAGTCAATTTGGTCGACCTAAAAAAAGGTCGAGAAAGTTTTCGATTTTTTTTGAAAACTCTCTCATCTCGAGAAAATCCTAGATCTGCCCCTGCTCCCCTCTTTGAACTTTTTTCTAAACTTTTCCAAAAGTGAAAAGCTTTTATGAGGTGTGAGGTGTGAAAAAGTAGAGTGTGAAGAAAATGTTCATGATGTCATAGACAGATTTGACGCCAAAAATCACTACTTTTGCATAAATTTGCTTAATTTTTGTTGATTTCTGAATTATGCAATCTTGTATTTTTTTCAAAGTTCTGCTTCCCTCCCCCTCCCTCAGAAAAATCCTAGATCCGCGCCCGGTTGGTCGGCCATAAAATGGATGTCATATAGCGCCAAAGTGGGGCCCTTTGGTATAGTCAGAGTCAGGGGTCGAATCCCTGAGAGAAGGCGTCAGTTCAGCCCCCCCATCCCCCGAATCGGTTACTGGTCTAAAAAGCCGTCAAATTAATATAATCCTCTATCGCCCAAAGACAACGAAACGGAGTATAAATTCTTTATAATCCATTTTTTTTTTGCTCGAATTTAAAAGTGAATGTAAATGCCATAATTTGTTTTCGCTTCGTTTCGAGCAACATTTTCTGCCTTGTTCACATTCTGATGTACGTTATGAATGCACAGCCTAACAAAAAGATCGATAAAAATTGATTTATCGGTAACAGTTGATCGAAAACAAAAAATGATTTATTGCTTTTGTATTAGTAGCAATAAATACGTTTTAGATTGAATAAAATCAATTTTTTCTTGTTCCGACCATTTTCGCGAATCCCCGAGGGGAACGGGGTTGCCCGGCAAATCTCCTAAAAACCCCCTGGTTCGATCTCCTGTGAACTATTTTCGGTGGACTTAAATTCTAAAATTGTTGGGTACTACTATGATAGAGTGGTCCCTTGGCAATAACCAGGTCCCTTGAGAATAAGACACCTAAGAGCTCTCAAATCGTTAAATAGTTATGATTGAGCCCTTCAGAAAGATGTCGCATTATATTTTAGTGGGTTTTGATGGCAAATAAGTCAACCCAATCATATGGTTGTTAAACCGTAAAATAAAGTAATGCGAGCAAATTTCAATATGTATACAATAGTGATTAAAATTTTCAATCTGAAAAGTTTTTGGCTGAACATATTTTGCAAGATTTTTGAAACGAATAATTTATAAACCAACTAGTTTTCCAAATTATAACATGCAATATGCATGCGGGACCTGTCTATCATTAGTTGCTTTTTCGAGGGACCACTCTATCATAGTAGTACCAATTGTTGAGCCGCTTGCATAAAAAAAACTTCAAGGTGAAATTTTTTTTCAAGACCTCCAGAAGGGTTGAAGTGGCCCCGCATGCACATGGTGACCATGAGGATGTGATAGGACTTCCGGGAACCCCCACCATGCAGTGAGCCCTGCTCCACAGTCGGCGCAGAATCGTTTGCAAATTTGGAACCCCGCGAAGAAACAGTGAAGCTGACAGCAGCTGCCAGCAAAACCAGCTTGAAAGACAATTTAACTGTGTTAAAATGTATTTTAAATGTATTTTTCGACATGGACTTAAGTCGATAGCTCTTAACTAACAGCTGTATCACACGTGATTTGATTTGACGATTCTGTTGTACTGTTTCTAGCCAGGCAATCAATCGTTTAACTATGTCGCCATATTTGGGGTCTAGGACAACAAGCCGACGGGACTTCAAGCCGAAGGGACTTCAGGCCGAAAATTAAACTTTACAAGCGCCTCAAATCATTATTTTTTCATATGTAAAACGTTGCTTGTCAAAATCGTAGGCTATTTTACTCCATAATAAGCGTTATTTATGACCATGAATCACTTGAGATTGGCATCCGTTAAAAATATCAGCCGGTTTTTGAAATGCCTAAATTATAAACAAGAAAGTTACCTTCAACCGTGTTTTGTTTTTCAACTTCCCTAAACATCATTTGGAGGCTTAAAATCGATGAAGACGCTAATAAGTACCGAATAAAGATCATGAAATTGAGAAATTCTTCAAAAAAAAATTCCAAATTAATCATATTTCATGACTTAGAGAGAAAATTTTCGGCTTGAAGTCCATATTTGTAAGAAGCGGACCGAAGGCGGAGCAATAAGCAGAATGGTCTAAGAGCAGAATAGGTCCAAGAGCAGAAAAATAGAAAAATATCAACTTTTACTGATTAATATGGGCAAATTGATAAAAAAATTCTCAGAATCATCTATAATACCAAGAGAATGAATGATTTACTCATGAATTGAATAATTTCTTCATTGAATTTTTCTAAAAATCTTGATTAAATTAGTCAAATTATGCTTAAATTATTAGTTTATTTGGTAATATTGACTATTATTATAATTCATTTACCGATCAGCTCATAAAAGTTGATGTTTTCTATTTTTCTGCTGTTGGACCCATTCTGCTCTTTGACCATTCTGCTTATATAGACTGGCCACCCAAAGGACCGAATATTCTAGAAATAAAACGTCATTGAATTTAAGGCGTATTCAAGTCATGAATTTATTTTATTTCATTTTCCGCGTGATATGGGTAGTGAAAAGTTCATACTGACGACTTGAATGAACGGATTCATGAATTTCGCGATGCTACTGTGGGTTTTGGTGAAACTGATCTACTTAACAATTACCCCCCTTTTAAGAAAGGGGGGGGGGCAATTGTTAAGTAGAAAAATATAACGCAATTTGGAGCAATCAGATTGCCGCAAAATTGCAGTAGCAATACAAAGCTCCAGCGCTAATTTACTGCTTTTATTAAAAGGGGTGGCAATTGTTAAGTAGATCCGGTGGACCAAATCGCAATTGCTATCCTCTTGTTGAAAACTCAAACTTTCTTTTAGGTCGACCAAACTGATTAGCCAATTTTTCATTAAAAAGCATAGAGCGATACTGTGACGAATAAATTTTTTGCGCGCAGGTAAATTTCTTACCAAACAGGCCAAAAATGAAGTTTTTTAAACAGTTTTTGAAAGTTTTGATCTTATATTGAATTTATTTTTACCATTATTACTATTGATACGTTAAAAAAGCAACGTTAAAATAATAAAATTAATGTTAACAAAATTCAGGCGTGTAAACAGTAATTTAAACAAGGGATCTACTTAGCAATCTCCCCCCCCCTATTGTATCTACTAAATAATCCCCCCTTCTTGAAAAGGGGGGATTGTTTAGTAGATCCTAAACAAGCGCCAAATGAAGACTTTTTGGGCGCTAAAGGATTAATTAGTAAGAGGGATTTGCCCGCCAAAATCTTCAAATTTTAGCGCAATTATTTTCTTAACCTCAGTGCTATGATTTTTATAAAAGCCATAAGCGCCAACAAATCAGAGGTAAAAGAGAAATTCTCGTTTTTTCAGAAAAAAAAAGGAAAAAAAAGAGGGTCGAAAACATTTTTTTTTGAAAAATCTATAATTTTTCTCTTTTTTATTTGGCGCTTTTATTAAAGACAGCATTTCAAATGGGGCTGTAAAACAGTGCCGAAGTACAACAGTGCCAAAATATAAAAGTGTTCAACAGTCTAAAAGTCTAAAAGTGTAAGTGTAAAAGTAAAACTGTTGATTTTCGGCACTGTTTAACATTAAATTTATTTTCGGCACTGTTGTACTTCGGCACTGTTGTGATGCCCTTAGAGTGCCGGAAATAAATTTATTGTTCAACAGTCCCGAAAATCATTAAGTTTCGGCACTTGAACGCTTTTTCAGTTTCGACAAGTTGTACTTCGGTACTGTTGAACGCCCCCCCCCCCCCCATTTCAAACTGATCAGCCATACGATCGTACTTAAAAATAAAATTGTCGAGTAAGTTTGAACATTTTTGACGGTGTTTTGAAGTGCAATCATTTAGCATGCATGCTACAAGTTGCAGAAATAGTTTGGAGGAAAGTGCCGCTGATTGATACCTCCTGACAATACAATTTATTTTTGTCTTAGGACAATTTATTCGTCCAAAAAAATCAGAAAAACAAAAAAACGCGCTATTGAGCTGTTTACGGAGAATCACTGTTCTTTTTCTGTTTAACCATTCACAGATTTTTTGTTTGTTTTTCTCATTAGTGACGACTTTCGAATGACTAAGAAAATATTTGTTAGAGCTCAAATTTCGAAAAAAAACATCTAGTACCGCAATCTATTAGGTGATTCAACTGTCTACAGAAAAAGAAACATTGTTAAAACATAGCAAAGATGGTTGCGATCTGAATTTAGATTAGAGTTGTTTAAGCATTTTAAAGACAGGTCTTAGTTGACCTTCACTCTTTATGTTCACTCCTTCGCTAACTTTTTAACCATCGTTTTAATGATTCAGTAATTCACTGTTTTAACTTCTTTTAAGTTCTTTTAATTTTTTGAATAGGATTATTTATAGCATTAGATTAATTTATCATGTTGCAGCCTAGCACTAACGAAGTAGGCGTCAGCGGAATACCATAATTCTGGCAGAATCACTCAATTGACCCCCAAGTCCCTGAAAAGATTGATGAGATCTGTTCCAATTAGCAGTCATAGCTGAAAAGAACATCGACATTGACTTGCTGCTAGATCCCGTGGATTGAATTCCTACGACTCAGCCTGCTCTAGAAAATACCCCGGAAGCCAAGGAAACAAGCAAAGAAAGTCCGAATCTAGCGGAACATAGACGTTTCAACGATGAACAAAGTGCCTCTCAAAAAGCATAACTCAAGAACTTAAGTGAATGAGACAAGAAGAGGCAGACAAAAAGCTCAGATCGCTACTGTATTTATCCCTCGGAGCAGAAAGTAACAGAATTTGTAGCCAAAATATCACGAAAATTGAAAGCCTTCACATTTCATATATTAGATTTTCACGCCACATTTTTTATCAGAACAACATACATAACGTTTGAAATGGACAAACTCCTAAACAGGAAAAAAAAAGATGGAGAAAAAATCTACAACATTTTTGGGAACAGTTTTTCATAATTAATCTGAAAAACTACGATATTCAGAAAAAAAATTGCCAAAACTCTAACTCCAATGAATGCCTTAAATGTAGCTAGTGTTAGGAATGAGCGAAAAGGGAATAAGAAACCATCTAGATTGAACAACCAGTTTTTAAAATTCGGGAAATTTTGTACATAATAGCAATAGAAGAAACGTTAATGTTAAACGGGAACCAACTCTAGCCATTGAAAGAGGTAGCTTATGTTTAAAATAGAGGGAAAACTTTACAAAAGGCCATTTACCTGTCTGACCAGCTGAAGACGCTACCTGTCAAAACTGTGAATATAAAGGGCATTTCACTAAAAACTGTAAACCGAAATGTGAAATTAACTGTGAATCGAAACGATCTTTCCGGTTCTTAAACCAATACATGAAACTTGTTCCAACCTCACAACTTTGGGCAGCCCTCGAGACTTTTAATGAAAAGAGAATCAATGTTCCCATAGAGCGAAAACCACACTATCGCATTCCAAAATATCAATTAAAAAATTATAAATCTAACCGAAAACACTTATTTTGACGTAAAACTCCTAACAAGGTTTAAATCAGAGGCTTCACAGTGGACTCGGCGCTTCACTAGAACAACTCCACCGGAACGACAGGAAAAAAGTCTCGTTTTCATCTAGAATTAATTGTACAGAATCTGTAAAAATGTACATGAACTTTTTTTTTCAAAATGCCATTTACCTGTCTGCCCAGCTAAAGATGCTACCTATCACCACTCTAATTAAAAATAACATTTCACTAAAAACTGTAAATCAATACGTAAAAATGTAAAAATTGTAAAGAGACAAAATGTTGTACATAGCACAGGAAGAACATCCGTCGGATGTCACTGGTGTAAACATCGATCTCGTATATAGAGAATTCTGTGGTGTCATTAATGTGTGGTCCGAAGGAGGTCAAATTGACAATGAAACCTTTTTAACACTTAACGAAACCACTATTTTTGATTGAAATGTAAAGGAATTGAAAAAACTGCTGAATATTGCCTTGAAAATTGATAATCATGTTTGGTTAACATCCGGGTAGACTCCGCGAGCCCAGTCAGGATCCTGAAGACGAATGTTAAACACTAACCAAAGTTAAGAAACTGCTACATCGTAATGTTTCCAGTGGATCAAAGAACGAAGGGTTTGTATTTTGGATTTACAGACACTGCCATCAATATCATCGGCAAAATCATAATCCCCATATTCTCCAACGGATGATACAACAAAAGCTGACCTGTCTCCTTAACAGACGACTACAGAAAAAAAATTGTGAAAGAACAATTTGCCAAAGGTGGGAGTTGAAGTCGCTCAGAAGAGTTGCCCTTATCACATCTCCCAAAAACCTAGGAATTCAGTTAATTCTATTCAACCCTTCACAAAAAACGAGACAGAAAGAGTTTTCTACGAAGATAAAAACATTTTTTCAAATAAAAAAAATCAAGAATCAATTAAAAATATTTCTCTTTCACGAACCCATCAAACCAATTCAACTTAAGTGGAGAAGAGTACCTGTACATTTACTATGCTCAAGTAAAAAAGAATTGCTTAGACTGAAATCCGAGGGACAAATCAAAAAACTTGAAAGTTATGTTCCAGACTGTTTTATTAGCCCCATTATTATAAATTGCAAGATTGACAATTCGATTAAACTAGCGTTAGACTCAAAGTTCATAAATAACAAATAAACAAGAACAAATTCCAAATGCCAAACATTCATGAAATTGTTGACAACGTCAGGGCCACTCTTTTTGAAAAATCCATCGGAAAGGTTTGATTTACCAAACTTGATTTAGAAAACGCATATAACCATTTAGCTTTAGACGTTTTTACTAGCAAACAAGGCAATATTAACATACAGCAAAGTTATATGTTAGCATATACCAAGATGACTTTTAACTAGTTTTTGTAGTTTGGGAGATATGCCCAACGAATTTCAAAGAGTCATGATTTCTATAATTCCTGGTACAATTTAAGATCGTGACGATTATTTAAATTTATCCAAAGGAGACAGTTCTGAACATAAACAAATTAATTGTATAAAAATTTTATCGACACTTGACAGTTATAATTTTGCCATCAAGTCAAGTGGCCAAACTATACATTTAAAAAAACAAAATTGAGTGACTTAAGTTTTAAATAACAGACACAGGAGTATCTCCTTTAATAGACAAAACTTATTCAATCAAAAAATCCCTCTTACCAAAAACTTGAAAGAATTACGATCTTTTTTTTGTTTTTAAACCAATACTTGAAATTTTTTCTAAGTCTGGCAACCTTGGGCAGCGCCTTGAGACTTTTTGAATAGCAAACCAATAATTTAATAGAACAAAAACCACACTATCGCTTTTCAAAATCTCAAACAAGAAATCATGCTCTAACCTAAAACACACATTTTTACGTAAAACTCCAAACCAGGGTTAATTCAGAGGCTTCATATAGTGGACTCGGCAATTCATTAGAACAACTCTACAGTAATGACTGGAAAACAGTCTCAATTGCATTTAGAATTTTATATCTTCATAAATGAAATTAATCGACTAACGAATTAGAACTACAGGGTTAGTACGGGCCGTTAAACATTAAAAAAACTATCTGTATATTTCACAATTCGAAGTCAAAAAATATTATATAGCCTTATTTTCTGCATTTTCTACTAAGTACAGCAACAAAATTTCTCATAGTAGACTTACACACTGGGCAGATAGACTTCTACCGTTCAATTTCTCAGTTGAGCACGTAGCGGGTTTTTTTGGGGTTTTACAAATTTAATTGCAATACTTCCTTCGAACAAAGCCACCCCGATTTCAAATTACAATGAAGAGTTTGTTGTAGCATTGGTTTCAAAAGTCAATCAATCATTAATTCCATCAGATAAAAATTTACCTTTCAATTGCAACGTAGTTGTCTCTAATTTGGAAAATTCCAAATTTGTGTTAATACATAAAAAAAATTATCGCATCAATCTGAAATTACATTATTTTCCGTCTTCACACTTGCAATTTCAAACACAGTTAATCAGAGTTTTGTTCATCAAAAAGCATTCGCTCGGGTTATACCGATACTGATACTTCAAAAATTTTAAATTTTCATTCTGAAATGTTTTACTTCTTATCTTTGAATCTTAAATTTTTTAATACGACCCTTGGTATTGATTGTATAAATTCTGTGAATATGTCTATTAAAAAAGTTGTAATTATTCTTTCTACATCCGACAAAAACGTTTCTTTTAACAAAGACCGTTTAAACACAACCCATTTCTCCTTAGTCAAAAGTACCTTGATTCCCTAAATTTACACAATAAACCACATGACATTAGCACTTTTTTCAATAGGGAAATACTCAGTTTACTTACAGAAGAAGAAAAGCTGTTATTAACATTTATGGGAGCTCTCCAGGGAAAACTAGATCTGAGTAATTGCAACTTCAAGGCATATTACCATCATTACATTAAAAACTTACACGAAACCGAAGGATTGCTCTATGAGAACAGCGAATTAGTATACCCTTTCGCGTTAAAAAATGCAATTATGTGAAATTTTGCATGAAACTCACCCAGGAGAGTTTGGAATGAAATTTTTAGCCAATTACATTTGCTGGCCTCATATTTGCGGACAAATCCATTACCATGGTATCAATTGTACTCATTGTACGCGAACGGGTAAGAGTACTGAAACCTTAATCCCAAACAATTCCGTCGGAAAATTACTAGAATTTTCACATATCAATGAAGAAATAATCTAGCCTCTGCAGACCCACTAGAGATTTCCTTTTGGACAAAAAGTTTTATTTTACTTGCATCGATCGTTTTTTCGAAAATCCCTACTGAAAAAATAAATCAAATAATTCCACAACTACCGTTGTAGATTTTTTTCCAGATTATATTTATTTTGACGGCATACCCAATTCTATTAGGGTCAATCACGCATCTTGTTTCAACAGTCAAAACTTTAAACTATTCTGCAATTTAAATCACATAAATTTATTATTTTAAAGGGTCGGTGATTACAGATCCAACGGATTTTTAGAAAAGCTTGTAAATACTGTAAAAACAAAACTTCTCGCCATGTCCTACGACCATCTTAGACCCACAATAAATGGCGCTTTCCCATGTATCACATGGAAATCTTCATTCATCATGACAATCATCTATAAAATGTTCAAAATGTTCACTCTTTGAAAAACACTTTGCAAGAAAACCGAACAAGTTTTGGAAACATTCAGCTGCAGATAAAATGAAGATTATTTCAGGCAAAGGGAAATCTATAATCTCAAAATCCCATCCCTCAACCATATCTTTTCCCCCCTCTTCATATTGAACGTACGACATGTGTGTGTGTGTTTGTGTTTGGAGGGCGAGGTTGAAACAAAAACTTCAATTTTCTGTTTACAAACTTTAAATAAAAAATTGAACTAATGTGTTTTTATTGAGAGACCAAAAAACGATTTTTCGAATAGTTTTTTAGAGCAACCATAACCAACAAAAAAAGATATACCTATTTTTGGTCCAGAAAGTCAAAACCTAGGTCAAGCGCAGTCAAAAAATACCCAATTTTGGTCGAGAAAGTCGAAATATAGGTAGTAAAAATTGGAAATATTTTTCGAGCACAACCTAATGTTTTCAAAATTGAATTATTATCTTTTCGATATTAATTAATTTTAAAAAAGAAAATGAGCAAAAAAATTTCTGCTCAAAGAAAATCTCTGTCAGAAAATTGCAAACCGCAACAATCATTTGGGGAGATTTGCATACTGCACAGTTAAAAGTTTTACAGGCAATTAGATAAACTTTAGAAACCTTAAGATGCTTGCTCAAAAAAAAAGTTAAGAAAAATACAAGCAAAACTGAGAGACTCAACTTGAAAATAAATTAGTTTTCAGTGGAGATGTTTTGCTATTTATTTCAGCCCCCGTTTTATACCCGCCTTTTTAAACTGATTGTCCTTGACTTTTTGTAACCTCTGAACTATTTGAGTGTATTTGTGTTCAGTCAGGGTTTCGGATATAAGAGCTTGCATGTGAGGGTAGTCGAATTTCTGCAGCAGTTTGGCGACCCAAAAGTTAACTAGAATGTTTGAGCATAGAGATTGGTCCGCAAAACCTGGAAACGTGATCATCGGTGAATTCCTTCAAAAATTCGGCGTGAATTCCTTCGAAAACTGAGTTTGATCCACAAGAAGTCACAATTATTTTCACTTTTTCGTGTTGTAGGATGTTTCATGGGGAGGGGTACAACAGTGCCGAATTACAACAGTGCCGAAAATGAAAACTTTGTTCAACAGTGCCGAAAATGAAAACTTTGTTCAACAGTGCCGAAAAATTGAACAAATTAAGATTAGGACCATTTATCCACGGGGGAAAGGACCAACACAAGAGCTGTACAGCTCATCACGGCGAACCGCTGTTGTGCCCCTGTTTAAGAACTACATGCAATTTTTTTTGGTTATTTTTCTGGGCTGGGTTATGTTGCTTCACCCTCAAGCAACGAGCACGGATCATGGTGGGCCTCGAACATCCGACCTTTCGATTGAGAGGCGGAGACGTAACCACTTCACCACTGCTCCCTATGTTTCGTCTGTACTCGAACTATGCTTCCACTGACCTCGACCTAGGTTTCGACTGTGCTCGACCTATGTTTTGACTACGCTCGACCTATATTTCGACTGTGCTCGACTTATGTTTCGACTGAGCTCGACCTATGTCTCGACCTTCTCGATCGAAATTGGGTATGTTTCGGTTGTTATCGATTTGTTGTGTTTCGACTATGCTCGACCTATATTTCGACTGTGTTGGAATTATGTCTCGACTTTCGCGACCATAAAACAGAATTTTTTCACTTTCTCGACTATCAAATAACATGAGTAAATTGACAAAAAATGCTTTTCTGTTGATTTTTTGTGATGATGCTTGAGTCTCTCAATTTTGCTTGTTTTTTTCTTACTAATCTGGACTCAAACTGTTGATGTAAAAACTGATCATTGAGAGTTTTCGATAGAATTGACTTTTTCTTTGAGCAAGCATCTTTAGATTTCCAAAATTTAAAGAATTGCCTGTAAAACTTTTAGCTGTGCAGTATGCAAGTCTCCTCAAATGATTATTGCGGCTTACAACTTTCTGACAGAGATCATCTCTGAGCGGAATTTTGTTGCTTATTTTCTTTTTTAAACTTAATCAAAATCGAAAAGATAATAATTAAATTTTGAAAAACATTAGGTTGTGCTCAAAAAATATTTCCTATTTTTTCAACCTATATTTCGACTTTCTCGACCAAAATTGGGTTTTTTTTACTGCGCTTGACCTAGGTTTTGACTTTCTGGACCATAATTAGGTATGTCTTTTTTTGTTGGTTATGGTTGCTCTAAAAAACTATTCGAAAAATCTTTTTTGGTCTCTCAATAAAAGCACATCTAGTTCAAATTTTTATTTCAAAATTTTAAACTGAAAATTAGTTTTTTGTTTCGTTTCAACCTCGCCCTCCAAACACACACACACACACACACACACACACTTGTCATACGTTCAAAATGAAAATAGGAAAAAAGATAAGTTTGAAGGACGGGATTTTGAGATTATAGATTTCCCTTTGCCTTCTTTATTTTATCTGCACCTGAATATTTCCAAAACCTGTTCGGTTTTTTTGCGAAGTGCTTTTCAAAGAGTGAACACTTTATAGATGATTGACTTGATGAATGAAGATTTCCATGTGATACGTGAGAAAGCGCCATTTATTGTGGGTCTAAGATGGTCGTAGGAAAGGGCGAGAAGTTTTGTTTTTACAGTATTTACAAGCTTTTCTACAATTCCGTTAAATCTGTGATCACCGACACTTTGAAAAAATAAATTTAAGTGATTTAAATAGCAGAAAAGTTTAAAATCTTGACTGGTAAAACAAAATGCGTGATTGACCCTAATAGAATTGGCTATGCCGTGTAAATAAATGTAATCTGGAACAAAATCTACAACGGTAGTTGTGGAAGTTTTTGATTTAACTTTTGCAGTTTTGCAGTAGTTTTTGCAAAACAATCGATGCGAAGTAAAATAAAACTTTTTGCCCAAAAGGAAATCTTTAGTGGGTCTGCAAAGGCTAGATTATTTCTTCATTGATATGTGAAAGTTCTGGTATTTTTCCGACTGAATTGTTTGGGGTTAAGGTTTCAGTACTCTTACCCGCTTTCGTACAATGAGTACAATTGATACCATGGTAATGAATTTGTCCACAACTATGAGGCCTGCAAATGTAATTGGCTAAAAATATCATCCCAAACTCTCCTTAGGTGAGTTTCATGCAAAATTTCACATAACTGCAATTTTTAACGCGAAAATGATTACTAATTCGCTGTCCACTTAAAGCAATCCTTCGGATTCGTGTAAATTTCTAATGTAATGATGGTAAAATGCCTTGTAGTTGCAATTACTCAGATCTAGTTTTCCCTGGAGAGCTCTCAAAAAAGGTAAAACAGTTCATCTTCTTCTGTAAGTAATCTGAGTATTTTCCTATTGAACATAGTGCTAATGTCATGTGGTTTATTGTGTAAAATTAGGGAATCAAGGTACTTTTGACTAAAGAGAGATGGGTTGTGTTTAATCGGTCTTTGTTATTAGAAACGTTTTTATCGGATGTGGAAAGAATATTTACAATTTTGATAATAGACATGTTCACAGAATTTATACAATCAATACAAAAGGGTCAAACTCAAAAAATTTAAGATTCAAAGATAAGAAGTAAAACATTTCAGAATGAGAAATTAAAATTTTTGAAGTATCAGTATCGGCAAAACCCGAGCGAATGCATTTTGATGAACAAAACTCTGATCAACTGTGTTTGAAATTGCAAGTGTGGAGACGGAAAATAATGTAATTTAAGATTGATGCGATAATTTTTTACGTATTAGAGCAAATTTGGATTTTTCCAAATTAGAGGCAACTACGTTGCAATTAAACGGTAAGGTTTATCTGATGGAAATAATGATTGAAAGATTTTTTAAAAACAATGCTACAACAAACTCTTCATTGTAGTTTGAAATCGGGGTGGCTTTATTCGGAGGAAGTATTGCAATTAAATTTGTAAAACCCCAAAAGTACCCGCTACGTGCTCAACTGAGAAATTGAACTGTAGAAGTCTATCTGCCCAAAGTGTAAGTCTACAATGAGAAATTTTAATGCTGTAATTTGTAGAAAATGCAGAAATTGAGGCTATTTGATCTTTATTGACTTCGAGTTGTGAAATATACAAATAATTTTTGTAATGTTTAACGGCCCATACTACCCCCAGTAGTTCTAATTCGTTAGTCGAGTTTTTTCATTTATGAGGGTATAAAAATCTAAATGCAAATGAGATTGTTTTCCAGTCATTCCCGTAGAGTTGCTCTAATGACTCGAATGAATTGACGGCGAAAATTTAACTGTCAACTGTCGATAAATTTTTATATACAATTAATTTAATTATGTTCAGAAATATTTCGTTTGAATAAATTTAAATAATCGTCACGATCAAAAATTGTACAAGAATTTATTGATTCCATCACTCTTTGAAATTCGTTGGGCATATCTCCTAAACTACAAAAATTAGTTAAAAGTCATTTTGGTATATGCTAACATAAATTTTGCTATATGTTAATGTTGCCTTGTTTGCTAGTAAAATCGTCTAAAGCTAAATGGTTAAATTCGGTTTCTAAATCAATTTTGTTAAACCAAACCTTTCCGATGGATTTTTCAGAAAGAAGGGCCCTGACGTTGTCAACAAGTTCAAGAATGTTTGGCATTTTGCATTTTTTTCGTTCATTTGTTATTTATGAACTTTGAGTCTAGCGCTATTTTAATCGAATTGTCAATCTGCGATTGTCAATAAAACAGTCTTGAAAATTAATTTTCAAGTTGTTTGATTTGTCCTTTGGATTTCAGTCTAAGCAATTCTTTTTTACTTGAGCCCAGTAAATGTACAGGTACCTTCTCCACTTAAGTTGAATTGGTTTGATTGGTTCGTGAAAGAGAAATATTTTCAATTGATTCTTGATTATTTTTATCTGAAAGAAGGTTTTTATCTTCGTAGAAAACTCTTTCTGCCTTTTTTTTTGTGAAGGAATGAATATAATTAACTGAAGTCCTAGATCTTTGGGAGATGTGATAAGGGCAACTCTTCTGAGCGACTTCAACTCCCGCCTTTGGCAAATTGTTCTTTCACAAATTTTTTTCTGTGGTCATCTGTTAAGGAGACAGGTCAGCTTTGTTGTACCATCCGTTGGAAAATATGGGGATTATTACTTTGCCGATGATATTGATGGCCGTGTCTGTAAATCCAAAATACAAATCCTTCGCTCTTTGATCCATTGGAAACATTACGATGTAGCAGTTTCTTAACTTTGGTTAGTGTATAACATTCGTCTTCAGGAATCTGACTGGGCTCGGGGAGTCTACCCGGATGTTAAATGTGAACACCAACCGGCTAATTTTTTAGGTTTGCTACGGATGGTCGAAAAATTACAATGCATTTTACAAAGATTTTGGGTTTTATCCACTATAATTCACGTTTCTTGACTGTCACGCTGAAAATATTTTCTTTTATTCAGGTTTTTGAAGATTCAAGCTCTAAAAACTTTGTTGGACTGTGTAAGGAGGTTTCTTGTAATACATACCTCTCATCAATTAACAAAGTAGTTTCAGCGTAATTTTTGATTAATTGAAAAAAGCCAAAATGACCCATTTTTGGGGTAACATTTTAGTTGAGAATTTCGGAGAAACAATTGCATTGTATTGTTTTTGATGAAATTCTTAGCCTCTTTTGTTCTCTTCATTTTTTTCTTATCATAACCCAATTTGAGAAAAATGCGTTTGAAAATTTGAGTTTTGTTTATTTCGTCCGGTTAATTTAAATCAGCACTGTAGATCACGCCAGTTAGTTGTCTGGCTAAAAGCTTACTCATTGTTCAACGAAGCAATTTTTCCAGTACTCAGCGGTCCTGATCTCCGACCAATTCACTTTTTCAGTGGTATTATAAAACTGAAGAGTTTTTGTTCAAAAGTTATGTTGATGTGATTTTTAATTCGTTTAAAATAATTATAAAGGGTCTATTGTGACCACTTTTCAATTTTTTCAGAGAATTTTTTAAAAAACAATTCCAAATGTAGGATACTTGCAAAAATGGACAGGCCTCAGCAGGGCCATTTTTTTGTTTGCGCTGAGTAAGGTTACCAAATTGTCTGAGCTAGCCGGTAAATGAATCTTGGGCAAACTTGTCTTCACTTGGCGAAAGTTTGAAACTTTTGAGTTTTTGTCAAAAGTCAAAAAGAGCAAAGACTTCCTCCTTAATGTTTTCTCTGGACAAGATTAGTATGATGAGTTATGAGCTCTGGCTGCTTCTAAATGAAGTAAAAAAAAACTAGAAAGGACGTCAATTTATGCGTCCTTTTTTGAGCTTTTGGCCCTTCGGTGTTTTTGATGCAAGAGAACTGATTCATGCCTTTAGAAATTTTTGCTTTTAAAGTTGCGCCAATGCGACAGTTTGTAAAAAGCATCCGTTAGATACTTGCTGCTCGTTGATTTTATTGAGGGCCCTTATACTAAGCGCCAGAATTGCCAACTTAGTGGTTTTCCACTGCTTCCGTTCTCCTCCAAAATGAGTAAGATTTAGTTTAAGAAGGTTGTGAAACTGCCTTGCTAGTCATGTGTAGAAATGCTATGTCTTTTAGTCAATGGCTTTGTTAGATCAACCTTTCATTTATTTACCCACTATTATTTGAATGAAATAACCGTCTGTTATTCCGCTAGTTTTGTAGTAAAATTTCTGACGGCACTTTTCAAGATGGATTCGATCCTCAGATAAGCTTCACATTGTTAAGGTAAGAGAACTTAGTCACGCTTGTTGACACAGTTTGCGCTAATTTTTTGATCAAAAAAGGTTCGCGAGAGCCGATGAAAACTTGACAGTATAATTTTTTATTAGCTGTGCATGAGCTATTATATGATTTCTTCCAATATTTTAAGCAAAAATCTGTAAATAAAATCAAGAAAATGATATATCAATCGGCTCATTCCGATTATTAATTGTATTACCTGATCTTCTGTGGAAAAAAAAAGAAAAAAGAACAAACACACACCCCAATACACAGTGCTTCCCCATTTTTCTAATGGTCGGACCAAAAAAAAGTCTCCAAACTATGTCACTCTATTTTCAATTGAGATGCAGTCTACATGTAGCGAGCAGCACTACGGTGACGCTGAGATAGCCCAATTTTTCAAGATTCGGAGTCACAATAGTTAATCTGACTGGAAAATGAGCAAAAAATTCAATAAGTTAGAAAAATTGACCGTTTCCCATTATAACCCTCAGCAAAGCACTGTTTTCTCACCGCCAGTAGCGTGCGCAGAAACGTTCCTAGGGGGAGGACAGGGCGCATTTTGAAAAAAAAACCACTTATCGACCTTTTTGTTTTGTTAGGTCGACCAATTTGATTTTCCGAGCTCTCTGAAATTACTCTAAGGACCCTATTTTGTCGCTCAATTGACCCCCAAGAATCACTCAATTCACGCCCAAGTCCCTGAAAAGATTGAAAAGATCTGTTCCAATTAGCAGTCATAGCTGAAAAGAACATCGACATTGACTTGCTGCTAGATCCCGTGGATTGAATTCCTACGACTCAGCCTGCTCCAGAAAATACCCCGGAAGGCAAGGAAACAAGCAAAGAACGTCCGAATCTAGCTGAACATAGACGTTTAAACGATGAAGAAATTGCCTCTCAAAAGGCATAACTCAAGAACTTAAGTGAATGAGACGAGAAGAGGCAGACAAAAAGCTCAGATCGCTCCGGTATTTATCCCTCGGAGCAAATAGTAAAAGTATTTGTAGCCAAAATATCACGAAAATTTAAAGCCTTCACATTCCATATAATAGATTTTCGCGCCATATTTTTTATCAGAACAACAAAGATAACGTTTGAAATGCACAAACTCCTAAACAGGAAACAAAAAGATGGAGAAAAAACCTACAACAGTTTTGGGGAACAGTTTTTCATAATGAAATGTAAAAAAGAAATGCTTAGACTGAAAGCCGAGGGACAAATCAAAAAACTTGAAAGTTATGTTCAAGACTGTTTTATCAGCCCCATTATTATTAATTGCAAGATTGACAATTCGATTAAACTAGCGTTAGACTCAAAGTTGATAAATAACAAATCAACAAGAACAAATTCCAAATGCCCAACATTCATGAACTTGTTGACAACGTCAGGGCCAGTCTTTCTGAAAAATCCATCGGAAAGGTTTGGTTTACCAAACTTGATTTAGAAAACGCATATAACCATTTAGCTTTAGACGTTTTTACTAGCAAACAAGGCAATATTACCATACAGCAAATTTTTATGTTAGCATATACCAAGATGATTTTTAACTAGTTTTTGTAGTTTGGGAGATATGTCCAACGAATTTCAAAGAGTCATGGATTCTATAATTTCCTGTACAATTTTCAATCGTGACGATTTTTTAAATTTATCCAAAGGAGACATTTCTGAACAAAAACAAATTAATTGTATAAATAGTTTTATCGACACTTGACAGTTATAATTTCGCCGTCAAATGGCCAAACTATACATTTAAAAAAAAATCGAGTGACTTGAGTTTTCAATAACAGACACAGAAGTATCTCCTTTAATAGACAAAACTCTTTCCATCGAAAATATCCCTCTTACCAAAAAATTGAAAGAATTACGATCCTTTTTTTGTTTTTAAACCAAAACTTGAAATTTTTTCTAAGTCTCGCAACCTTGGGCAGCGCCTTAAGACTTTTTGAATAGCAAACTAATAATCTAATAGAATGAAAACCACACTATCGCTTTTCAAAATCTCAAACAAGAAATCATGCTCTAACCTAAAACACACATTTTTACGTAAAACTCCAAACCAGGGTTAATTCAGAGGCTTCATATAGTGGACTCGGCGATTCATTAGAACAAATCTACAGTAATGACTGGAAAACAGTCTCAATTGCATTTAGAATATTATATCCTCATAAATGAAAGTACTCGACTAACGAATTAGAACTACTGGGGGTAGTACGGGCCGTTAAACATTAAAAAAAACTATCTGTATATTTCACAATTCGAAGTCAATAAAGCTCATATAGCCTTAGTTTCTGCATTTTCTACTAACTACAGCAACAAAATTTCTCATAGTAGACTTACACACTGGGCAGATAGACTTCTACCGTTCAATTTCTCAGTTGAGCACGTAGCGGGTACTTTTGGGGTTTTACAAATTTAATTGCAATACTTCCTTCGAACAAAGCCACCCCGATTTCAAAATACAATGAAGAGTTTGTTGTAGCATTGGTTTCAAAAATCAACCAATCATTAATTCCATCAGATAAAAGATTACCTTTCAATTGCAACGTAGTTGCCTCTAATTTGGAAAATTCCAAATTTGCTCTAATACATAAAAAAATTATCGCATCAATCTTAAATTACATTATTTTCCGTCTCCACACTTGCAATTTCAAACACAGTTGATCCGAGTTTTGTTCATCAAAATGCATTCGCTCGGGTTATACCGATACTGATACTTAAAAAATTTTAAATTTTCATTCTGAAATGTTTTATTTCTTATCTTTCAATCTTAAATTTTTTAATTCGACCCTTGGTATTGATTGTATAAATTCTGTGAATATGTCTATTAACAAAGTTGTAATTATTCTTTCTACATCCGATAAAAAAGTTTCTAATAACAAAGACCGTTTAAAAACAACCCATCTCTCCTTAGTCAAAAGTACCTTGATTTCCTAAATTTACACAATAAACCACATGACATTAGCACTTTGTTCAATAGGAAAATACTCAGATTACTTACAGAAGAAGATAAGCTGTTATTACTATTTATGGGAGCTCTCCAGGGAAAACTAGATCTGAGTAATTGCAACTTCAAGGCATATTACCATCATTACATTAAAAACTTACACGAAACCGAAGGATTGCTTTATGTGGACAGCGATATAGTAATCACTTTCGCGTTAAAAAATGCAATTATGTGAAATTTTGCATGAAACTCACCCAGGAGAGTTTGGATGAAATTCTTAGCCAATTACATTTGCTGGCCTCATATTTGTGGACAAATCCATTACCATGGTATCAATTGTACTCATTGTACGCAAACGGGTAAGAGTACTGAAACCTTAATCCCAAACATTTCCGTCGGAATGTTACCAGAACTTTCACATATCAATGAAGAAATACTCTAACTTTTGCAGACCCACTAGAGATTTCCTTTTGGACAAAAAGTTTTATTTTACTTGCATCGATCGTTTTTTCGAAAATCCCTACTGAAAAATTAAATCAAATAATTCCACAAATACCGTTGTAGATTTTTTTCCAGATTATATTTATTTTGACGGCATACCCAATTCTATTAGGGTCAATCACGCATCTTGTTTCACCAGTCAAAATTTTAAACTATTCTGCCATTTAAATCACATAAATTTATTATTTTAAAAGGTCGGTGATCACAAATCCAACGGATTTTTAGAAAAGCTTGTAAATACTGTAAAAACAAAACTTTTCGCCATGTCCTACGACCATCTTAGACCCACAATAAATGGCGCTTTCCCATGTATCACATGGAAATCTTCATTCACCATGACAATCATATCTATAAAATGTTCAATCTTTGAAAACACTTCGCAAGAAAACCGAACAAGTTTTGGAAATATTCAGCTGCAGATAAAATAAAGAATGTTTCAGGCAAAGGGAAATCTATAATCTCAAAATCCCGTACCTCAACCTTATGTTTTCCCCCTCTTCATATTGAACGTACGACATGTGTGTGTGTGTTTGTGTTTGGAGGGCGAGGTTGAAACAAAAAATTTTAATTTTCAGTTTACAAACTTTAAATAAAAATTTGAAATAAATGTGTTTTTATTGAGAGAACAAAAACGATTTTTCGAATAGTTTTTTAGAGCAACCATAACCAACAAAAAAAGACAAACCTATTTATGGTCCAGAAAGTAAAAACCTAGGTCAAGCGCAGTCAAAAAATACCCAATTTTTGTCGAGAAGTTCGAAATATAGGTCGAAGAATTTGGAAATATATTTCGAGCACAAGCTAATGTTTTCAAAATTTAATTATTATCTTTTCGATTTTAATTAATTTTAAAAAAGAAAATGAGCAAAAAAATTTCTGCTCAAAGAAGATCTCTGTCAGAAAATTGCAAACAGCAACAATCATTTGAGAAGATTTGCATACTGCACAGTTATATGTTTTACAGGCAATTAGATAAATTTTGGAAATCTTAAGATGCTTGCTCAAAGAAAAAGTTAAGAAAAATACAAGCAAAATTGAGAGACTCAACTTGAAAATAAATTGGTTTTCAGTGGAGATGTTTTGCTATTTACAGGTTGTGTTATTTTTTTTTTCAAATCAAGCATCATCACAAAAATTCAACAGAAAAGCATTTTGTGTCAATTTACTCATGTTATTTGATAGTCGAGAAAGTGAAAAAATTCTCTTTTATGGTCGAGAAAGTCGACACATAGTTCCAACATAGTCGAAATATAGGTCGAGTATAGTCGAAACATAAGTCGAGCACAGTCGAAACATAGGTCGAGCGTAGTCAAAACATAGGTCGAACACAGTCACCTAGGTCGAGGTCAGTCGAAAACTAGTTCGAGTACAGACGAAACATAGGTCGAGCGCAGTCAAAACATAGGTCGATCACAATTAAAACATAGCTCAAGCACAGTGGAAACATAGGTCGAGCACAGATGAAACCTTCGTCGAACACAATGAAAACATTAGTTAAGCTGAATTTGAAATTTTTGCTACGGTTTGTACAAATCGACTCTACCAAAAAGATTTTTTAAAAAGAGAAAACATTTATGACGGCGCAATGGAAACCGTGTCACTATCTGGGCTCTTTAATTGGTATTGAATTTTTTTTCAGGTCCAAAATTTGAAATAAACGTTTAAACTAGATGTGCTTTCCTTGAGAAAATCAAAATGGTTTTTGAACATTTTTTGGAAAAAAACGATAATAAAGCGAGAAAATTTTTCTGTTTCCGAGAATGCGGAATCGGATCAAAAAGTTGAAAAATTTCGATCCAGACATTGAGAAAGCTTAAACATACACAACTTTGGTAGAAAAACTCAAAACTTATGCAAACAATGTCGAAAATTTTTTTGCTGGGTCGAAAAAGTCAAAAAATACCAAAAATTGGTCGGGAAGTTCAAACATAAATCGAGCATCTCGACTCGTTTATTAAAAAATAAAAGGGTTCTACAAAATTAAAAAGTTCTGAATTAATTTTCACGGCAAAATTATTATAGTCCTCTTCAAATTTTCTAAATGCAAGTTTTAAATGGCAGGTGTATCTTCTCTGGTATTTTATTATGAATGAAATGAAAAGAGTCATTAGAACAAATTATAGTCGCAATGGATTTATGATTAGTCATCTTTGCCAGATATTTCTTCTTTCCTTGAGCTTCGTTTTCCGCCTTTTACCACATGACTACAAAGTTTTCTAAGACAGAAGACCAAAAATGATTTCAAAACAAACACGACAAACGTCAGAACTGACACCGCTGTTCCGATCTGCTGATAAAACAGTATTTCTAACACTTCATCCGAGTCAGTTGTGGTATTGACCTTTATTTGACCTTCTATCATCGTCTCAATAATTTCAGCCCCCGTTTTATACCCGCCTTTTTAAACTGAGCGTCCTTGACTTTTTGTAACTTTGAACTATTTGAGTGTAACTGTGTTCAGTCAGGGTTTCGGATATAAGAGCTTGCATGTGAGGGTAGTCGAATTTCTGCAGCAGTTTGGCGACCCAAAAGTTAACTAGAATGTTTGAGGATAGAGATTGGTCCGCAAAACCTGGAATTCATCGGTGAATTCCTTCAAAAATTCGGCGTGAATTCCTTCGAAAACTGAGTTTGATCCACAAGAAGTCACAATTATTTTGACTTTTTGGTGTTGTAGGATGTTTCCTGGGGAGGGGTGGGGGGAGTACAACAGTGCCGAATTACAACAGTGCCGAAAATGAAAACTTTGTTCAACAGTGCCGAAAATGAAAACTTTGTTCAACAGTGCCGAAAAATTGAACAAATTAAGATTAAGACCATTTATCCGGGGGAAAGGACCAACACAAGAGCTGTACAGCTCATCACGGCGAACCGCTGTTGTGCCCCTGTTTAAGAACTACATGCAATTTTTTTTTGGTTATTTTTCTGGGCTGGGTTATGTTGCTTCACCCTCAAGCAACGAGCACGGATCATGGTGGGCCTCGAACATCCGACCTTTCGATTGAGAGGCGGAGACGTAACCACTTCACCACTGCTCCCTATGTTTCGTCTGTACTCGAACTATGCTTCCACTGACCTCGACCTAGGTTTCGACTGTGCGCGACCTATGTTTTGACTACGCTCGGCCTATGTTACGACTGTGCTCGACTTATGTTTCGACTGAGCTCGACCTACGTCTCGACCTTCTCGATCGAAATTGGGTATGTTTCGGTTGTTATCGATTTGTTGTCTTTCGACTATGCTCGACCTATATTTCGACTGTGTTGGAATTATGTCTCGAATTTCGCGACCATAAAAGAGAATTTTTTCACTTTCTCGACTATCAAATAACATGAGTAAATTGACAAAAAATGCTTTTCTGTTGATTTTTTGTGATGATGCTTGATTTGAAAAAAAAAAACTAACTCAACCTGTAAATAGCAAAACATCTCCACTGAAAACCAATTTATTTTCAAGTTGAGTCTCTCAATTTTGCTTATTTTTTCCTTACTAATCTGGACTCAAACTGTTGATGTAAAAACTGATCATTCAGAGTTTTCGGTAGAATTGACTTTTTCTTTGAGCAAGCATCTTTAGATTTCAAAAATTTAAAAAATTGCCTGTAAAACTTTTAGCTGTGCAGTATGCAAATCTCCTCAAATGATTGTTGCGGTTTGCAACTTTCTGACAGAGATATTCTCTGAGCAGAAGGTTGTTGCTTAATTTTATTTTTAAACTTAATTAAAATCGAAAAGGTAATAATTAAACTTTGAAAAACATTAGGTTGTGCTCGAAAAATATTTCCTATTTTTTCAACCTATATTTCGACTTTCTCGACCAAAATTGGGTTTTTTTTACTGCGCTTGACTTAGGTTTTGACTTTCTGGACCATAAATAGGTATGTCTTTTTTTGTTGGTTATGGTTGCTCTAAAAAACTATTCAAAAAATCGTTTTTGGTCTCTCAAGAAAAGCACATCTAGTTCAAATTTTTATTTCAAGTTTTTAAACTGAAAATTAGTTTTTTGTTTCGTTTCAACCTCGCCCTCCAAACACACCCACACACACACACACACACACACACACTTGTCATACGTTCAATATGAGAAGGGGAAAAAAGATAAGGTTGAGGGACGGGATTTTGAGTGTATAGATTTCCCTTTGCCTTCTTTATTTTATCTGCAGCTGATTATTTGCAAAACTTGTTCGGTTTTCTTGCAAAGGGCTTTACAAAGAGTGAACATCTTATAGATGATTGACATGATGATTGAAGATATCCATGTGATACGTGAGAAAGCGCCATTTTTTGTGGGTCTAAGATGGTCGTAGGAAAGGGCGAGAAGTTTTGTTTTTACAGTATTTACAAGCTTTTCTACAATTCCGTTGGATCTGTGATCACCGACACTTTAGAAAATTAAATTTAAGTGATTTAAATAGCAGAATAGCTTAAAATCTTGACTGGTAAAACAAAATGCGTGATTGACCCTAATAGAATTGGGTATGCCGTGTAAATAAATATAATCTGGAAAAAATCTACAACGGTAGTTGTGAAAGTATTTGATTTAACTTTTGCAGTAGTTTTTGCAAAACGATCGATGCGAAGTAAAAGAAAACTTTTTGTCCAAAAGGAAATCTCTAGTGGGTCTGCAAAGACTAGATTATTTCTTCATTGATATGTGAAAGTTCTGGTAATTTTCCGACTGAATTGTTTGGGGTTAAGGTTTCAGTACTCTTACCCGCTTTCGTACAATGAGTACAATTGATACCAAGGTAATGGATTTGTCCACAAATATGAGGCCTGCAAATGTAATTGGCTAAAAATTTCATCCCAAACTCTCCTAGGTGAGTTTCATGCAAAATTTCACATAACTGCAATTTTTAACGCGGAAATGATTAATAATTCGCTGTCCACTTAAAGCAATCCTTCGGATTCATGTAAGTTTTTAATGTAATGATGGTAAATTGCCTTGTAGGTGCAATTACTCAGATCTAGTTTTTCCCTGGAGAGCTCTCAAAAAAGGTAAAACAGTTCATCTTCTTCTGTAATTAATCTGAGTATTTTCCTACTGAACAAAGTGCTAATGTCATGTGGTTTATTGTGCAATTTTAGGGAATCAAGGTACTTTTTGACTAAGGAGAGATGGGTTGTGTTTAAACGGTCTTTGGTAATAGAAATGTTTTCGTCGGATGTAGAAAGAATAATTACAACTTTGATAATAGACATGTTCACAGAATTTATACAATCAATACAAAAGGGTCAAACTCAAAAAATTTAGGATTCAAAGATAAGAATTAAAACATTTCAGAATTAGAAATTAAAATTTTTGAAGTATCAGTATCGGTATAACCCGAGCGAATGCATTTTGATGAACAAAACTCTGATCAACTGTGTTTGAAATTGCAAGTGTGGAGACGGAAAATAATGTAATTTAAGATTGATGCGATAACTTTTTACGTATTAGAGCAAATTTGGATTTTTCCAAATTAGAGGCAACTACGTTGCAATTGAACGGTAAATTTTTATCTGATGGAAATCATGATTGAATGATTTTTGAAAACAATGCTACAACAAACTCTTCATTGTAGTTTGAAATCGGGGTGGCTTTATTCGGAGGAACTATTGCAATTAAATTTGTAAAACCCCAAAAGTACCCGCTACGTGCTCAACTGAGAAATTGAACGGTAGAAGTCTATCTGCCCAATGTGTAAGTCTGCAATGAGAAATTTTGTTGCTGTAATTAGTAGAAAATGCAAAAATTGAGGCTATATCATCTTTATTGACTTCGAATTGTGAAATATACAGATAATTTTTGTAATGTTTAACGGCCCATACTACCCCCAGTAGTTCTTATTCGTTAGTCGAGTACTTTCATTTATGAGGGTATAAAAATCTAAATGTAAATGAGACTGTTTTCCAGTCATTCCCGTAGAGTTGCTCTGATGAATCGCCGAGTCCACGATATGAAGCCTCTGAATTAATCCGTGCTTGGAGTTTTACGTAAAAATTTGTTTTTTAAGTTAGAGCATGATTTCTTGTTTGAGATTTTGGAAAGCGATGTGTGGTTTTTGTTCTATTAGACTATTGGTTTTCTAATCAAAAAAATCTTAAGGCGCTGCCCAAGGTTGCGAAACTTAGAAAAAATTTCAAGTGTTGGTTTAAGAACAAAAAATGGATCGTAATTCTTTCAAGTTTTTGGTAAGAGGGATACTTTTGATGGAATAAGTTTTGTCTATTAAAGGAGATACTCCTGTGTCTGTTATTTAAAACTCAAGTCACTCGATTTTTTTGTTTTTTTTTAATTGTAATGTTTGGCCATTTGACGGCGAAACTATAACTGTCAACTGTCGATAAATTTTATATACAATTAATTTGTTTATGTTCAGAAATATCTCCTTTGAATGAATTTAAATAATCGTCACAATAAAAAATTGTACAAGAAATTATAGATTCCATCACTCTTTGAAAATCGTTGGGCATATCTCCTAAACTACAAAAACTAGTTAAAAGTCATTTTGGAATATGCTAACATAAAATTTTGCTATATGTTAATGTTGCCTTGTTTGCTAGTAAAATCGTCTAAAGCTAAATGGTTAAATTCGGTTTCTAAATCAATTTTGTTAAACCAAACCTTTCCGATGAATATTTCAGAAACAAGGGCCCTGACGTTGTCAACAAGTTCATGAATGTTTGGCATTTCGCATTTGTTCTTGTTTATTTGTTATTTATAAACTTTGAGTCTAGCGCTATTTTAATCGAATTGTCAAACTGCGATTGTCATTAAAACAGTCTTGAACATAACTTTCAAGTTTTTTGATTTGTCCCTCGGATTTCAGTCTAAGCAATTCTTTTTTACTTGAGCTTAGTAAATGTACAGGTACTCTTCTCCACTTAAGTTGAATTGGTTTGATTGGTTCGTGAAAGAGAAATATTTTCAATTGATAATTGATTCTTGATTATTTTTATCTGAAAGAATGTTTTTATCTTCGTAGAAAACCCTTTCTGTCTCGTTTTTTGTGAAGGGTTGAAAATAATTAACTGAATTCCTAGGTTTTTGGGAGATGTGATAAGGGCAACTCTTCTGAGCGACTTCAACTCCCACCTTTGGCAAATTGTTCTTTCACAATTTTTTTTCTGTGGTCGTCTGTTAAGGAGACAGGTCAGCTTTTGTTGTATCATCCGTTGGAGAATATGGGGATTATTACCCTGCCGATGATATTGATGGCCGTGTCTGTAAATCCAAAATACAAATCCTTCGCTCTTTGATCCATTGGAAACATTACGATGTAGCAGTTTCTTAACTCTGGTTAGTGCATAACATTCGTCTTCAGGAAACTGACTGGGCTCGCGGAGTCTACCCGGATGTTAAATGTGAACACCAACCGGCTAATTTTTTAGGTTTGCTACGGATGGTCGATAAATTACCATAAAACATCCTTAGTTATTTTTTTAATACTGATTTACGCTTGCGTGAGCATTAGATGCATTTGAAATTTTGGTTAGTTTCTTCGCTCATCCGCTAAAGTATCGGCTGCAATGGTTTATTAACCGGACGAAACGAATAAATTTTGAAATTTCAAACGCGTTTTTCTAAAAATGTGTTATGAAAAGACAAAGAGTGAAAAGAACATAAGTTGCTTAGATTTTCATCAAAAATAATAAGATACAATTTTTTCTCCAAAATTTTCAACCAAAAATTTTACCCCGAAAATGGGTCTTTTTGGCTTTTTCAATTAATCAAAAATTATGCTGAAATTACTTTGTTAATTGATGAGATTTATGTATATCACAAGAAGCCTCTTTTACAGCGTAACAAAATTCCAGGCAGTTTGTATCTCCAAAATCTTGAGTAAATTGTTTTAAATTTATTTTTAAGCAAAGATTTTGGGTTTTATCCAGTAAAATTCACGTTTCTTGACTGTCACGCTAAAAATATTTTCTTTTATTCAGGTTTTTGAAGATTCAAGCTCTAAAAACTTTGTTGGACTGTGTAAGGAGGTTTCTTGTAATACATACTTCTCATCAATTAACAAAGTAGTTTCAGCGTAATTTTTGATTAATTGAAAAAAGCCAAAATGACCCATTTTTGGGGTAACATTTTAGTTGAGAATTTCGGAGAAACAATTGCATTGTATTATTTTTGATGAAATTCTTAGCCTCTTTTGTTCTCTTCATTTTTTTCTTATCATAACCCAATTTGAGAAAAATGCGTTTGAAAATTTGAGTTTTGTTTATTTCGTCCGGTTAATTTAAATCAGCACTGTAGATCACACCAGTTAGTTGTCTGGCTAAAAGCCTACTCATTGTTCAACGAAGCAATATTTCCACTACCCAGCGGTCCTGATCGTCTACCAATTCACTTTTTTAGTGGTAAAATAAGACTGAAGAGTTCTTGTTCAAAAATTGTCGATGTGATTTTTAGTTCGTTTAAAATAATTAGGAAGGGCTAAACTTGTTGTGACCACTTTTCACTTTTATAGAGATTTTTTTTAAAATTAATTCCAAATGTAGGATAATTGCAAAAATGGACAGGCCTCAGCAGGGCCATTTTGTCATTTGCGCTGTGTAAGGTTACCAAATTGTCTGAGCTAGCCGGTAAATGAATCTTGGGCAAACTTGTCTTCACTTGGCGAAAATTTGAAACTTTTGAGTTTTTGTCAAATTCAAAAAGAGCAAAGACTTCCTCCTTAATGTTTTCTCTGGACAAGAACATTATGATGAGTTATGAGCTCTGGCTGCTTCTAAATGAAGTCGAAAAAAAACTAGGAAGGACGTCAAACTTTGCGTCCTTTTTTTGAGCTTTTGGCCCCTCGGTGTTTTTGATGCAAGAAAACTGATTCATGCCTTTTGAATTTTTTGGTTTTGCGCCAATGCCACAGTTTGTAAAAAGCATCCGTTAGATAAATGCTGCTCGTTGATTTTATTGAGGGCCCTTATACTAAGCGCCAGAATTGCCATAACTTAGTGGTTTTCCACTTCTTTCCTGTTCCTCCAAAATGAGTAAGATTTAGTTTAAGAAGGTTTGGAACCTGCCTTGCTAGTCATATGTAGAAATGATATGTCTTTTAGTTAATGGCTTTGTTAGATCAACCTTTCATTTATTGCCCACTATTGTTTGAATGAAATTACCGTCTGCTATTCCGCTAGTTTTGTAAAATTTCTGACGGCACTTTTCAAGATGGATTCGATACTCAGATCTGCTTCACATTGTTAAGGAAACAGAACTTCTTCACGCATGTTGACACAGTTTGCGCAATTTTTTTGATCAAAAAAGGTTCGCGAGAGCCGATGAAAACTTGACCGTAGATTTTTTTATTAGCTGTGCATGAGCTATAATATGATTTCTTCCACAATATTTTAAGCAAAAATCTGTAAAAAATATCAAAAATTTGGTATATCAATCGACCCATTCCGATTATTATTTGTATTACCTGATCTTCTGTGGAAAAAAAAAGAAAAAAGAACAAAAACACACCCCAATACAAAGTGCTTCCCCATTTTTCTAATGGCCGGAACAAAAAAAAGTCACCAAATTATGTCACTCTATTTTCAATTGAGATGCTGTCTACATGTAGCGAGTAGCACTATAGTGACGCTGAGATAGCCCAACCTTTCAAGATTCGGAGTCACAATAGTTATTCTGGCTGGAAAATGAGCAAAAAATTCAATTATAAAATAAGTTATAAAAAATTGGCCGTTTCCCATTATAGCCCTCAACAAAGCACTGTTTTCTCCGAAATTTTCCTAGGGGGAGGACAGGGCGCATTTTGAAAAAAAAATGAACACTTATCGACCTTTTTGTTTTGTTAGGTCGACCAATTTGATTTTCCGAGCTCTCTGAAATTACTCTAAGGACCCTATTTTGTCAGAAATTTTCTGCTAATTGTTTAAAAAAAACTGGCCAAAAGGAGTTTTTGGGCACTTTTTGGTAAATTTGACCAAAACTTTGTGTTTTTTCGGCGCCCGCTCTCCCCTCAAAACTAGTTATATTTCTGTTGTTGGCCGGCCGAAAACGGATCTCGCAAAATTATACCAAAGGGGGATACTTTGGAAAAATTTGGCAACCAAAATTGAAAAGAAGGAACGGTCGACCCCCACCCCCCCCCCCCCGCTTTCCCCCTCTGCACGCTATTGCTCACCGTATTATATTAAAATTACACTGTAAAGAAAAGACAGGTTTTTATTGTAAGACGGCGTGTGTACTGAATGAAAAAAGAGCAAGTGTGGTGCTATTGCAACGTCATTAAAAATTTTCAAAATTGAAATAAATCTGATGGTGATCTTTTATTAGCTCAAAAACCACTCAATCCTGATTTTTTAACACTACTCCCAGGGGCGGATCTAGGATTTTCTCGAGTGGGGGGGGGGGCGGATTTTCAAAAAATTTTCGAAAATTTTGACGACTTTTTTTTAGATGGACCAAATAGATTTTCCGAGCTCTCCTAAACCACTAAAAAACGCTGTTTTGGCCCAATTTTCTGCGCCGCAGGCAAATTTTTGAAAAAAAGGTCAAAAAAGCCGTTTTTAGGGCACTTTTTAGAAAATTTTGACAAAAAAATAGCTTGCGTTTTTTTTGCCGCGCGCTTCCCCTCAAAATGAGTATATATTGTCGTCGAAGGCGCCTTTAGACAAATTTTAGGGTCGATCTGCCAAAAATTAATTTCTTAAAAAGTACCAAGGGGGACCCTTTGGGTCGGCAGGAGGTCGAATCCCTGAAGGGAAGATGGCGTCCGCCCCCCCCCCCCCTCTAAATCCGCCCCTGACTACTCTTATTAAATTCTTTAATCAATTTCTTGATTTTGAAGCGTTGATTTTGAAATGTTCGTCACAAGACTTTGTTGAAATTGTGTTGCAACATAATATTATAAATAGTTTTCAAATGTCATAAATTGTTGGACTTCTGTTCGGATATCCTTTGACAAAATTTTGATGATTGCACAAAAATCAGGCATTCATTCGCATTCCAGAGTTTCAAACTTCTGAAGTTACCATGTAATATTTGATGGTCAATTAGCAAATTGTGCTCAGCAATGCAAAATTCTGAGCTCGGCTTAGAGCTGAACTCTAGTCATCTGATTATTATTTGCCCTCCTTTTGAAAATCTAAACATTCAGTCGAAATACAATCAACATGATTATTCTTGATTTGGTTCTGTTGAAATGACATACTGATCGTTTCGAGTTAATTTGACAATTTTTGAGTTCTTGTTTTGACTCAGAATCTCAAACAAAATGAGCAAAATCAATTGGTCTGACTGTTGTATCTGTCTTGAGCCGCTACAAAACCCGAAAAGTCTCCATTGCGGACACTCATTTTGTTCGACGCCGAAGACGTGTATAGAACGAGTGCTATCTAGCACACCTAGACGCTGTGCTAGGTGCAGAAAGCCGATAGACGAAGCCATTCGCGATGAAGCCGATTTATCTGTGAACTACGACTTAAAGTCTGCAATTGAGGTGAGACGTTTCCAAGTTATAAAGCCAACTATCTTAGCAATATCGTTTCGACTTTGACCTTGAAGTTAATTTTTTTAATTAAATTTTGGCTCTTTTTCGGCTCTTTTTCGGCTCTTTTTCCTTCACCCCCACCTGCAATTTTTTACTTGTAAAGTTACTGTTCACATTGTCCGATCATTATGAAAATTGACATGCGGACTACTTAGGATGTGCCAAACACATTTGATCTTAATATTTAACCTTGTAAAACCACTCGTTACACCATAAAATTGATGGTCGTGGGAGGTGGGGAGGGGGGGGGGGTATTTGGAATTTAAAGGGCCTAAATTTTTTCTTAAGCTTTTAAAGCCGATTAAGTTGTTTCTCCCTTATTCCTGAATAGCAGACTGGTTGTTCGACTATAGAAAATGGGGAGGGGCTTCTGATGTTCTATGATCTCAGTAAGAACCAAATGTCCGTTTTATATGTGGTCTCTTAGATTGAGCTCCGCGCCTGACCGTGACCTTGACCTTGGCCGGCCTTTCATCATATTGCGAACAATAACATTACAGAATATTTGGCTACTGCCATAGCAATAGCACATCCCCCCTCCTCGAGGAAAAAACTTTTTTCTGTATCAATTTCACAAATGACATAAAAAATAGTATGAGCTTTTGAGAAGTTTGATTACGTTATATATTGCGAAACGCCATTTTAAAAGTAAAGTCCTGCTTCGAACCTCTTTTCAAATTCGAGCATCAGCATAATTCCTCAAGAATCTTCTATGTGTCCTCAAAAAACTTAGGAATGTGTTTAAATATTTATGAAACCATTTTCTGCAAATAATCATTTCAAAACAACAATCATTTCAAAACACAGCTGTCATGTATAGTGATAACTTCTCATAGTAATTTAAAAACAATTTTCAAAAAGGTATAAACAGCAGAAACGCGTGGTAGGTGTTGGAATAGTTGTACTCAAAATCATTTTTAGTCCAGACATTTTTCGAATTTTTCGCTCACCAGCAAGTTATAAAGATCGTTTTTCAAACAGTCCAAAAGTTGTAATGCTGGATTCAAATTTTTAAAGAATTTTCATCTGTGATCCATATTTGAAAATATCCTTTCTCAAAGTTCAATTCAGTTTCGTTTGCTCAAAGGAAGGCATGTTACGCTCACCAATTGCAAAAACGAACAGCAAGAAAAACGTGAACGATTTTATTTCAGTCTTAAAAACTGACTTGGCCCTGTAAATAACAGCGGATTACAAAACTAACCCTTGTCTCATTTTTTTCTATTTTTTTCATTGTTTTTAAGTTTCATTGAAAATTTATCTGAAAATGGAAAAAAAAGTTAGTTATATGACAATTTTTTTGCCAAATACAAAAATTGAAAAATTTAACGAAGTAGATAGTTTTGTTATTTCGTCGACTTCACTGACATTTTTCCAGTTGTCTGAGTGCGTACCAAAATTTTCAGGCTGGCTCAGTTTTTTTCGAGCAGAACTTCGGCAACCTTATTGAACCAAATAACAAGTTGATAATTGAGACATATCATTTTGTACTTGTCTTCGTGCAAAAAAAGATGAAACTTTTTCATTGAAATTGTCATCTTTGTTCCGAATTTTGAAGAAAATGCGGAATATTTGTGCTTGTTTTTTTTATTTCATCAATTTTTGACTTTTTAATTGAACTTTTTTGGCGAAAATTTTGACACCATCCGAGATATTTTTTCTTGAGATCAAGTCTAAACATGTTTTACCTGTGATCGTTTTTTGTTAAGTTATGGGGGTTTGATAAGTGCAAAGGGCTAATTTGGCTAATTTGTCATATATATTGCGGTCGTATAATACACAAAAACGGCAGTTTATTGCGTTCAAAATTGAAATGAGGTGAACAATTTAATCTTATTAAAACAATATGAGACGCTAAATACATCTTTTGTGTTTATATAACGTGTGGGGGATAAAAAGAAGAAAAGCAATCATTTTTCGAGTATATCGAAAATTATTTATCCAAACTTTTCCTGAATGATCCTTGAAGTGCAGTCGGATCATTCAGGGCTTCACCCTGCTATACGAGCAGTCTGGTTGTTTCGGTTTTCGAAGAAAACGACGGAATATTTGTGCTCGCCGTGTTTTTTTTTTCTCCAATTAATTTTCGACTCTTCAACTAGTAATTTTTGAGGGAAATTTTAAATATTATTCGAAAAGTATTGTTATTTTGAGCTCAAACTCAATAAGTTATTTCACCTGTTATCGTTTTTTGTGAAGTTATGGATGTTTAAATATTGTCAATTTGGGAAAATTAACGCGCGATTCAAATCGTGCTACTAACGCGTACGGAAGATTTAATCCATAATAGAAACAGTTCCAATTATGTTTGAGGCAAGCTCTTTAGTCTATCTAAAACTTTGCTAATTGCAAAACATTTCATTTTGTTTTTCACATGCCGTTTGGGGAGATGATTTACAAAAAAAAACATACAAAAAACTTTGTCAGTGTTTTCGAAATTGAATCAATTAGTCATTTTAAATTACTCCATAGAAATTCAAACGCAGTCGGAAAGTTCGTAGTTTAGCCCAGATACGAGCTGTGCAATTCATTTTTAAATTTTAACGTTTCATTTAAAAGCAAAACTACTCGATATTTATTAAAGGGCAGCCAGGAATGTTAAAGCTCGCCCCTGATACGAATATTATTTTTAATTTTTGTTATGGGCAAAATATTGTCATAATTTTTTTGAAAACGAAGCAATGCAATTGCAGAAAAAGGTCGATTAAACTTAGATAAATTTTTTTCAGGATTTGAAGCCGACGGCAACATTAATGGAGAGGCGAACAAGTATTCAAAATGTCTGCTTAATCCACAAGAACCCCTGAAAATTTTCTGCAACAACCTCGGTTGTTTTAGAGAAATTTGCGAAGACTGCTGGATAGATGATCATGTCGGTCATCAAGTTGTTCCGTTGAAAAGCGTCCTGAGCAAAAAATTTGAAGACCTAGAAAGCGATTGGAAAAATATAGAGGAATGTCAAGATAAGAGCAGAAACTTGGTCACCGAATCTGTCAACCTCAATGAAGATACACTGTCTCTAATGGAACAAATAGACCAGTTAGTAACATCTAAAAAAGATTTGCGCAAATGTGAAAACACTGAAGACTTAAAAATGTTCAAGCAAAATACTTTGGAAGACTTGGAAAAGCATGAACAATTAGTTGGACGGATTGAAGACAGAGCTTGTTCAATAATTGCGTCAAGCAAACAAGTGAAAAGTTCTCTCAAAACTGCAAAGGATTATTTTCTCGAGAACACAGCGTGCGTTAGTTTTCAACTGATTGAAAATGTAGATCAAACTCGAAGAGAATGGAGAGATATGCGAATTTTAAACACCTTCAGCAACGTTGGCCGTGTTGATTCTCTGTTTTTTGTCCGAAACAAAAATTGAAAAATTTAACGAAGTAGATAGTTTTGTTATTTCGTCGACTTCACTGACATTTTTCAAGTTGTCTGAGTGCGTACCAAAATTTTCAGGCTGGCTCAGTTTTTTTCGAGCAGAACTTCGGCAACCTTATTGAACCAAATAACAAGTTGATAATTGAGACATATCATTTTGTACTTGTCTTCGTGCAAAAAAAAAGATGAAACTTTTTCATTGAAATTGTCATCTTTGTTCCGAATTTTGAAGAAAATGCGGAATATTTGTGCTTGTTTTTTTTATTTCATCAATTTTTGACTTTTTTGGCAAAAATTTTGACACCATCCGAGATATTTTTTCTTGAGATCAAGTCTAAACATATTTTACCTGTGATCGTTTTTTGTTAAGTTATGGGGGTTTGATAAGTGCAAAGGGCTAATTTGGCTAATTTGTCATATATATTGCGGTCGTATAACACACAAAAACGGCAGTTTATTGCGTTCAAAATTGAAATGAGGCGAACAATTTAATCTTATTAAAACAATATGAGACGCTAAATGCATCTTTTGTGTTTATATAGCGTGTGGGGGATAAAAAGAAGAAAAACAATCATTTTTCGAGTATATCGAAAATTATTTATCCAAATTTTTCCTGAATGATCCTTGAAGTGCAGTCGGATCATTCAGGGCTTCACCCTGCTATACGAGCAGTCTGGTTGTTTCGGTTTTCGAAGAAAACCACGGAATATTTGTGCTCGCCGTGTTTTTTTTTCCAAAAATTTTTCGACTCTTCAACTAGTAATTTTTGAGGGAAATTTTAAATATTATTCGAAAAGTATTGTTATTTTGAGCTCAAACTCAGTAAGTTATTTCACCTGTTATCGTTTTTTGTGAAGTTATGGATGTTTAAATTTTGTCAATTTGGGAAAAATAAATGCGCGATTCAAATCGTGCTTCTAACGCGCACGGAAGATTTTATCCATAATAGAAACAGTTCCAATTATGTTTGAGGCAAGCTCTTTAGTCTATCTAAAACTTTGCTAATTGCAAAACATTTCATTTTGTTTTTCACATGCCGTTTGGGGAGATGATTTACAAAAAAAAACATACAAAAAACTTTGTCAGTGTTTTTGAAATTGAATCAATTAGTCATTTTAAATTACTCCATAGAAATTCAAACGCAGTCGGAAAGTTCGTAGTTTAGCCCAGATACGAGCTGTGCAATTCATTTTTAAATTTTAACGTTTCATTTAAAAGCAAAACTACTCGATATTTGTTAAAGGGCAGCCAGGAATTTGAAAGCTCGCCCCTGATACGAACTACTTGTATTTGTAGTTATGTGCAAAATATTTTCATAATTTTTTTGAAAACGAAGCAATGCAATTGCAGAAAAAGGTCGACTAAACTTAGATATATTTTTTTTCAGGATTTGAAACCGACGGCAACATTGATGGAGAGGCGAACAAGTATTCAAAATGTCTGCTTAATCCACAAGAAACCCCTGAAGTTTTTCTGCAACAACCTCGGTTGTTTTAGAGAAATTTGCGAAGACTGCTGGATAGATGATCATGTCGGTCATCAAGTTGTTCCGTTGAAAACCGTCCTGAGCAAACAATTTGAAGACCTAGAAAGCAATTGGAAAAATATAGAGGAATGTCAAGATAAGAGCAGAAACTTGGTCACCGAATCTGTCAACCTCAATGAAGATACACTGTCTCTAATGGAACAAATAGACCAGTTAGTAACATCTAAAAAGGATTTGCGCAAATGTGAAAACACTGAAGACTTTAAAATGTTCAAGCAAAATACTTTGGAAGAGTTGGAAAAGCATGAACAATTAATTGGGCGGATTGAAGATAGAGCTTGTTCAATAATTGCGTCAAGCAAACAAGTGAAAAGTTGTCTCAAAACTGCAAAGGATTATTTCCTCGAGGACACAGCGTGCGGTAGTTTTCAACTGATTGAAAATGTAGATCAAACTCGACGAGAATGGAAAGATATGCGAATTTTAAACACCTTCAGCAACGTTGGCCGTGTTGACTTTTCTGTTTTTTGTCCCGTGAATCAGAAATTGTTTGTCCTAAGTGAACAAATCATCAAAGTATTCAGAATCAACCACAACTCGATTCAAAAGGAAACGGAATTTAGAATACAAGGTAATAAGGGTTATGCAAGAGTTATCATAAGGCTACTCGGGTTGAAGTTGCATTGCATTTTAGAAAATTATCATAGATCTTTCATTTTTTTTGCATCGAGGTATCATTCATGTTGCAACTTCAACCCGGGTATATAAGAGTTATAAATAATTAAGATGTTCTGTTAGCATCTAAACTTATTTTTGAGCACCTCAAAAAGTATTGTTGTTCCGACTTTCGAAGAAAGTGCAGAATATTTACGCCTGTGGTAGTTGCTTTTATTCAGTCAATTTTCAACTTTTTAACGAAGCATTTTTCACCAAAGGTTTTTAAGCCATCAGAAAAAATTTTTGCCGCGAGTTTAATATTAAAGTAATTTTTTTCTGTGATCGTATTTCTTAAAGCTAAAGGAGCTTGAAAATTGCTAGTTTGGTCAACCTGGGATAATTACGCGCGATATACTTCATGGTATGAACGCGTAAGCAGAGATTGATCCGTGTTAGAAATTGTTCCAAACCGACTTTCGAAGAAAGTGAGGAATACATGCTTGGCGCGGTTTTTTGTTCGAACCAATTTTACAAAAAGTTGACTGCGTATGTGTATCGATCAGCAGTTTTTCGTGGCTAGCCAAAAATTGCGGCTAGCCTAAAATTAGTAGGCACTACTCGATTGTTAGTTGATAGTGTGAGCGCGCGAATTATTAAAGCGAATTGAACCGCATTCATAATTGTTTTAAGCTGAATTGAGTCAAACTGATAAGTTATAGCGCGTTATGTTGAATATTGGCAGTGCAAAATTTTTGGTGAATTACAAATTTTGAACAGCCAGCAACAAGAGTTTGTGTCTAAATTAAAATGGTTTATTAGTTAGCCTCAATTCAGTTTGGAACAAGTGCGGGATAATTCGCCTTATGAATTCGCGCGTTAAAACTTTCAACTCGCAAGTGATCGTTTCCAATTCTTTTTAAGGTTTGTCGAAAGCATACCTCCTTGGCAAGCCGAAAATTGCTAACCGATACACATACGGAATCGACTTTTTATAAAATTCGTCTGAATAAAAAAACCAACTCAAGCATATTTATTCCTCACTTTATTCGAAGGTTGGAAAAACAAGACTGCTCGCATCCAGCCAAAGCCTTGACTTCTCTGATATTTTTTAAACTGTAAGAAGTATTGCTCATTTTTAAAAACATTGATGAATTTTTCAATAAAAAATGAAAAAGTTTAAGTTTTTTTAGTTTTTTTTTTGTGAAAACCGTTCCCTATGTAAAGTACAAAATAAGAGTTTTTGAATGTAGCAGAGTTTTGGTTTTGTCCAATCAGCAAGCCTTGAATTAGTTTGGAGCAATTTCCAACACTGTTCAAATCTCTGCTCACGCATTAATACCACGAAATTTATCGCTCGGTAATTGTCCCAAATTGGCCAAATTGGCAATCTTTAAACCCCCATAACTTGAAAAAAAAACAGGTGATTAGTTTTTAATTTGAGCTCACTTAACAGTACCCATCAGAATAATAAAAAGTTGACATTTTTGTGGGGAAAAAAACCACCCAGAGCACAAATATTCCGTCACTTTCTTCAAAAGTCGCGGAAACATTTATCTCATTAAAATCAAACTGAAAATGTTTGTACAGCCGCAGAGATTATTGGAGGACTGGCCTTGAGTGGAAGTGGCACTCTGTATGTCTATTACGTTAGAGATAGAAAGAGATTAGTGAGTGTGGTTAACAGAGAAACTGGGATAGTAGTGAGAAATATAACTAATTCAAAAGCAGATTTTTCTTTGCTCATGAAAATTCACGCTCATGAAAACATGTTATTACTGGTTGTGTGGCAATCAGGTCGGTACAAATGTGTGCATGTGTACGAAAATGAAATTCACAAAAGAACTCTTCAGCTTGTAGTTGCAAGTGATAACAACTTCAGTTTTTTGTGTGGAACAGAATATTTGTTACTGGGGATAAGTGGAAACAAAATAGCAATAGTTGACCTCAGCCAGTCTGGATCTAGAGCCAAGTTCGAATCAATTCAGTTGGGTCAAATGGCATTTTTCAATAGACTATTCTGGATAGCGAGAGATGACGAAAAAAGTGGGCAAGGATATTTATTTACTAGTGACAGTTACGAAGATCATTTATCCAATAGGTCTTATGTTTATGAAATGAACTTGAAGAATGTGGTGAATGGGACTACATTACTCCCAATGCAGATCCCGTTTATGAGTTGTTACGGCAACAAAAACATTTTATTCGAATGCGCTTTAGGAACAGATCTTATTTTTTGCATGTGCGGAAAAAACGTTTTCGCGGAAAAAACATTTATGGTGAAACTATTAGCAAACCTATGAAAAAAGCGATTATAATAGTCCTATTCTGCAACAATTACAATATTTTAGTTTCTACAGTAAATATCTTCAAATTGATTATAATCGATTATAAATATCATGTTTTTAGAAAACCAATGTCAAATTTTTTTCTTAACCAATATTAATTGATTATAGTTCATACAGAAAACCTTTCAAAATTTTTTTTCTTGATTGTTTCCACTAAAATTTAGACCCAAAACGAATGAACGATAGCCATTCATCATTATTACTGTCCCGGGTTGACCAAAATGTGCAACCATACGTCGCACCATGCATGGTTCCATCGAAGCCATGAAAACCTGCCGACGTATTTTTATGTTAAAATAACACATTTTCCATGCATGGCGCGACGTATGGTTGCACATTTTTTTTATTATGGGGGACTTCAAATTAGACAATATTGATACTTTTACCAGGGCTGCTGTCAATTTATATGTCACACTGGATGCTTGCAACGTATGGTTAATATGGTATCATGCATGGCGCGACGTATATATACTATGGTACACGTCAGTTACGACCAAAACTTTATTCAAAAAAAATCCGAAAAATGTTTAAGTGCTGTATACCTTAATCGGATTGACAGTTAGACTATCTCAAGCAAGGCTTTGGTATACTCGATGATAATCATTGATACCTAATGATCCTGAGAGTTAATTTTGAGGTATCTAGGAACGGCCGTGTTTAAATGGTTATGACTCTACTGGTTATGGCGCTATTTTCGATAATTTCTAGCAAATAGTACGTACGTTTCGATAATAACTATTTTTTCGGAAATCAAAATCTGAAAATTCTAAAATTTTCAGTGGTGATGACAAAACAAAATACTAAAATAGGCTGGAGTTTTAACTCGTTTAAAATGGCCACTCCCAGATCCCAGGGGCAAACCGTAATTTTAATACAAATATCAAAATATCATTAGTAACCAATGTTTATTATCTAGTGACCATTAATTATCATCTGAAGCAGGCAGTAAGCCTTAGAAACAATGACAAATACCGATAAACATTGAGAGCACCGATGAAATACCTGAAATTCTCAATTTCACACACAGTGGTCACAAGTACTTTTATTTTGATTCTGGGAAACCGCACAATCGAGTGTTGGTGTTTGCAACTTTACCTGCGCACGATTTGCTTTCTCTGCTCGAAATTTGTCGATGCGACGGAACGTTTTCAGTGGTACCAAATGACTTCAACCAAGTTAATACTGTTTATGGTGGGATCGAAAACACCGATGCCCTTGGCTTAAGCTCTTCTGCCCTCTAAGGTTCGAGATAGACATGGAAAACTTATTGGCTGCTTAGAGCAAACCGGAAAAAAGAAGTGATGGATTTTGAAGCCCATATTTGGAACGCCATTGAGAAAAAGCAGCCTGAAACAAAAATTCATTTCAGTTTTTGCCACTTGGGCCAGTCTGTAAGAAGCAATGTACTTAAACTGGGTTTACGAGCAAATACATGGACGATGATCAGCTTTGCCTGAATGTTAAAAACATTTCGGCTTGTCATTCGTTCCCGTTAACGATGTAATTGCAGTCGAAACCATATACAGAAGTGTTTAAATTTTGGACCTTTAATGTACAAGTATTCCAAAACTTTATGCGATGCAAATTAGTTTTGATCTTTGAAATTTGTTTTTTTTTGTGCTTCATATTTATTTCCTGATGTGTTCAAAACCTTGTGACTCTGATTAAATCTAAATATAAATATTATTGTTGATCTTCTGATCTAGTCTGTTTGATCTAACTGGCCGGGTTTTTTTCGGCTGAATTTTTTGTATTGAATGAGAAATTGTTGATTTTTGTGTAGATTCAAAGCAAAACTCTGGAAATCTTATTCTTAACCTGATCCTGCAGAATTTCGAACTTTGAAAACCTTTATCAACAAAAGGAGGATTGAAGAATTTCGCTAGGAGTTTTGAAAAATTTGAGGATCGTGTAGGGGATAAAATAAGTCTTCAATTTATCATCCAACGATTTTTTGATCAGCATTAAATTTTCGACTACATAAAACTTCTTTTCTTGTCAAAAATATTTCAGCAAAAAGCTTTCCAAAAAATCAGAAGTAAGCTCTTTGATTGAGAGTTTGTCTCTAATTAGACCTTTAATTAGCGTCCAAAAACTTATAAAAAATTAGGAATTAACATGTATTGCATCAATAAGAAACCAAATGAAATTTTTTTTCTTTTGAAGTAATTCGATGAAATTCAAATGTTTTTGTTAAACATTTTTCGAACAATGATTAAATTTTTTTTTGTAATAAATAAACAGCACACTTTTAAATAATTCTTATTTCTGATTAGTTGACCTCCAACAATCAGTGTTTCTAAAAAATTATTCAGTTCTGGTTGGGCAATAGCAAAGAAAAACTCATTTCATTCTGATTTTTTTCTACGTTAAAACAAATGCTCCTTACTTTGTATTACTATTTGAAATTATTTTCAATTGTTCTGAACAATTCAGAGTTAGTAAAAATAACTTATTAACTTTCTTGGGACATTTTACTTTTATTCAATTTTGGCTTGTGCAAAATCTCCAATTGTTTTCAAATGCTTCCACTAAACAGGAATGAAAAAATGAAAGGCAAGGATTGTGAGAAAAAGTACAGGAGAGCTGATGCAGCTCGACATCGCGACAGTTGTGTGCGAGGAAATATTGAATGTCCAGAATGCAATTATTGCACTTACAACCAGCAAAAAATGAACTTCTGTACGAGCAAAAAGCACTAAAGTCAACCCAAATTCAACAAGTTGGTATCGTATTAGAATTTCCAAGCTAATATTTTTTTCTACGACATTGCAAGAAAGAGCACGGGTTGAAAGAATGATCATTTTCTCGCTGAGTTGAATTAAATCTTGGAAAATATGGAAAACAGTGATCAGCTACTAGATGAGTCGAATACCTGTCAACACTTCTTGACAGATACGAGCCGGAAAATGGACGCTACAGGGTATTCAATTTTCAACTTACCAAACTACTTTCTGATCTAGTTAATTAAAAACAAGATCAGGTCCTTGAAAAACTTGATTGTACAGAAAAAATCAACATTGCTATGGGATTTGTGTTTCAAAACATATAAACCGGTGATTAATGTTATTACGCTTATGAAAATAAAACAATCTTCGATAAATCAATGAGGCTTTGTATTAAAGCTTCGTATTAAAGTTTGTACAAATGAGAGACAAAATACAAATTGACATCCAGTTGATCACTCATAAAACAATTGTTGCGGCTTTGCTAAAAAACGTACCCATGGTATGTCCCGATATAGTGATTCTCCAACCACTCCTGAGTGATAACCGTGTTTAGTGTTTGATTTCGGATCAAAGCACAAAACAACCGTGCATTGACAATTTGTATTTTTTACGAGCGTTTGTAGCTCACTCTCATGGAACAACTAGTCTTGAAACATGCACATCCAAAACCTGTAATGAGTTTCATGAAAAAATATTTGCGATCTGAAACAGTTTCGTGGCGTTTAGATTGATATGCCAACAGTTGAAAATTTACTAAAGAAAAACACTTATATCTACAATATCGACACTGAAGATGGAGATTTTGTGGTTGATCTTTCTCGGAGAAACATCGGTAAACACAGGAGTACAATAAAGCTTCTTCGATACAACAATCACATTACTTAGGTCAAAAAAATCGACAACTTTTTCAAATGCTTCTAATGCCCAAGTTGCGACACATTTTTCCACAAGGCAGACAATTTCAACAAGCAACTACTACCCCAAAAATGTTTATATTCAAAAAGAGACGTTATTTGAAAACTGGATGGCCTAAATATTGAGTAAACCAAAGAACAAACTTTATTCAAAAATGTCTCCATTTTCGACTTTGAATCAATTTGCATGCCATTTGAAGAACACCGACCGAAACAAACATTTGGCTTGTGAAGTATGAAACCATATCAGTGTCAGTCTCAGACATTTTGCTTGACAAACTTTTTCGTGTAAAAAAGATCCACAAGCCCTCATTATTGAAATGTTGGCAATATTGGCACTGTTGGCAGAAAAAAAAGAGTGAAAGGCACGGAAAAAGTGAAAGGCACGGATTGTGAGAAAAAAAACAGGAGAGCTGATGCAGCTTGACATCGCGAAAGTTGTGTGCGAGGAAATATTGTATGTCCAGAATGTAATTATTGCACTTACAACCAGCAAAAAATGAACTTCTGTACGAGCAAAAAGCACTAAAGTCAACCCAAAATCAATAAGTTGGGTATCGTATGAGATTTTACAAGCTAATATTTTTTTCTAAAACATTGCAAGAAAGAGCATGGGTTCAAAGAATGATCATTTTCTCGCTGAGTTGAATTAAATCTTGGAAAATGTGGAAAAAAGTGATCAGCTACTAGATGAGTCGAATACCTGTCAACACTTCTTGACAGATACCGAGACGGAAAAACGACGCTACAAGGTATTCAATTTTCAACTTTCCAAACAATTTTCTGATCTAGTTAATTAAAAACTAGATCATGTCTTTGAAAAACTTGAGTGTACAGGATAAATCAACATTGCTATGGGATTTGTGTTTCAAAACATATAAACCGCTGATTAATGTTAATATGCTTATGAAAATAAAACACTCTTTGATAAATCAATGAGGCTTTGTATTAAAGCTTCGTATTAAAGTTTGTACACATGAGAGACAAAATACAAATTAACATCCAGTTGATCACTCATAAAACAATTGTTGCGGCTTTGCTAAAAAACGTACCCATGGTATGTCCCGATATAGTGATTCTCCAACCACTCCTGAGAGATAACCATGTTTAGTGTTTGATTTGGGATCAAAGCACAAAACAACCTTGCATTGACAATTTGTGATTTTTTCGAGCGCTTGTAGCTCACTTGCATGGAACAACTAGTCTTGAAACATGCACATCCAAAATCTTTAATGAGTTTCATGAAAAAAATTTTGCGATCTGAAACAGTTTCGTGGCGTTTCGATTGATAATATGCCAACAGTTGAAAATTTACTAGAGAAAAACACTTATATCTACCACATTGACACTGAAGATGGAGATTTTGTGGTTGAGTTTTCTCGGAGAAGTATCGGTAAACACGAGAATACAAAAAAACTTCTACGATACAAAAACCACATTACTTAGGACAAAAAAATTGACAACTTCATCAAATGCTTCTTATGCCCAAGTTGCGACACATTTTTCCACAAGGCAGACAATTTCAACAAGCAACTACTACCCCAAAAATGTTTATATTCAAAAAGAGACGTTTTTTGAAAACTGGATGGCCTAAATATTGAGTATACCGAAAAACAAACTTAATTCAAAAATGTCTCCATTTTCGACTTTGAATCATTTTGCATGCCATTTGAAGAACTAACACCAACCAAAACAAAAATTTGGCTTGTGGAGTATGAACCCATATCAGTGTCAGTCTCAGACAATTTGCTTGACAATTCTTTTCGTGTAAAAAAGATCCACAAGCCCTCATTATTGAAATGTTGGCAATATTGGCACTGTTGGCAGAAAAAAAAAAGTAGAAGCGATCAAAATTTTTGGAAAGCAAAAAAACATCAAGAAGCTGCTTCATACGATTTTCAGCATCTCTAATGACCGAGGCAGTTTCAATAAAAGTGAAACCAGAGAAAAACGAGGAAAAAACATTCGGATGTTTTCACTCTCTTAGGATTCAGAAAAATCAATTGAATGATTCGATGGATCATCTAGAGAGGCACACCAATAACCTATCTTTGTTTGGGTTCAACAGTGGCCGGTATGATATAAACTTGATTACATCATACTTCATTCCCTAATTTATCAACTAAAAAAATTGAACCTTCAGTCATCAAGAAAGCAAACGATTTTTTTTTCATCAAAATTGGAGACGTTCAGCTTCTGATGCAGCCACTACTTTATACTCTCTTCTAAAAGCTTACAAAGCCAGTGAGATGAAAGGATAATTTCCGTACGAGTGGTTTGATACTCCGATCAAGCTTGATGATCAACAGCTACCGTCATATGATAATTCTTACTTTAAATTGGAGAACAGCAACTATCTCGATAAAAAAGTTGGTGATTATCAAAAACTTCTTCATATCGGGATATTTGAAGAGTAAGCCATGATAATACTCGGGCTAAAAACTGAATACTCTACGGGACTGGAAAACTGCAACTACATAAACTGTGTTCGGGAACAAGAAAAGATGCCAACAATCCGCAATTTTCTACAGTGGAATAACAGCAAAAATTTTCCTGTTCCTACCCTTAAAGCTATGCATAAAAATAATTGCATATTATCATGAAAAGGGGATAGACATGATAAACCTCGGATGCACACAACTGAATCTAGCGAACATGTGACAACCCAAGTAAACCGACTATAATTTCTACCCATTTTGTTTGTAAGACGGTGAATTGAACGAAAACTTACGGGAAGATATGACGGGTGGTCCCTCAATTGTTTTCACAAAAAAGCAGTACCAAATAAGATTTTTATTTGAAAATCAAATGTTTTTCCTAAACCAATCGTTGGTATTGATGCCAATCAATTACAACCTTATTCCATGCGTCAGGATGTGTCCACATGCTTGTACACAAGTTGGGACTACAATGAAGAAATACAAAATTTCAAGGCAAGTCAAAATCGAAATTGAACGTTTTAAAATATATTCATTTCTTTTTTCAAGCAACCAGAACTGAATATAAAATTGAGAGCTACTACACTACAAGAACACAGAAAACGTTTGAATGCTTCCTAACCCATGTAGGACTGTTATTGAAGCAATGGGATGTTATTTCCACTTTGCACCTCTCAAGAAGCTAGAACTAGCTTAACTGATGATGATATCAATTAGAAACCAAGAAAAAAGAAATAGATAAGCTTAGAAAAGATTACAATCGAGAAAAAGATATTCCATAGAAGAAATGTGGGAGTGTACTTGGTGGGATGATTTTGAAAACAACGTAGACGTAATAAATCACGTTACAACTCTTTTTCCCTTCAAAAGACCTCTTTCTTCTAATTCAATACCGCAAAAAAATTAGAATTGAAACAATTTTAGGTGCAATGCGATCTGAGTGTTCCATGTAAACTAAAAGCAAAAATTTCCAAATTTCCACATACTTTCAAAATTATTGATGTGACCAGAAACGATATTGGGGGAAAATAAGAAGATATCCGCGGAAGAAAACAACTGAAACAGTTTGTTGAGACAACCGCAAGGAATGTTGATATCGAGCTTCAATTTAACCAACGGAAAATTTATAACATCATTTTTCATCTTTTACTTGGATCCTGGACTACAGTGTACAAAAACTCATAGAGTTGTAAAACACAACACACACTGCATATAGTATTCAACAGTTTCAATCATTCTGTTGTTGATGCTAGGCGACAGTGATGATTATATGTTATCTGGTGTGGCAGCCGAAACAACGAAATTGTTATGAAAAATTTCCTATGGCTATCAAATAATAGACACATCAAAACATATAAGTAAAAAAAACCTTGGAGACAAAAAGACCCATAAAGATATCAACAACCAGTTCCTAAAAAGATTCAATATCGTAGCCATATAATTGAATGAAGTGGAGCTTGTTAATTCTACTATATGGCACCTTGAACCAAATATAGTAGGATTTTTTGTACTATAGTATGCCAAGTTGAGAATATTTAAACTTTAATATAACTTTTTCGATAAATTTTGCGACGTCAACAAACTTGAAGAACCCGAAGTGGATACTGATTCCCTCTATTTGGCTCAGGCAAAAGAAGATTAAAATGAATGCATCTTTCCCAGCAAGCTAGCAGAATGGACTGAGAAGCGAAGCAAAAACTGTCGACACGATTTCAGAGCAGATGCGAAAAACAACTTTTTCCCCAGGACTTGCTGTTCTATTTATAAAAAACATGGCAAGAGAGAACCAGGATTTTTCAAGGAGGATACACCAAACTGTTGTAACTGTGTGATAAAGATTATTGCTGCTACGATAGTAAAATCCAAGAGCATAGGTTTAGTATTAATGGACTTAACAAACGCGCATTAGAAGATTGTGGAGATAGCCAGATGGCAAAATATCAACAAATACTAAATGAGGCAGTGAACTTAAAGTCAACCATAATAGGGTTTTAAACGATTAACCATTTAGTTGGAACCTATGACCAAACTAAAAGAGGACTGAGCCGTTTTTGTCTTCAACGGAAAAATTAATTTGATGGAATATCTACTAAACGTTTCAATTTGCATGAGATTTTGAAGTAAACCTATATACGATGCTGTAAATTAATACATTTTCTCTGTAATTAATTTTGTTCAACATTTTTTTTTAAAAGCCGCGCTTCGGTTAACAATTTATTGTTTTTTGATTTGGAAAACAATTAGATTCTTAAACATGGCTGTATCAGCAAAATCGGTGGCCAAAATGTTTTTGAAAAATTTTCTCGAAACTTACCATCTTACCATCTGAAACTCTGAAACCTATAACTTATACACGTGGGAAATCTATTACCCATTATAAAAATTAGGGTGCGGACAGTTTTGTAGCCTATTGTTTTGTAGCCTATAATAATACATGAGGGTCCACATCCACCACGACTATGGGACTGATGTTATCATATGCACAATACTTCCTGACTGTGTCAAGCTATTATTTATTATACTCAGCTTTCCGTAGTTTTTTAGCTACAATTACCAAGAAGTAGCGCAAAAACTTAGACCGCGGGCCAAAGAGGGTCTGATACCCTTGTGAAGCTGATAATTTTTACACTCTGCATTTGCCTATTTACCTATTCACCTAACTGTGCAACCTGTGAGTGAATAAGTGACACTGGCTTATCTTAATAACCGTTTTTGTTTTTTATTTTGAAAAAACTTAGTTTTCATTCTGAATTTTCTCAGTCAATGCAAAAACAAAATTACAAAAAGTGCAAATGATGTAAAACTTGTTTTTGTCCCTTCTATTGTGACGTTCGTGACGTGGAAGACAGAATCTTTTTGATTGATACTCAAATTACAACAAAACAGTACAAAAAAACACAGATTTTTTGAGTTTTTATTGTATAATTAAAACAAAAAAATTTTTTGGTAATTTTTTTCTACTGATTCCAATTGTTCAACAAAAAAAATAATCAATTTTAATTTTTTTGAGAGTTTTCGTCGCCATTGATTTGTGTTAATAGTCTAAAAAAAATTTTGTTTTCCGTAAATGCTGTTTATAACCAGCTTCTTCACTGCGTTTGAATAAAAAAAAAGAATTTGTGAATAATGCGTTGGGCATTTTTTGACTCGCGCTTCTTCTCAAACTTAATAATATTGGCGCCAAAAATGCCTCGTAAAAAACAGGCATGATCAACCATAAACAAATCGAAAGAAAGACATCACGGAGCTGAAAAAAAAGAAGAGATCATGATCCTGCAGATTGTCCCACAAATGAAATACCAATATAAACTAACTACCTCAAACACAAACATTCGTAATCAAAAAGGACTGTTAGACACAAAAAATTTAAATTACTCTCCTCGAACAACAAAGAAAAAAACTTTCAAAAAATTTACCTTCGATGAAACTACATTTAGAAAACTTCAAGAAACTCAGCCAAGCGCACAGTACTATGCCGGCTATATCTTCAAAATTGCGAAGCCAGTTTGTTTGACGGATTGTCTTTCAAAAAAATGAAATGAGCGAATAATTAATACAATTCTATATTTCACTCCAAATGCTCCTATTTATACTCAACGTTGGAGTAAAATAATAATATAAGGGCTAAACATTGAGCTGAGACAGCTGTGTTACTGTTGCATTCCGCTACGGCTCTAATTCAATAATTCAAACCTCAAAGAGTTGCTCTGCGTAAAATTTTGCCTGCAAAAGCTGTTTTCTTCCAGATCAATTGAATGCTTCCTAACACTCGTAGGACTGTTATTGAAGCAATGGGATGTTATTTCCATTTTTGCACCTGTCAACTAGACCTAGCTTAACTGATGATGATCTCAATTAGAAACCAAGAAAAAAGAAGTGGATAAGCTTCGAATAGATTACAATCGAGAAAAAGATGTTCCGTAGAAGAAATGTGGGAGTGTACTTGGTGGGATGATTTTGAAAACAACGTAGACGTAATAAATCACGTTAAAACTCTCTTTCCCTTCAAAAGACCTCTTTCTTCCAAATCAATACCGCAAAAAAAATAGAATTGAAACAATTTTAGGTGCAATGCGATCTGAGTGTTCCAGGTAAACTAAAAGCAAACATTTCCAATTTTCCACATATTTTCAAAATTATTGATGTGACCAGAAACGATATTGGGGAAAATAAGAAGATATCCGCGGAAGAAAACAATTGAAACAGTTTGTTGAAACAACCGCACGGAATGTTGATATCAAGCTTCATTTTAACCAACGGAAAATTTATTATATCATTTTTCGTCTTTTACTTGGATCCTGGACTACAGTGTACAAAAACTCATAGAGTTGTAAAACACAACACACACTGCATATAGTATTCAACAGTTTCGATCAGTCTGTTGTTGAAGCTATGCGGCCAGTGATGAAAATATATTATCTGGTGTGGCAGCCGAAACAATGAAATTGTTATGAAAAATTTCCTGTGGCCATCAAATAATATCACATCAAAACATACAAGCAAAAGAAACCTTAGAGACTAAAGGACCCATAAAGATATCAACAACCAGTTCTTAAAGAGATTCAATTTTGAAGAACGCGAAGTGGATACTGATTCCCTCTGTTTGGCTCAGGCAAAAGAAGATTAAGATGAAAGTATCTTTCCCAGCAAGCTAGCAGAATGGACTGAGAAGCGAAGCAAAAACTGTCGACATAACTTCAGAGCAGATGCGAAAAACAACTTTTTCCCCACTACTTGCTGTTCTATTTATAAAAACATGGCTAGAGAGAACCAGGATTGTTCAAGGAGGATACACCAAAATATTGTACCTGTGTAATAAAACTTAATGCTGTTACGATAGTAAAATCCAAAAGCATAGGTTTAGTAGTAAAGGACTTAACAAACGAACATTAGAAAATGGGACTGATGTTATCATATGCACAATACGTTCTGACTGTGCCAAGCTATTAATTTTATATTCAGCTTTCCGTAGTTTTTTTAAGCTACAATTGCCAAGAAGTAGCGCAAAAACTTAGACCGCGGGCCAAAGAGGGTCTGATACCCTTGTGAAGCTGATAATTTTTACACTCTGCATTGCCTATTTACCTATTCACCTAACTGTGCAACCTGTGAGTGAATAAGTGACACTGGCTTATCTTAGTAACCGTTTTTGTTTTTCATTTTGAAAAAACTTAGTTTTCGTTCTGAATTTTCTCAGTCAATGCAAAAACAAAATTACAAAAAGTGCAAATGTTGTAAGACTTTGTTTTGTCCCTTCTATTGTGACGTTTGTGACTGTTCCGTCTGCTTTTTGAGATTTATGGAGGAGTAATAACAAAAATAATTAAATGTTATAGGATGATATGAAAAAAAAACAATTTTCTAAAGTTTGAAAATTTCTATGAAAATCATCACCCCACACGCCATATAGAGAACAAAACAGTAAATTTCGCTCCTTGTAACAAATCAATTATACCAAATAAACTTCTTTCAATCAATTTGGAACGATTTCTAAGACGGATTTAATCTCCGCTTACGCGTTAATAGTGCGAATTATATCGCGTTAATTGTCCCAAATTGATCAAATTGGCCAAAATGACAATCATTAAACCCCCATAACTTTACGAAAAAAGGTCACAGGTGAAAAATCTTTTCAAATTTAAGCTCAAGACAACAATAGTTTTCGAATGATATAAGAAAATTTCGTTAAAAATGGCTAGTTAAAAAGTCGAAATTTGTCTGAAGAAAAAAAACCCAACCCGAGCGCAAATATTCCGTTACTTTCGTATCGAAAGTCGGAACAACAATAAAAGAAAGTCAGCACAGAGAATTAACTACAGGCCAGTTTCGTTAACAATACTTAATGTAACAAATATTAGCGCATTCTGTTTAGACAAATCATTGTAATAAAAGAATACTTTTTAGCTACACTTAATATGGTTTCCTAGAAAATCAGACGTCGATTGACGCGTTCATAACTTTAATTGGAGAAATAGTATCGAGTTTTCGAGTAAACAATTATACTTTAGCTGTTTTTCTTGACCTAGCTACAACATTTAATTCTGTTTAACATCAAACATTTCTCAACCAACTTATTTCATACGATTTTTTCCAGTCAAGCACATGCACTACCGGAAAATTTACGTTAAAATTGGTGACACAAATTGTAGCTGGACTACGGTAAATCACGGGGTACCGCGAAGGTAAAATGCTCGATCCGATAGTTATCATAATATACGGTAACAAGTGATAAATTTCGCTTCTAGTAACAAATCAATTATGGCAAATAAGCTTCCTTCGACCAATTTGGAGCAATTTCTAAGACGGATTAAACCTCCGCTTGCGATTTAATAGCGCGAAATGTATCGCGCGTTATTTGTCCCAAGTTGGCCAAAATGGCAATCTTTAAACCCGCATAACTTTACGAAAAATGATCATAGGTGAAATATCTTTTCAAATTTAAGCTCAGGACAACAATACCTTTTGAATGATATTTAAAAATTTCGTCAAAAATGGCTAGCTAAAAAGTCGAAATTTGTCTGAAGAAAAAAAAACCCACCCCGAGCACAAATATTTCTTTATTTTCGTATCGAAAGTCGGAACAGTAATTCTAGAACTGAACTGGAATTCATGTTCAAACCGTTCAATTCGAGCAGGATACATCTGTAAATTTTGAAGAAAAAGTCTTTCCTGTTTTGTAGTATAGCATACAAGTTACACTAAAACCTGTAACGCTATATTTACTCATCTTCACAATTTTCAGAAGCCAGCCTGAATTGACTTAATCTTGTTTGTTGGTTTGTTAATTTATATAAAAAGGCATGCATTCTTTAACCTCGGGCCGGTTATGTTGACAAATTTACGTGTTTGTCAAAAAAAATTTTGAAGAAAATTCATGAACTGTTCTTATAATTTGAGCTTTTGGCGCAACACTAGTTTTTTTGACATGAAATAAAATCTTCAGAGTTCAGTGGAGGTTAATCTACGCTAGTTCAACATCATCATAGGCGAAGTTATCCGTTCCCCCTACTTCTTCGTCGTCCTTGAACACGACTGAGTGTTCACGCCCCCTGCCGGAGTGGGCAGAGGAGGCGGAGGAGGAGAGTATTCCCTTTCTGCTTCCCTCTTTCGAGTCCAGGGAGGAATCTGATCTGGCTCTATCCGGAGGGGCACCAAACTGAACAAAAACATACTGTAATTTATAAGCGTGGGGAAGACTTCAGGGACCTTTAAAAAAGTTCAATGAATTTGGAGAATTTTCTGGAAACTTTTTTAGAAATGAGCCACGACAACTTTCCCAACATCTTACGATCGGTAAGCGTCACATTAGAAAATTTTCTAAAATAGTTTTAATAAAAATAGGAAAATGTTTCTGGAATAGTTTTGCAAAAATAGTGACAAAAAATTAATTTCTAGAAACACCTTCTATCTTATTGGCTCCCATGAAGAGATATAAACTACAAAGTCTACTAAAAAGGTTGTATTTAAAAGTGTCTTACTGAGATATTACGTTCCCCACTATCAAAAAAATTGTCCGCTAAATAGAAAATAGGGTGTTTTCCTGAGGTTTTGGGGCTGATCAAAATCAAACTAGAGAACCTCGAATCTTTTCGAAAATTATAGCAAAAATCACCACACTGAAAACTGATTATATTCTCATTTTGACTCTCCCCCCCCCCCCAACTGCAAAATTTTACAGTAATTTTTCTGTTCACACTGTCGGATTATTACAAAATTTGGCATACGGACTGATAAGGCCATTACAAACATATTTGGTCTGAATAATTAACCTTGTAAAACCACGCGTTACACCAAAAAGTCGATACTTATGTGAGGTGGGGGAAAAGGAAAAAGAGCCCTCGTTTTTTAAGGATATGTATGGCTAAAACCCGGGCTGAGGTCCGCGGTGAATATCGAATTCATAGTGGTCGCACATCTTACCATCGAGCGATGAATAATCCGAAAACTGCAGAAAGTTTTCAAGAAAACTGATGAAGATAATGTTTATAGTATTTTATTCCTACAGCAATAACATTTAATGAATATTAAAAATTTTGATTTAAAATTTTATATATCACAAATAAAAAAACTGGATAAAAAATCTGACCTCTTCATCGTTGCCTTCCTTGTCTTCTTCTTTCTCTTTGTCTTTATTTTTGTCCTCGGCCTTCTTGGCTGGCTTAGACATGCCCCAAGCCTTCATCAGAGTGTTGTATGCCCTCTCGAACATGAGCATGGACGAGATAAGTATGGTCACTATGGTCCAAATATTGGCGGCCACGAACCTACAAAACCAACAAACTTATATTTCATAGTGGCGTTTTTCATCTATTGGAAAAAAGTTTCGCGTTTTCATGTTTACGAACAGATTATACACCCAAAAATAGTGTGGAAAAAAAACTGCCGAAATATACACCCAACAGAAATGCGATCAGAATAAAACAGCCAGTAATATAAATATGCCATTTGAGTTTGAATTTGCCTGATTCTGGTAACATAGTTATTGTTCCGACTTTCGATACGAAAGTAACGGAATATTTGTGCTCGGGGTGGGTTTTTTTTCTTCAGACAAAATTTCGACTTTTTACTAGACATTTTTGACGGAATTTTTTGAATATCATTCGAAAGGTATTGTTGCCCTGAGCTTAAATTTGAAAAGATATTTCATCTGTGATCATTTTTCGTAAAATTAGGGGTGGTTAAAGATTGCCATTTTGGCCAATTTGGGACGATTAACGCGCGATATTATTCGAGCTATTAACGCGTAAACGAGATTTAATCCGTTCTTAGAAATCGTTCCAAAATGGTTCAAGGAAGCTTATATGCATCAGGTAGTAAAGATTATATAAAATTTCCCACTGACATCTAGATTCTTAGGGTTTTTAAGGCTATTGAACAAGGACTTCTATATCTATGTCACTGTTTTACTTTCAAAGTTCTTCTGCCAATTAGCACTTTGTCATCTGCGCGGAACAGCAAAATTTTGAACTCGAATCTTCATGTTGCTCGTAAGCATTTTTGATACTTATTTATTGTTGATATATAACTAATCCTGCCCAAAACGCAAGGTTGAGACACGCATAGATTAGAGGGGTACCGTGTAAACAACCGATGTGTCAAACATACGAAAAACCGAAAGTGTTGCAAACATCCGAAAAACAGCTTCACTGGGGCAATCGTCAGACTTCTTCAAAAAGTAGGACAAAGATCTGATTTCTACCGTTTGCTTAAGAGAATCTGTAGTGGTCAAACGAAGACGGAACGCGATTGTTGCGAGCTTGCCAACAGATGTTAAAACAGTTTATGACAATTAGAGCCGGTAACTGCCGCGAAGCTGTGACGCGCTCCTATAGCGCCAACTGGCGACCGTAAACCGAGATTCGACTAAATCGGAACCGGATAATTGAACTTGTGTTTTTTCTTTGGAACTTCAACGCCAGAAAATATGATCTAACGCCACAATTACGTTTGAAACATCGGATATTTAAATTAGACCTAGTTTAGAGTAGAGAGCTCTAGTTACAAAGTAGGTATGTTTTCATTCATTACGACAGGAAGCTGGGGTGCTTTGGTAGTGGTTTCAATTCAGCAATCATTGTCCCTCAAAACCGCTAGTTTGCGTTGAATTCTGCAACATTTGAAAAGCCTTCCAAGACAGAAATCTGATTGAAAAGAAAGTCAAGAGTTTAAGTACTGCGTGCTAAAACTACGTGCGAGCTTAAATTTGGAATCCAGCGGTCACAATGGGAATTTTCGAGACAAATGTTACGACATGCTTGTTTTGAATTTTGCAGTCAAATGTGGTTTGTCAGTTGGAGTAAATTAAAACAAAATACCTGGGAGTCAGTGGATTCCGCAGTCAGTTAGTTCTTTTTCTCCCAGGACTCCACAAGCAATGTATTTGAACATGTATTGAAACACTTTTTCATCAACTTATTTTTGTAGATTATGTAATGAACGAGTCCCCTACAATTTCAAAAAACTTCTGCTCTCTAATTTCAATTTTACATCAAATTTTATGTCGCCAAAGGAGACAAATAAGTCTCTTAATATCCTCTCCCCCTTGAGTATTTAGGACAATTGTCTTAAGTGCTGAGGGGGTTGTAACACGAAAGGTCTTGCCTCACTTAATTAACTGAGTGCAGCAAAAAGTTATCCTAACAAAAAGATAATAACCCGGAAACCTTCCGCACTAAAATTGAAACTTTCCCGGCTAATGTTACCGCTTTCAAAGAGCATCATGTAACCACTAGGCCAGATGGCATTAAAATGAGGCGAGTAATTCATTTGCTAAGCATTTCAGAACATATGGCTAAATAGATGAAGCAGAAGTCACTCGCCACCTCCTGAACGCCTCAACTTCGTTTCCTCAAACCAATGATTTGGGAACCTCCTGAACGTCACAACTTCGTCTCCTCAAACCAATGATTTGGGAACCCTAGCTGTTTTTTGTTTTCAACCAACCACTGATAATTTGAGGTAAGTTTAGGTAAGTTATTCTGATTTGCAGCTATGAGAAAATTCTCAAAGAAACATGCCCCGATTTTTAATTCGGATTGTAATACAAACAGATGCTAAAATTCTTATTTGATACTTTTTGGCCGCGTAACAGAAAAAAAAACTGTGAGGATATTTCACCGAAGCCAACAGAATCATGAAAAATGAAAAAAGGACAAAAAGTAGTTTGAACATCTCCCATCTTTCAAAAAAACTTGAGTAAATGGTCCATATTAAAGAAATTGAAGAAAGTAATTTCAGTGTTTTAAATGTAGTTTTAGTTTAAGCAACCAATCAACTAGTCTTCTCATACTGATTCTTTTACCTGAATGTAACGAAACCGTGCCACTGAAATATGTTCCGAGTGTCATTTGTATATTAAAGGTAAAAAAAAAAATTATATTTTGTTTTATGATCCTTTTTAATTTTAATTGAAAAGAAATTGTTGACTCATATGGAACCTGATCTAAACTACATTTTATGATTGGATAATTTAGATATTTTACCAATGTAAAGTATTTAATATTAACCAATCATGATCCATCTAACTAACAACACACTTATTTGTAAGTGCTGAAATTACTTGTAATTTCAGCACCAGAGAGATTTGAATTTAACTTAGAAATTAGTTGGACTCTCCCGAGTACTTCAGCAGCCGCAATAAACCAGTATACCCTAGATCTATTGAGCCTAGCAGAGACTAGTTAAACAACCTGAGACTAGATAGTATAAGAGTAAGATTAGGATCGGTATTAGACTAAGAAGTTGCACGAATCTATCCGGCCGAAAATAAGATAGCGTGACGAGCAGACGGTGTACCCTATCCATAATTACTCTATGAGTTATACCCATCGGTCCTAACTCATCTGCTGCGACCATAAGTCTCGAACAAGACCTTAATAGCTTAGAATTAACCAAAATAGATTAGAAATTAGACAAAAACATTTACAAAATGTTATACGACGATAATTTAATCAAAATGTCTCTACGACTCAATAGATCAGAGCCAATATTCCGAACCATAACAGAACTACCCGGAATTGGAAGAAGACCTCGAACCAGAGACGACATACGACAAAGTAGAAACTTGCCATATAGTTATATGATAGTTCGGCAAAAGCCAGAACAAACTTTTGTATTTAGAATACTACTCGCAATGAATTTAGATTTTCATTTGCAAACATAAAACCTTGAAGTCAACCTTCAAAATCATTTCAGGCGCTAAACAAAATTATTAATATACAATAACGATTGATAAAAAGATCTCAGATCGTTTTCTTAAATTCTGCAGTAATATATAAAACATGTTTGAAAAATATTTATTGGAAAATAAAAATAAAAATTAGTAGCATGACAATAAATGGTTAGTAATCACGAATCATCCTGTTGTTCCAGCTTCATCATCTAAACATAACAGCATTCATAAACTCACTAACATCATCAAAAAACTAAATCTTTTCTTTACACAAATTTAAATCTTTATTAAAACTTCAATTCACTTAATTTTAAAATCAGATCATCAAGGCTTATCCTTGGATCTTAAATCATTTTCTACTTAATTAAATTTCAAATTTGATCATCAAGGCCTATCCTTGGATCAAAAAGAACAACTTTGTTCTCCCCCACCCACTTAACTAGTGTCTAACGACCTCAAACGTCGATTCACTATCCAACCCTTTCTAAAAGACCCAAGACTAATAGAAATTTTTAAACAAAACTAATCATTCAAATTAGGATAAACAGTGAAGAACTTCGGTTATTCATCCTTCACTTGACCCCCCCCCCCCCCTCTTACCAGACCCAGGATAAATCTTAGACTTAGTAAGTTTAAAATAGTATCTAACGAACTACTCGCGTTCTAATTATACCTGAACCTTGTGGATCGATTTACTATTCTCCAACCCTTGAACACAATCACTACCCCTAAGTAAGATTAAGTAAGTTAACACCTTAGCTTATATTAGTCACGAGAAAGTAAAAATCATTCTTCGGAATAGATATACTTTTCTCTCCAACCCTGAACAAATAGACCCAGGTTAAGCTAACCAAAAAATCGTAAGGACTAACAGTTTAAGCAAATAGAATTCACTTAACAACCTTTTGCACCCGTCATCCTAAACCTTATGTCATTTAAAAACCTAGGAAATAAACAAACAATCGTTTTACACAATTGTGAAATAGATAACAAAAAATACGACCTTGTAATCACACCTCATACACAAACAGTTGGATACATTCGAACAAAACGACAAACACTAAAGAGAAAAATAATAACTAAACAAAGACAAATAACACGAAAAAGATTTTCAAAAAACCGAAACGCATTTTCAGAATCAGAAACCAACAGTTTAGACGAACTTTACAAACTAAAAGAATCAATAGATAAAAATTGTCCAATTCACGATCAATTATATTTCTCTGACTCAGAAACAACTTCAAATTCATCAAAAAGAGGAAAAAGAAGAATAAAAAAGCAGTATAAACACAAACCAGTACATTTATACAATTGGAATCAACCAATTAGACACATTAATAATTACATATTAACAGTCATCGAACGAAAAAATGAGCTCAACGCACACCCCAGGTGAAGAAAGTCCAGATGATGATGATATCTTTCCTTTTATAGTAGATGCAACCACAGATAGAGGACAACATATATTTTGCAAAAATTTACTCTTAAATTTATTTGAACCCGGAATCAGTACATGTAAAACAGAGTTCCCAGATGTAAAAATCAAAAGACAAATTATCGATCACTATCTAAAAGATATATGTAACTTAACACAACAATACGGAATCTACTCCATAGAATTCACCTCACCAAACCAGAATCACAGTAAATATACAATTCAAACAGACGACCTTGATTTAGAATTTTCAAAAGTATTTTCAGAATATATCAAAAGCATCCAATATCATAACTCACAAAGAGCAAACTCCATATTCACCAATGAAGTTTTCGCAATAATATATAGTTATATCTCGATTTTAGAAAACGAAATCCCAATACCAAATGTCTCACCGACAGAAACATCTAAACATATAAGAGTACGACATGAAATTACACTACTCTCTAGTTATCTAAACATCATTAAAGAAAATTTCACGAAAGACGAAGTTTCACAACATACAAAACATGACCTACAAAAAATTTTGGCATGGTTCATAATAGATTATTTCACACACAATATTGATTTAATTTCACAAGCAAGAAAAAATTTTAGACCCCAAAACTCAAACGATGATACCGCTATCACAGAACAATCAGACTATGTTTGGGACCCCGAATGGTCTCATCACGCATTTATAAACTTCCCACAATCAATCTCAAGTCAAGCAATAAGTACGATATCTTACATAAGAGATTATGTAAGAGTAATACCATTAACCATTGATGCAACACCATTAAACTATAATACATTTTTACCCGATACGCAAAATAATAGTTTAAACTCTACAGTCATACACAATGAAAACCTCAATGGAACTAGGAATCTTACGCAACAAGATATCCAGACACCATCACACTTCATAAATGAAGAAATTGTACACACAACAACTACACAACAAAGTATTTCACCAATACGTCCAAACTTGACAACACCAAGAAATACAAACCCTTCACAAACACAGGTAACCTTACAATCAACCGTTAAACCTTCGGTTGCCCCAAAATAGTCGCACATGGATTACCAAACATATAGACCCATGACAATACCGTCATAACACGCAAAACGTTCACTAGAAACAATTTTGCAGACCATAATTATAATTACACACATCCATCAAAAACAAATTATCAACCACGAAAAAATTTTAGTACATATACAAGACCTCGAAATTGGGATAACCCAATGGCACCACCTAATTCAGTAAATTTCCAAACAAATTTACATCCTTCACAGGATCGTAGTGAAAATTACCCATTTTTTCAACAAAATAAAAATAAAAAACAGACATCTTATCAAATGGATTATTTATCCTCAGATGATGATTTCTTACAACCAGACATATTTGCACCATATAATCAAGAATATCGTGGACAGGGAGTACAGAAACCACATACAAATCATAGAATTTTTTCTCCACAACCGATAGATACACAACATCAACAACCAATTCAGCAACAAAACCCAATTAATACACAATCTTTTCAACCAATTCAGCAACAAAATCCAATTAATACACAATCTTTTCAACCAATTCAACAACAAAACCCAATGATTACACACTCGTATCAACCAACACAAATGCAAAATGAAATACTACTCCCATATTATCTTCAACAACACGAAATAACAAGAAATCAACTTTCAAATTTTTCTCAAATGCCAAATGCAGCAGAATCATTACAAATGACAATGAATCCATACCTTATGGGTGGATCATCAATAACATCAAATAAACCTTTAATGGTATTCACAGGAACAGACCCTGAGTACTCTGTAGAAGATTATCTAAATGCAGTAACAGCAAATTTGATTTTAAATATAGGACCTGAACCAATTAATACGCCACTACATCAAAACTAGATACATCGACGCACAGCGTTGATACAAACAACTTTAGATGGCGCAGCCCAAAAATGGTTTTCAGTATTGCCCCTAGAAATAAAATCAAATTGGAAAAGGTTTACACAAGAATTTTCAAAATGTTTGACTCCGAAAGAAACAAACAACAACAAAGAGTTTTATGTAATGAGATTCGCAGATTACCAAACGAAACCATCAAGCAGTTAGCAGTACGAATCGAAACACTAGTTCGAAAAGCATATTCATTAAATACGCACGACTATAAAAACACAAAAATGACAGAAATCTTAATGATGACCTTAACACCACAATTAAGGAAAATAGCAATAAAAAAGAGAGCATCACATCCTTCTTCAATTCGAGAACCCGATTTAGATTTTCGAAAACTAGTAGACAAATTAGAACAAGCTGAAATCACAATGAAACTCGAAGAAACGGAAAATCTGAAACTACAATACGTTAACAGAATTGAAACAACTTCCACAAATATTAACAATATACAAGAATCAGATACAGACCTCGTTGAAAAAATCACTGAAATACTCAATATTTACGAAAAACACCCAAACTTTAAAGGCAAACCATCTTTCAAAAAATGGTGTAATTATTGCCGACGATACGGACATAGTATTTCTGAATGTAGACAAAAACAGCAAGATAATCAAAATAAACCTCAAAAATACAAAGAACCAAACAAGTCATTTTATCAATATATGAAGAAAGATCAAAATCTACCAAACAAAAATGTATACAGCAACAATAGTTCAGGAAAACCACTCCCGAACAATGCAAATTATACAAGAAACCAATCACCACATAACTCAAGTTATAGAGGAAGATCGCCAGAACAAAGAAATACACAAAATTCGTCACAAAATCACTACAATAGACCAAATAGTAGAAATAACTACTCCAGATCTAATTCAAACACAACACAGTTTGTTTCTAGATCTAATTCCCAATCAAGAAATAGATACTATCCAAACAATCAATCACGAAACTCATCATATAATAGAAATAGAAACTACTCTAATAATCGAAATAGAAGTTATTCAAACAATCGAAATCAGTATTATCCAAACAACTGATCAAGAAATAACTCATACAACAGAACAAACAGTAATTATCAAAATAGATCGCGAAATAATTCACAAAATCCACATTCAAGTTATAATAATCGTTATAGAAATTATTCCCAATCACCACACCGGAATAATAATCACTACAATAATTCTAATAATCGCCACAGAAGTAGTACACCTAAACATCAAAGACATATCAACCAAGTACAATCTAATCCAGAAACAACATCAGACCCCTCCAGGTATTGATGACACAGTAACTGATACGTTACAACTCAATCAAATAAACTGTGGATCATCAGATTCAGAAAGCGACACAGAAAACACTCTCTCCATCAATATGATCAAAGTCGAAAATGACTATGAACCTGTTATATATGAACAACCTTTTTCATCACACATATACGAAAATCAATCAGAATTTCTTCAAAATTATTATACTAAACCTATATATTCCACACCAACGACGCAAGAAACAAATGGAATTAACACTACAAATCAACCCAATGAAAATGTCAAAACAAAATGCTTGAATACAAATCACATCTATCAGAATATACAAAAAGAACAACCTAAGGAAAAAATTTAGACAATCCCATTTCTCTTAGAAAGTCCAAGAAACAAAGAATTTCAACCACCAGATCTTGAAATTGATTTTTTAATTGATTCAGGAGCAGAATCAAATATAATAAACATTCCCACATGGAATGAAATAAAAACTTTACACCCAAAACTGACACCTCTTGAAACCTCCAGTAAGTTAGCAACAGCACAGGGATCAACATTAATAAACTACGGAAAAATCCAATTAATTCTTCTCCCCACAAGAACAATAGAACAAAATAAAATTTTAAATAAGCCATTTAAACAAATATTCCATATCACTGATATTAAACATAATATCATTGGAATACCATTTATCTCGAAATATATACCATTAATCAACATCTTGAATAGTAAAATATTAATCAGGGATAAATATACAAAAACAAAAGACACATCCCTAACATTTTTTCAAAGATTAAATAAACAACCACCATTCTTTTCAAAATTTTACCCAATATTTAATCAACAAAGGAAACACTTGAAACCACTATCAGGAAACATCTATAATTTTTCAATCAAACAAGTTCACCAATATGATAAAGAACAAAACAAACAAAAATTTTATATGTCAGATTTTGAATGCAAACCAATTCATAAATTTTTCAAAATCAAAATTTCATCAAAAAAATATTTGAAAAACTCAAATTCAGATATTATTTCTTTACATGTATACAACAATACACCTTACCAAGTAACACTACCTTTAGGACTTTTAGGCTATTGCGAAACCAACGCTACAATATCAACAATACGCGAAAAAGCATATCGCGTAAATAATATACTCCAATTACTAGATATTTGCCAATCCACAATCCTTAATGAAGAATTATCTATAAATAACATAATAAGTAACGAAACTAGAAATACGGATTATTTCACAAAAACCCCATATTTCAAACCTACATTCAACATAAGTAACTACACAGAGGATCAACAGAAATTTTTAACAATGTTTAATTTCCAACATTCACAAATAACACAAGATGAATTCGAAAAGTTAGCCAAACAGCTAATTAAATACTCATCAGTCTATGCAACATCCAAATTCGATGTTGGCAAAATCAGTTCATCACTACATCTCCCGTTAAAACCAGACGCAGTTTTCAAAAAACAGAGAGCAAGTAAAGTACCAATTCACTTACACGATAAAGTGAACAGATTACTCGACATTTTAGAACAATATAACATTATATCACCAGTTAATAAAGAAGAACAACCAAAGGGCAACACATTTATCAACCCCGTTATCATTCTAGCTAAAGGAGAATCATTAAAAATCGTTCTCGATGCTAGATACCTCAATTCACTCATAGATGAATCAAAATGTAATTGGCCCATTGAACCTATACAAGTTATTTTAACAAAAATAAACGGCAAATACTTTACAACCGCCGATATGAATAGTGCATATAATCAAATGCCACTAGACGAACAATCACGACGTTTAACACAATTTGTTATTGGAAACCAACAAAATGAATTCAACCGCTTATTCTATGGAATATCCATAGGACCAGCAGCATTTTCAGCCTTCATGAGCAAAATTTTTAGACCACTAATACTCAAGAAAAACGCAATCACCTATTTAGACGATGTTTTTATGCAATCACAAACAAAAGAAGAAATGTTCAATGTTTTAGAAAAATATCACCAAATACTTCAGAACGAAAATCTGAAGGCCGCCCCCGATAAATCACACTTCTTTTTGACAAGAGTTAAATTCTTAGGACATAATATAGAAAGAAAAACAATCACTCCATTGAAATCACGCATTGACGCTATTCAAAAACTTCAACCACCAACAAATAAAAAGAAAATCCAAGAATTTCTTGGAATGTTAAATTTTTTAAGTAAATATGTTTATAAAATGCAATTATATCTACGACCATTCTATAATATACTCAGACAACAAAATAATTTTGAATGGAATACAGAACATCAAGCATGATTTGAAGAAATAAAGAAACTTTTAACTGAACAAATTTCAAACACAATTCCAGACCCCGATCAACCATTTTATGCAATGTGCGATGCTTCGAACTTTGGCATCGGCGCAGCATTATTACAATCACACAACGGTACAAACAAAATGAACCTCATATCAGCAAATTCTCGATTATTCACTCAAGCAGAGCTACGACTCTCAACTCTAATGAGAGAATGTACAGCCATAATATATACACTAACAGAATATGAATTTCTGATACTTGGATCAAAACATCCCACAGTTCTATTCACAGACCATAAACCAATCATTTTTCTTTTTACACAAAAGTCTAATCCAAACCTGTAAAAACTGTAAAAACTGACGTTGAACAATCACAAATAAATAATTTACAACATTTCCCACTTTATTTAGATTGTCAAAATAATCACTATGAAGTTGATCTACTTGGAACATCAACTTTTAAACCAATCCCATATTCACAATGGATAAAAAACAACACCCAACAAAAAAGAATAAAACAACACCCGCCTAAAAAAGACCATTTTCCACTAATTGAAAAAGAAAATCTGACTGATAAAATAAACTTATCGGGACCACAAACAAACGATTCGAAATACACAATAAATCAAGTTTTTGACCTCCATGACCCACTTGATACAATACCCTTATCTAAATTCGAAATTGAAAACATTTTTCTCCCTCCAACAGAAACAATTACAATTTCAACACTAAAACAATATCAAAATCTTGACCCGATAATTAGACAACTAAAATCATGGCACAAATATAAAACTAAACCTATCAAGGCAGATTCAACCATTCTAGGAAACAAAACACTCCTCCGATACTTTCGCAAATTCAATAACACAACAATTAACAAAAATACAGACCTTTTAGAGTATCACTTAAATGAATCTATAGTTCCTTGTCTCCCTTTAAGTATGATTCTCATAGCTTTTAATATTTCACATACACAAAATATTAAAGGACACTCTGGATCAGAAAAAACATACTCAAATTTCATACAAAATTTTTATTTCCCAAATGCACCAATTTGGATAAAAGTACTATGCAATGACTGTATAGTATGTCAACTAAATAAACCTTACCCAAATCAAAAACAAATAGCACAAAAACAAGATTTTAAAGGACAAAGTTTATACTTTAACCATCGTATCTCATTCGATACTAAAGGACCAATTTCACCCTCATCAGAAGGAAACTCCTACATTATGGTAATTGTTGACGCATTTACACATTATGTAGCACTTAACCCAGTACCACATTGTAACGCTTATTACGCGTACACAACGCTTTATGAACACTGGATAGCAAAATTTGGACTACCAGAAATTTTAGTTACAGACAACGGTACAGAATTTATAAATAATGAAATTATCACACTATGTCATTTATATAACATTAAACACAAACCACGTACATCTCACGCACCTTGGACAAACGGCTTAGTCGAAGGTATGAACCGTTCATTACAAGAATATCTTAGATGTATCATCAACGGAAATGATACAAGATATACCGAATGGTCAGCAGATGTAAAACTATTTCCCTTAGCATATAATTCACAAATCACGACAACTCTAGGAATGTCACCATATGAAATGGTTTTTAACCAAAAGCCACGCAAACCAATAATGTTTACAGCAAATTCTCATAAAAACGCACAAGGTTATTGTCAACCAAATAAAGACTCAATTTGTTATAACCTACCTTTACATACACACGATGAAGATCATTTTCATCACCCACAAATTCTTAAATTAGCCTCCTGTACACACACCGAATGGATTTTAAATAGAGATAAAAAACATAATGAAATTTACCAAAAAATAACAAAAAAGTTATTACAAAGGCAAAACATAAATGAACAAATAAGTTCACGTTTTACACCAGCCGCCGATTTAAAAATTGGAACATTTATTTTAATACCTAATTTCACTACTCAATACGGAATTTCTAAAAAATTACAACCCCTTCGTAAAGGACCATACCAAATAATTTCAAAACCCACTGATGCCACATATAAGATTACCGATTCCGACAAAAAAGAAATCGTTCAGCACCGAAACAACCTATTACCTTATTATCCAAAAGAATACGCACTCCGCGAATTAACTCAATTATATTCTTTTACAGATTTAAAAATAATTCAAAATGACCTACATCCGAATAACACAACAGAGGAACAAAATGATATCCCCATCGAAAATGAAAATACAAAATCAACCACCACCAGAAAAAATACAAAAAACCTAGATCAAAAAACATCCCAAAAAGCAAGAAAAATTAGAAAAATGACAGAACAAATAATACCCCAAGAGCAAATCGACAAATCAGAACATAGAACATCAACACCACTTAGAAATCAACCACGTAAAAATTATAAAATATTCATCCCCCAATCTAAAATATTAAAGAAAGTGGAATTTCAAAAACAATTTTAGCTTTATACTTCACAATCTTGAAACCTTTGAAACATTTTCAATTTTCATTTTTCAAAATAACATGCTGACAAACACGCAATGATTCTAGTTCAAATTTAGACCAATAGGATTCATCCAATCCGTCACTTTCTCTAACTCCAACTAAGATCAATTAGACGAATTATATAAAACTCCAGGCATATCTATAACTATAACTTTACGACCTCCAGGTCAAAAATAAGCAAACCGCTCCAACTTGACAACTAAAATAAGTATCACCATAATCCCATATCCCTCCTTTATCTAATAACCCAAAAATCAACAATATTTCCCCAACTCAGACCACAAATACCCCCAAAACAAATTTGTTAACTTAGCCTAAAGTAACAAAATGAACATTTTAATTAGCCTAAAGTACAAAAATCTCACCATACCCCGGATCATTTGACAAACAAAAATAAAGAAAAAGACGACTTCCCGATCACCATAAAAGCCGCCCCCAACAATTTTTTCCAAAACTCAACCCACTTGTCAAAAAACTAATAAATAATCCGACCACACTTGAAAATTGCCCCAAACAACAAAAAATATTCGACCAAGAAGTCATTTCTTAAATGCTCTTCTATCAAACAGTCACTAAAATTTTCATAAACCTCAAACAATTTTTTACGATACTTGCAACTTTTATAATAATTCTTTTTGATATACTTGAATCTTTTCTAATAATCTTAATCATTTTTTGTAACATTTTTTTAATTTTCTACACTATATTCGAACTATTTCTCCAACTTTCCAAAACCCGTGAACCAACATATAACCTATACCCAACACTACCACAAGAACTAAGTAGAATACGAAATCTTAGTCAAAATCAAAACACAACAGAAATAAATAGACAAATTATACATCCTCGACGAAATAGAAATTTCCAAACTCCCCGAGTTCATTTTGAAATACCTCAATCACCATCACACAGCACTCCAAAAAATCCCACTAATATTTTACCAGAAACCCCTAGACTTCAGTCACAACGAAGTACATCAAGCCTACCTTCCGATTACTTAGGTTCAACACCAACATCTGAACAAATACGTGAAAATCCTTTTAACCCCCCAAACCAAAAATCACAACTACCATATTGGACAACACATTCATTCACACAAGGTGAACCAAATTTAATCAATGACCCCATAGATATTTCTACAGATACAACATCTTCATCACTACCAGAAACATTATCACTTCCATCAACACCATCGATTAATCAAGTTTCACCGACACCTTTTAACTTAAGTTTTCCAAACAATCTCGACGCAAGATATCGAGAACAATCATCGACAAATATTCCTTTAAGACTAGATTGGAATACATTTACAGCACCTCCACCATTATTTGGACAACATCTAGAAAGTAACCGCCTTCACAACTGGGCACTTTATAGATTACAATATCGCCAAGATATTCACGACGATATCCGTGATCACAATATCCAAATACTCCAACAAAACAGTTTACAATTAAAATTTGAAATCACAGTTAAGTTGAACAACATTGCTCAACATCCCTACCCATTAAACCCACCAAACATCACAGCTCAATCACTGCCACCACCATTTATAACCACTGAAGTAATATATAAATACGACAGATATACCAAAAAGACAATTGGTTATATAACATTTTATAACCCATACTCAGGATTATCATACACATGTATATTCTAAAAATATTAGTTTTTCTTCAACTCCTTTTTCTAGTAACCTCAAATCAAAACATAAACCCTTCTCCCCGTACAGGACCCCAAGATTTATTAGTAACACATTACGATTGCGAAGAAAACGAACAAAAAACACTCCACAAGTATGCAATAAATCAAGTATCACAATGCGAAACAGAACCCCAAGCAATAGAAACTACAAATGTAATAGCAACACTTTATTCAAAAGCCCGAGCAACAACAGTTACAGGATATAAATTCACAGCAACATTTTCCGAAAAGAAAGTAAATTGTTCACAAGTCTCGAACGGAAATAAAAACCGACTTGACCATGAATCATTCTACCAGAGTAATATCGAACGCCTTTTACATCTCAATCCCGAAGATTGTAAAAATGAGTTACTTAGACTAAATATCACGCGTAACAAAAACTCAGAAAGAAAGTTAGTATACTTTCAAGTTTTTTCAGACACTGTACATCAATCACAACTTGAAAGATACCAAGGACATGTAAAACTAGATGACAAATATCCATATAACGGCGCACACGGACGATTAACCTATGACATACACGATAAACATTGGATACCACACATTGGTATAAATAACCCATCAAACTGCAAAGCAGACACAAAAAATAAAGGATACCAAGAAATAATGTTTTTCGATTGGAAAATACAACTCGAAAAAATACAACTCACACGAGATTTATCAGACAACACAATGATCTATCAAGGAATCAGATTACCTTGTAAAAATGATCAAGGTTATTGCGACCCTACAACACGAACACAAGCAACAATTGTTTGGTTCCCCGAAGACACATGTACAACATTTCAAGTAGCAAAAATACACGCTCGTATGATAAAATTTCACGAAAAATACTTTATACAATCAATTCCATATGAACAAGTACATCCATCACGAAAACAAAGTACTAATTTTAGAAACATACACAATATAGAAAATAAATTGACACGTTTTCAAATATATCAAGAAACAGAACTTGCATGTAAATACAGGAACCCACTTCACAAAACACAATACTCTGAAATATTAGTTGAATACGAAAAAGGATTCGACATGACCACTGGAAAAATAAAAATCGACCCATATGCCACAGGTTATCCTCCAAACGAAGGAACATCATATATACCAGTTAATTTTCAAAAAAGTAACGGACAACCTGGTGGACATCTAAAGCCCCATGACACTAGAAGCACACGTTTACAAGAACTATCACTAATGAATACTACATATTTCGGTAATATCCACTATGATATTCACTTAGATATGAAACTAGATTATACAATTAGCCGAATTTTTCAAGAAATGTCACTCTCCGAATTAGAAACACTACACCAACTATGCGAATTAGAAAGAACACAAATATTACAATCACTTGCACTAGCAGTATTAAAAATACCCTACGCAGGATATTTACTATCTGGAAATAGATCAAATTTTTTAGATTACGAAGGAAACATATTATGGTTTTATACTTGCACTAAAAAGTATCACCACTATACGTTTTTGAAGATAAACGATGTTATAAAAGAATCCCTATCTTTTATAAGAATAAGGTACATTTCGTTGACACACTTTCACGAAGAACCTATTTCTGGGATACCGCAGTCCCATGTGGATCAGAAAATAGCCACAATGAAGTACAACTAAACCCCGATGAAAATAAATATTACCTTCTCACCCCATATCCCACATTACATTAATGCAGTCACTTAAAAAATTTTCACCAGAAAGCATTCGCGCTATTGCTCGAAACCCAAATATAGACTTACAATCAATAGGAATATATTCAAAATCAGATATTCAACATCACATTAGGACACAACAATTCCAAGAATTATTAACACAAATGGACACTATACAAAGACAATCAATTGACCAAGACTTACGCAAACTTGCAGAAACCGCAGGATTTGCCGACATCTATACACAAGACTATAGCGGATATTTTAAAGACATTAAAGATTATATATATCTAAACGGTGAAAAATACCGTCCCCAAGATATATCACCAATCAACATTTTTAGCTTTGTTACACTCAAAAATGAAATCCTTGATTTTCTAGGATGGCCCTATTACATCTTAGAAAAATTGACTATTTTATACGCAATGTTTAACTTTATCGGATTTCTTTTTTCACTATTAAAAGGAATCTATAACACATGTGCTATACACACACAAGTAAATAGACAAGCAAGCGTAGCACGCATACTCTTTGCAGGATTTTTTGGAATATTTTCTACATCTATAAACAAAATTCTCTTAGACGCACAAATAAAAGAATACAACACAAAAATAGCAACACGGCAAAACACATACGACGAAGAACATAACAACGTAGACACAACGCCAACAGCACCACAGTTACCACCCCTACCACATAACCATCCATTATCCCTAGTCCCGCGAAATTTTCGAAATTTAGCAATAACACATAATCCAAATTTTCGACCAACCACATCACACAGTCCCATCCAACATATAATGACACACCAGTCACAAGATGATAATACTTATGAACAAATTATTGAACAACCCCATACCACCGCTTTTCAGTCTCAAAATAATAATTTTTTTAGCCCACGATGAGCCGACAACTTGGATCCCTACACCGATCAAATTCCCACCCAACCAACCTCACCACTCCAATCCCAATAATACCACTTTTTGCTTTTCCGCCACCCGATTTCCCACCTAGTAATGTAACATCAGGCATGAATTCCGACACTAATTCACACATCTCAGTTTTATATTCCATCTCACAACTCAATAACCCAAATATTGAAACCCCCGATGAATTCGCCGACTCAGAACCATCCCCATCCAATAATTTTCATAACTCTTCAAATTTTTCCCAACCCCCTTTTCAACCCATATTACCAAATAACCCTGACCCAATCAATTCTACACCCTCTTATGCTTCCCAAGTTACCCCAACCTACTCCTCGCTTCATTCATACCAATCATCTCATTCTCCCGACACCCCCCAAATCTCCCCAGAGCTAGATAATTTTATTACCCTCCAACAACAACCCTACCACCTTAACACCCCCACCATAAACCAAATCTCTTCCACAATAGATTCATCCAACCCCCCTACCCCTACACCCTCTTCAATTTATACTGAATCATTAGCACCATCATCCACATCTACTGAATCTTCACTCAACACTAATAGAGCTTACTGCACTTTTAAAAGAAAGTTCCCCAACCATCCTTTCCCAGCAAAACCAGGAACAGCCCGTGAATATATCAACCACCCCAAACACACTAATACAAAAGAATTTTTAGCTATCACCTTACCCTCATTTCCACAATACACCTTAAACACCCCTCATGACACTAACGAAACACGAAGCATTGTAGACGAATATGTTTTAATGCCCACTCTTTCGTGGACCTCATATTATCACTTTACTAATCCCCTTTGCTTACCTTTATATAGCACTCACATCGATATAGAACGAAATAAGGACATGCTATATCGCCTCACTACACCACTAACACCTAGACAATTTACATACGTTGGATACAAAAAATCACTAAAAACACACACTGCGCCTAGAGCTAATGAATATACACTAGAATATTATGATCATAACATCATCAGAGCTAACCAAGATCAATTCTTAGACGATGATCGCTTCGCTAATCCACAAATCACCGAGAAATTTTTCATCAAAACACCATATGTATTTACACTAAACATCTTCGATCGTGAGTTTGACCACATTATTTCAGAAGCACTAACAGACACACAAGCCTACGAAAGTTTTAAAGAACGTTTCCAAATATTTTCACTAACTTTTCATTTCCTTGCACCACACGAAAGAGATTTGCACTGCTCACACGATATTATGTTGCGCACTAAGCAAACACATACATATAGTTATTATCGTTTCATCCAAAATCACTTTGACCTACACACACCCTCTAGACAACCACACCATCGTTTTCAATTCATTAATTCCAAATACACTTCACCATTTTTTCTAAACTTCACATATTGCATTAAGGATACTAACCTTCATGGTATTCTTCGAAATTATGATCCCATAACCCAAATGTATATCTTTTGCCCCATCACCAAGACCCTCAACGCCGAAGAATCCCGACCCTTCCTTATCCCACACGAGTTTGTACAACCTATAGAAATCCCCATTTTAGAATTCATCCACAACATTAATTCAATCACAAATTATATATTCTAATCCAAAACACACCTTATGAGTTTGCAGTTGGCACTGAAGAACTAACCACAATTAAAGCACTTCAATTGCTTTGGCCACTGCTTCAGACTAAAAATATCATCCGCATCTTAGCTAAACTACTAACAACTTCCGATCTCATCCACGACATCTTCCCCCATGGTTTTTTCCCCGACGACTAACAGGTAAGTATGAATTATACATATTACTAACTAATTAAAATATTAGAAAATCACCATTCTTTATCCATGTTTTCTTTAGATTTTTAGCCTTCATCCGACAATCATCTAAAAAATTCACAAAAAGAAAAATAAAAAATCGAAAACTTTTTCAAACTATTTCAAATTATATTAATCTTTTGCACCAACAAATTGAATAAATTTAATACAAATGCAGTAAATTCATTTATAAAATTCTTCCCCCACAAGCAGTAAATCTAATTATGATCAAAATTTGTAACTTAATTTTCCCCCATAACTAGCAGTAAATTTTAAAATTCTATGTAGTAAATTGATAAAACGAAAATGCAGTACTAACCTTTTGATATTTACATTCATTCGCACAGAAATTCTATCCACACTCGCACAGCTCGCCCACGAAGAATTGTTTAAAATAATGAATTTCAGTTTCAAGTTTTCACACTCAACAACTCTAACACAAGATAACACGTTTCAAACTTTCCTTTAACCCGGTTGGAAAGGAATTATATACTAAACAACACTAACCAACGCAGCTTACTAAACACCACAAATCATAGAATAACAGCATGACTAAGAAAAGGAAACCAACGGTACCCAAACCGGATTAACCCAGTTTAAAATTGGATAAATTATTCTTTTGAAGACTATTATAAAGTCTCAGAAAGAAATAATAAAACACAAAAAAGTCGAAAGACGAACCCATACCACAAACAATTTGATTTTTGAAAAAAGGACACAACCAACAAGACATAAGAAAAACCACAACAAACCCAACATAAAACGTTGTCACATAACAGGACCCCTCACAAAAACCGCATGAAATCATACTCCCACTCCTGGCCTAACACACCAGGAAGGACGTCCTGAGCATGCTCTATAGCCGGCCTAACCCACCGCGCTACATCCACGCTTTGTGACACACACCACTATTTTTAATAAGAGCTACTCAAGGGTGAGTAACTCTTCAAAATAACCGAACTAAAACAAAAAGCTTTTGTGAAAACAACTAACTAAAATCATAATTAAAAAATATTAAACTAATAAAAGTTTTATAAAATGTAAATTATATTATGCAATACATAGATCAGAACACAACACCAAGGACGAACATCTAAAGACAAAACGATCTCACTACACTCGAGAAAGAATGGCCAACTACAATCGATATGCCGCTCACAATCACAACTCAAAGGATTTAGAGTACGACTTGACTTCGCAGAAAAGGACTTCATTGAACTAGACCAATGACCACCTCGATGTTCAAGTATACGTACAGATCCGAGTAACTAGGCATCCCCTCCACGCACAATCTCCACGCCATTCCCAAACTAGATCAGACACAAAAGAAGTTCTCCACGAAGAACAGAAAAACCTGACATAGCCAACCAGTCTGAAATCAGATTTGAGTTTGTTGCGGAGACTCAGTCGTTGTCACAAGAAGACACAACGTCTTATGTCCCTATCTCCAGCTTCCTGGAACTTCTCTAACAAAGAGAAAACGGAAGAAAATTATGATGTTCGCCAAATACCAACGTCCATCATCCATCCTTCGAATAGCAGAAGAACTATTCTAAAAAACTCTGTAAAACCCGGATGGGTGGAACCTGATCTAAACTACATTTTATGATTGGATAATTTAGATATTTTACCAATTTAAAGTATTTAATATTAACCAATCATGATTCATCTAACTAACAACACACTTATTTGTAAGTGCTGAAATTACTTGTAATTTCAGCACCAGAGAGATTTGAATTTAACTTAGAAATTAGTTGGACTCTCCCGAGTATTTCAGCAGCCGCAATAAACCAGTATACCCTAGATCTATTGAGCCTAGCAGAGACTAGTTAAACAACCTGAGACTAGATAGTATAAGAGTAAGATTAGGATCGGTATAAGACTAAGAAGTTGCACGAATCTATCCGGCCGAAAATAAGATAGCGTGACGAGCAGACGGTGTACCCTATCCGAAATTACTCTATGAGTTATACCCATCGGTCCTAACTCACATAGTTTGAACGATGAAGTGCGTTGTAGGGGCTAGTTGTCCCTAATGCTGAAAACTGCTTGGAGAGGGGAGGAGTAATTGTCTCAATTGATCAAGTGTTTCTACAACTTCGCATGCCGGACTAAAATGCTAAGCGACTCATCTAGATTTCAACGGAGTGAAAAGTTTTACTTTCTACTAATTTTTTTATCGAATAATGAGGAAACAACAGTCTAATTATCTGTAATTTTGGCCACTCTGAAAATGAAAGTTTTTTTAAAATTAGTATCTAACATAATTAACTTGGATTTTTTTAAGTTTTCCTGAGTGCTTGGTTTTCAAGTTGTTTAGTTATTAGATAAAAAAATTTGACTTCGAAAAAATGGAACGATCAAATAGACGTTTTTTGCATTTTTTTACTCAAAGGAGCGGTTGATTGCATGCAAAAAAGGTAATTTTTTTCCAATCTCACTGGCAACCGAGATGAGAGACTGGAATCAGCGGTGAATCCAAGTGTGACAGGTTCCTATTGACAAAAAAAAACAAGTTTAGGGATGTCTCCAGTTCTGTGATTTCTTTCTTTTTCAGAATTTGGATTTTTACCAGCACTAGCAGGCGAGAAGAACAGGTTCATCAAAACTCTCCGCTTTTTCAAAAACAATAATTTGTGATTCAAAAATTTTGGTGCCAGGTTGTCGATATGCAATGGAGAGTTATGTCGAGATATTTATATCAATTATTTGGCAACAGCGAGTCAGGGCTACTTCTATTATGCTTAAAAGTCCTCAAACTGGAATCGAAGATTTTTCTATGCCTTCATCAGAAATCTATGTTTTTCTATTTTTTTTAAATAAAAGTTTACTGATTTTGTGCACATTAAATACACTTTGAATTTTTTAATCAGTCGGGGCCAAATTTGTTGTTACAAATTAAGATTGAAAATACTTGCTACAAATTAAAATATTACGAGACTTTGGGCTGTTTACTAAAAAAAATTTTTTGGATCACAGGTTCCATATAGTTAGTGCCGGTTTTCAAAATTTAAACAGTAGTAACTCTGAGTTTTTTGACCTGTTGTTTATTTTGTTTTCCGTTTCCCTAATGTACTCACTTCACTTTTAACCGCAACTTGCAAATGATTACTTAAGTATCATATGTTATTTGTAGCCATTCATTTTGGTTGCTTTACTTGGTTTATATTTAACTCCTACATCTCCTAAATGTCCTAGTGGGGTTAGTTTGAAAGTTCATCGGCGGCGGTCTTTTTTCAAGCTGATCTTTGATATCATGAGAGGGCTTGAACTACAGTTCAAACACAGCAAAGTAATGCAAAGAGGCAAAATGCGAAAAGAAAAATGTCTCAGGAAAAAAGTCTTAATAAAATAAAACTTTATAAAAAATCTTTGATAAGGTGGATCATATGCTTATTATAATTATTAAGGTGGTCATTGGTTTCCACATAATTATCGTTTTGATGGGATGAATTTTTGCCGCTCGGTTAATTATCCTTGATACTACCCTGCAGCTTTTAAGGCAAGTGTAGTAAAGGATGAGAGGAGAAGGGGGTAACATGAGGCACTTGTCTCAATAGCGAAAAAGAGCAGAGATAAAGTGGGGGACTTATGTCTCTTTTGCGGGACATATTGAGCAGTATAATTGTCTCATTTGCAAATGTAATTCGCTATATGAATTTTACATTAGAAAGAACTACATTTAAAGTTAGAACGAATCAATTCAATAAATATTCTGTAATTGAAAGGAAGAAAAACTGGGTCCGATATTTGTATAAACAGTTTAAAATGTGCTTGGGAGTCTAGCGACAAAAAAGAACAAATTGACTGTGGAATCCAAAGAAAAACGGTGAAATTCAACAACAAAATAATAATAATTTGACCACGAAGTCCCAAGAGGAAATGTGAAATCCAGAAATTTTCAATGGAATCCACTTCAATGGCAAAACACGTTTGTCTCCGAAATTCACCGGCAAGAAATTTCTCGGAATTTTTGTAGGGATGAGTTTTTTGTGGAATTTACTGACAAAAGTCTCTAAGACACGCAAAAGATGTGTCTGTCGAATCAAGACGCGTAAAAACACAAATATGTTCTTACTTTTTTATAAAACCGAGCTTGGCGTCCTAAGTTTAATTAAAAGACAAGTTCACCCTATTTTGGGCCCCCTTTTAAAGAAAACAAGGAATACTTTTTGTGGGCATCTCAGCTAATTTAGAGTTGAGGAAATTGAGTATAGTTCTTTCACATATAGGCAATCCTGCCTAGTAATACAAAGTTTACAGCCCAATTATATTGTGATTTTTGTTATATGGTCGACGTTAATTTGCAGAACTCGGCGCGGTACAAGAAATTTACTATAAGTTCAAGATGCAGGGAAAAATTGCTCGAACTCATTATTTTAATTCAAAAATTGTATTGAGAGAAAACAGTGGCTATCATAAATATTCCTTGTTTTCTTTAAGGTCCTACCCATAGATTGTTTAGTAAAATATCAATCAAAAAAGGTTTTTTGTTTTGAGTGGGCTTACTTGTCGCCTTCCATGTAGTTTCCGTCCTTCCACTGGTAGTACAGTTCCAGATGCTCATACTGGTCCCCCTCTCGCCCATCCGGAAGTCCCAAGTCCAACGCAGTCTCATTCTGATCCAGAATCGCTATCTAAACCAGGGGCGGCAAAAAATACGTTTGTCATAATTGAATTTTCAAAGAGTTCTGAGAGTGCTCGGAAAGTTAATTTGGAAGTGTTACAAAAATGTTCAAACCTTTTTTGAAAATCCGTCCATACCCCCGCCCGAGAAAATTCTAGATCCTGATCTAAGCAAAACACAACTAAACTTTTCATTCTCGTTTTTTGCAAATTCATTTTTTTTCTGTATTTTTTCTGGAAAATTGTTTCTGAATTCTGTTTCATGTTCTCAAATTAAATTCTTTCACAGCGCTATGATAATCATATTTGGTAATTTGGTTTATTTTCCGTAATCTTCCAAGAAAACTTGTTTATGACTGCTGACAAAAACTGAACAAGTTTCAAGTCCTCTTAAAAAATTCGCTTACACAATTCCCAGTTTTGAACTGCAAACAAAACTATTAAACAGAAGTGGATCTCGGATTTTCACGAGGGGGGCGGATTTTCAAAAAAAAAATAAGGAATTTTTTTTGGCCAGCAAAAATAGTTTTCTGAGCTCTCCCAGATCACTATAAGGACCCTGTTTTGACCAAGTTTTTTTTGCAAATTTTTGAAAAAACATGCCAAAAAAGACCCTTTTTGGCACGTTTTGAAAGGTTTGAAGGTTTTCACCAAAAAATCATCCCCTCCCCTTATAATTAGTGTATATTGGCCCCGAAGGCGCCCTTAGAAAAATTAAAGTTGTTCGGCCGAAACTGTATGTCCTAAAATGGTACCAAAGGGGGACACATTGTGTAGTCAGGGTCAAATCCCTAAGAAGACGGGAGAAACGCCACCCCCCCCCCCCGCCTCCTCCCCTTAGTCCGCTTCTGCTTTTAAAAGTGGTTTAAAACAGAATTTTTTAGAATTGCAATCCTGATTTAGGTTGCACTAGTGATGTGTGTGCCACAAAATGCACTAGAAAGAAGGCTAACTTAGTTTAGTTGATTTTATGTATTTAGATTGTTTTTTGAAAACATGTTTATGACCCCTAAGGGGCTAAACAGATTGGGAAACAAATTACGAGTCCCCCATCTGTAAAATTATTTTGGCGCAAAAACGAGCTTATTTTTTTCGGCCGCGCAAAATTGCGACAAAGATATCAGTTGAACAAAGTCGCGAATTATTGTTTTTAGGTCGCCCAAAGTCTCGACAAACTTTTTGGGTCGCCCAAAGTCGCGGGTAAATTTTTTTAAGTTGCGCAAAGTCGCGCTATTTTTTTTCAGACGCGCCAATCCGCGAATTAAATTTTTTGGGTCGCGCAAAGTCGCGCCGAAGTTTTTGAGTCGCGCAAAGTTGCTCGCACCTAAGTCCCGTAGCTCGGTCAAATGGAGGACTCGTTACAAGGTACCAAATTCGCATATTATAACTGTTGAAGTAGCTCGTTTTCGGGGGTGGCAATTCTTTACAGTGTACGTTAGGGGTGGGGGTGGGGGGAGAGGAGGGAGTAGCTATCGAGATGCCAGAAGAGACCTCGTCTCACCTCCATGTCGACTCTGACCGCCTCGACCACCCCGAACTTCTTGAAGATGCGTTTGGACATGAGGTAGAAGGCCTGGTAGTTGGGGGTGACGAAGTTGGCAGAGAACTCACTCAACAAATCTCTGGCCACCTCCCACCTCTGTTCCACCGAAGACGCACTGTTGCTCGCCACTGTGAACCTAAACAACGAAGTCCTTTTATCGACTGCAAAAAACAGCGGCTCTTTTCCACCCCCCCCCCCCCCCCCCCCCGGGGGTCGAGGTACTTGACTTATGTTTCGACTTTGAAAGTCGAGCAAGTGCACTTTTGCGACTGAAATTCCGCGGTCGAGAAGCAATTTTAAATCGAGCTCAAAGTCGAAACATACCCAATTTCGGTTGAAAAAATCAAAACATAAGTCGGAAAAGTCGAAACATAAGTCGGAAAAGTCGAAACATACCTAACTTTAGTCAAAAAAGTCGAAACATAGGTCGAGCACAGTCAAAACATAGATCGAGCACAATCTAATTTTCTCACAATTTTAAATTTTCCAAAGATTTTAATTAAATTTAAATTGGAAATTGAGCTCGGAAAAGACCTTCGTCAGAAATTTGCTTAAAAAAAATGCAAATTTAAAATTTAAGAGGTAATTTTTTCAGCTTTTGAAATCTAAGGATTCGTATGGCAAAAAAAAACAAATTTTACCGAAAATTCCGCAAACATAAATTTTCACATTAACAGTTTCAGACCAGATTTGTAGAATACACAAAAGCAAAGTCGGGATTTTCAATTAGATAAAAAATTTTACGTTTTAAAATGGAGGAGTTTACGTTTTACAAGAAATTTTACAATGGAGGAGTTTCACGTTTTACAGAATTTTAAAGTTTATATTCTAATCCAAAATCATATCAAAAAATCAACTGAAAAGGATACATTACAATTTTGTGTCAATTTATTCATGCTATTTGATGGTCGAAAAAGTCAAAACATAAGTAGAGAAAGTCGAAATATAGGCCAAATTGTGCATTCTGTGAATTGTGAGCGGATTCCCCAACAGGCCAAAATCAGATTTGGTGCGAAATCCGCAACATTGCTACTTTTCGTTGATTTTGTTGCGGTTTTGGTTTCATTGGACAAATAGCTAAAACACTGTATTGTTCAAAATCGCTCCACAAACAGGCAATTTTGCGGAATCCGCAACAAAATATGTGGAATTCGCAACAAATTTTGCGAAATACGGAACAGTTGGTGGAATCCTTGAACAAATAATAATATCTGTTCAACAATATATTAGTAAACTTGGGCTGTCATTGAATCCGCAAATTATAAGCGGAATCCGCTAATTGTGATCGAATTCCGCGAGTTTCAAGCCCAATCCGCAAACTGAAAGCAAATTCCGCATAAATTTGCGGAATCCACTTACATTTGTGGAATCTGGTTGCATTAGGGGAATCCAGAACAACTACCTATATTCACTCGTTGCGGAATCCGCAGAAAAACTAATATGCCGACAAATTTTACGTTAGAGGTATTTGTACGCGGAATCCGGGGAAATTTTGTATGTGGAATCCACTTACATTTTGGAACATGTTTAAAGGCTTGTTTCTGGAATCCAGGAACGTGCAGACAGAAAATTGTGCATCTATCCAGTGCACAGATTGGCCTCGTAATGTTATTCACAATTTCTTCAAACAATAATTAGTTGGGGGTCATTAAGGTTCTTCCCTCTGATAGATTCCTTCGAGGAGGGATTCTTCTTGATATATTCAGGGCTTCCTCCTGATACAAAGAACCTTGTTCTTCTGGCTTTCGAAGAAAATTTTGGAGTTTTCTTTTTTTTGGATCGATAAATTCGAGACAGTCGAAACATAGCCATTTTTGGTCGAGAAAAGGGAAACATGTCTATGCGAGTCGATCAAATAAATTTTCAAAAAAAGTCGGTCGAGACGGTTGCGAAAGTCAAAACATCTGAACTTGGTCGAACAAAGTCGAACACTTTTTTTTGCTGGGTCGAGAAAGTTGAAACACACAAAGTTTGGTCGAGACCGTCAAGACCTACCAAAAATTGGTCGAGAAAGTAGAAACTTACGGAAATTTGGTCGAGACTGTCGGAACATACCAATTTGTGGTCGAGAAAGTCGAAACAAATCGAGCTCCTCGCCCCCCACCAATTTTCATATTTTCTATTTTCTCAGTTGTCTTACGTGTTACTATGCGTGAATGCGTGATGCTACGATGTAAAATTAGAATAAGAATTTCGTTCACAATAATTAGTTTGTTCACCATGCAAAATTTTCGTATATTATGACAACGTAAAATAAGTTTTTCCGAGCTGAATTTCAAATGTGGGGTGGGGGATTGGAAAAGAGTCAAAACAGATGTCCCAGACGGGATTCGAACCTGGTTTAACCTGGTTGCGGTTGGGTGCAATTACAAAATTATTTATGACTGACTATTTTAAAATTAATTTAGACGATATACTCAACCTAACATATTCAATATTTATTGGGTTGATTAGTGGCGTGTGTTTCCCACGCTGAAGTTTCAATGCAATTTTTACCATATAATTCCATCACCATCGACAAATTTTTTTGCGGGAACCATTGATTTTAATTAATTTTTCAAGATGTTAGGTTGAGGCTAAACTGGTTCGGAACTGACAGTGACAATTTACGTCAGATTTCAAAACAACCGAGCAAAAATTTGGACTTCATATGTCATATACTAGCTAAACTAACTTACATTTAACCCAATATTTTACACAAGCCATAACCTTAGCTCCAAATTTTGTGTTGCGTTTTTTCCAGCTTGCTGACCCCTCCCCCCCCCCCTTTAAATTGGTTTATTTTTTTAAATGAATTGATTTAGTTTTGCTAAGCTTCGCTTACCGATCTTTGATTTCTTCATAGTCCGGGTGGATGACGGCCCATACTCCAGAGATGCTGGTGGGAATGGAGAGATGGAAGCTCATCGTCTCCTTGTTTGACCAATCTTTCGGACCCTTCAGCAGCAGAAAAGTCAGATCACCATCCAGCTCCTAAATAAAAGATGGGGAAATGAAGAAAACGAAGAAAATAATTGCAACAATAAAACAAATCAATAAAGAATTCAAAAATTAATAATCGTAATGAAATTTGAAAATTATTAGAAAAAACCATAACACTTAATAATTATAAACGAAAAAATCATAAAATTGATAATAGTCATTTAATCATAATTAAAATCCCAATCAAAATATTCATTATCATGATATTGATCAGAATGATTTACAAGATTAATCGTAATCATAACTATAACCATTATCATAATGAAAAGTCTGCGTAATGATACAGATAATCAGAATCATAAAAAAGCATAAAAAACCCTAACAATCATAATGATAAAAAGCATAAAAACAATCAGATTAGTCATCGTAAAATTCATGATAATTTTAGCAGCCATAATAAGAAGGGAAAGAAGAAAAAGAAAAAGAACAGGACTTTCTTTCTCAAAAAAAGACATTCCTTCCCATAATGTTTTTTTCTCAGACGACTGCCCCCCTCCTCCCCCCCCCCCCCCCCCCCCCCCGAAAAAAAATATTATGAAAATTAGAGTAATTGAACGTACAACATGAAAATAGTCAAATGAAAAAAAATAGCCAAAAAGTCACAGTTGAGTTCATCCAGCCAAAAAACAGGGCAGTTTTCGAACAACGCTATAAGGAGCTCAAACAAACCAGTATGGAAAGGTCAGATGTAGCCAATAAGGTCCACAAAACCAACGAAAATTGCGAGAAAAAAGAGCAAAGCTGGCGAATCAACCGAGAGAGATACCTTGGCAATCGACCCCTGTTAACTGCCATCTGCTAAGAACACTAAGATACAGGCGATAAACTTTGATATGCGGCAATCTTTAACAATGATGAAGAAAACTTCTGTTGACATTTTAGAAACACACCTGCTTGAAAAGATAAATGCAGCAAAAGTAAGCAAAGTTCCAAGAAAAAACAAACAAAGTGAAATAATGGGTGAAAAAAATTTTAAGAACATACATGGAAAAAAAACTGATAATGCGTGAGTGTTTTGATAATAAGACAAACACTTACTGGCAAAGTTTTGCGAAATAATGAAAAAAAAGCAATAAAAAAGGGTAATGACAGAACCCTATGAAAAAATGCCTGTCCAAAAAATAACTCAAAAACCTTTTTGCAAATAGCCAAAGACCAAGACGGAACCAATCGATTTACCGAAGTTTATATGAGAGTGGACTCCTTGAATGACTACTTTGTGAATGTAGGTCCAGTTCTTGCCGAACACATGAAAGCTGCTAAGTAATGGTAAATCTATCAAAACTATACACAACTGTTTCGTACTAAAAAAAAACCCATAGCTCGACCTAATCAATAGTTTAGCAAACAAAAAATCGCATGATTGTACCAAAATCGAAATAACTAACTTTATTTCGAAAACCCTAAATCTAGCAGTAAGCGGTTACTTAACGTCTTTTCAGATAAGTATTTTCCAGACGCTTTGAAAAGTTTAAAACTTGTCCCGATACACAAAAATGGAGCCAAAAACATTAGTGATAATAGCAGGCCATTTTCATTGATACCTGTCAATAATAGAGTCTTAGAAAAATAAGTGGTATGGGAAAAATTGAGTTTGAACGGAACTTTTTTTTTATAATACTGCATCAATTTAGATGCAAAAGTAAGAGATCAACAAAACATGCAGTTTTAGAAAATATAGAAAACGTTGGCGATAGACTTACAAACAACGAAATTCTAGCAATGTATAATTGTTGATTTTTTGAGTGCATCTGTTACGGTAGATCAAGAAACGCTTCTCCTAAAGTGTTATACTTAGACTTAAAATTTCCAATCCATGAATTTTTGAATTTTTTCCTGAGAAACATACATCAATATGACGAAATTAGCACAAGCCAAACAAAAGTACAGAAATTGCTTCGTGGGGTTCCACAGGGATCAATTTTGAGACCTCGGCTTTTTTGTCTGTAAACTGTTTTCTTATTGTTTTTTTATAGCAGCCGTTTGACAATTTTTGCAGACGAAAAAAAATTACGTCCACTGCTGACAATAGCTTAAATTTGAATCAAAAATTGCAAAAAAACAGTACGAAAAAATAATTTACAATTGATTTTTCTAAAAGCAAAGCCCTTATTTCTTGTAAAAAACAGCCAATTATTGGTATCAATAGCAGCAGTCGTAAGCCAGACCATAAAGAAAGAGTAAAATACTTTGGTGTAGTTTTAGATGAAACGCTTAATTATAAGCAGCATATGGCGCAACTAATTCTAAAATTCTCACCTTTAATGGCCAAAATATATCACTACAGTATGTTTTCAATCAACAAACTTTAGAAAGATTTTGCAAAGCGAATGTAGAACCGGTAATGCAGCAGGGAGTTTTTTTCTATGGTTTTGCAAATAAATCGGAGTTCGAAAAAATGGAAAATTCTTAAAACCGCATGTCACGATTTCTTATTAACTGGAAAGATTTTTAGAAAAAAAAATAAAGCAAGCCAGTAGTTTTATTTTTATTAACGAGATTTAAAAAAAGAACCTCCTTGCTCCGCATTTAACAGCGTATTATCAAGTGAACAAATAGATCAATTTCTCATTCAGAAAAATTGAAACAAAGGCTTACAAACTTTTGAAAAAACGATATAAGTTTAAGTTATGAGCAACTTAAGAATAAGAAACCAATCAGTTTTGATAAAAAATTTAATAATTGAAGTTATGCAAATAAAATAAAAAAATGACAAAGTTGATTCATCAGTTTCGAGACAACAAACTCTTGATAGAGTTATTCTGATGAAATTTGAAAACTGGTGGATTCAAATCTTGCCACATCTAAATTGGTTTTTGATTTTTTGTTTTGTTTTAGTCAACACAGTAAAATAGCAAATAACTACTTTAATCGGAAGGCGTCTACTAACTGTATAAAACTTAAATTGAATTTTTAAGTTTGTTTTCGTTGAAAATCCATCCTGCTTCGACAAAACCCTAGACCGGCCGCTGCTTCTAGTTATACCCTTCTAGGGGATCGCAAAATAAAGAAGTTGAGAAGCTTTACCAGAAGAATCGAAATGAAAAGTCTCAATTTGTCATTCTAAGAAGCCTATGTTTCATGAAAAATCATACAAGCTTCCACTAATTGAAGCTTCAAGTCACCATAAAAATTAACTATAAGATACACGGGACGGTAATGATAAAAAACATTGAGTTCAAATTAAAATTTCTCAAAAATCAAAGCCTGACGCTATTCAGATAACCGAAAACACGTCAAGCTCGTTTCAAGTAACTACATTACTCTCAACAACTTGATTGAAACGCAATGTTGACAACTTTTTCTCTAATTTAATTTTCTGCTTAATAATTAGATCATTGAAGATCAAGTTTTACCATTAAAAAAACCAGTGAAACTTTGCTTTGATTTGATCTAAATACCCGGATTGACCTCCATAAACCGAAAATGCTTATCTTACATTTCCCCAGACCGAAAATGCTTATCATACAATTGCCTACATCAAATGTATGGAAAAAATGCTAGTCATACAATTTTCATACAATTTTTTAAAAAGTGAAATTGAAATTGCCCCATAAATTTTTTCGTTTTTTTTCCACCTCAAATCGAATTTTGTACTCAATCAAACTTTTTCCAAAAAAAAATTTGCATGCAAATTTTATTTTTTTTGTCTGCCTAACGTAGTCCACGATGCACAAAAATTGGAGTTTTTTCCGTTTCTCTGGATAACTTTTTTTAAACAGGCGAAGATTTCCTGTTTTTTTTTGTATGGCATGTTTATATATGCCTTGATCAATGTTTGATAAGTTGAAAATTCAATTTAAAAAAACCATCTTTGAAAAATTTTGACTAAATTTAAAAGTTTGATGCTTTCAGTATATGATTTGCGAAGTAATCACTGTTATAATTCAGATCGTTTCCCATGCATTGTCAATGACAAACGATCAACCTTTTGGGAACTCTAGTGTTGAGTACATCATGGGTTTAGTCACTTGTGTTCGGTCACGAACACATCCCCAAAAATTTGAGAAACAAAATTTAGAAAAAATTAACTTTTTGGTTTATGAAAAAATGCTTATCTTACACTTTTCATTTCTGAAAAAATGCTTATCCTAGAGTTTTTTTTACAATTTTCTGAGTCTATGAAATTGTAGGAAATTGTAGGATAAGAATTTTTTCATATATGGAAATTGTAGTACAAGCATTTTTGGTCAACCCGGGTAGGTGAAGTAAGCCTCATTACCAACATAGTAGTGCCCGGGCTTCTTTACATTATGTGAATGGCTCTTATAGGGACCCTACATTCATGTTCTCATATATTTTTGGAGCGATGATTATTGTGACATTTACATCTGAGTTAAAGTATCATTAGAGGTTTAGAAAATAGGAAACCAAACCGGGTCGAGGTGCTCGATTTATGTTTCGACCGTCTCGACCAAATTTTGGTATCTTTCGACTGTGCTCGTCCTATGTTTCGACTTTTTCGACTAAAATCAGGTATGTTTCGACTTTTTCGACCTATGTTTCGACTTTTTCAACCGAAATCGGGTTTTGTTTCGACATTGTGCTCGACTTAAAATTGATTCTCGACCGCGGAATTTCAATCGCAATCGCAAACGAGCACTTGCTCGACTTTCAAAGTCGGAACAAAAGTCGAGCACCTCGACCCGAGAAGGAACCTACGCTTATGTTCTTATATATTTTTGGAGTGATGATTGTTGTGATATTTTCATCTGAGTTAAAGTATATTTTCATATTGGAGGTTTAGATTTTATGAAAGCCATAAGTACCTGGAGCATGGCTGGCATGTTAGCCATCAGTGCCTGGTCTCCGGGAGCACTGGTTGAGTGGATGGTGAACTGGATAGGATTACACATGGACACTTTGCCAAGCGCGTCTATGTCCAGAGAAGTGAAGTTAAACTTCTCACACTTGTGTAGCGATAGGTCTTTACCAGCAAACACTATGCCTGAAATAGAATATTAATTATTTAATATGATTTATCCATAAGAAAACAGACCAACCTACGAGCTATTCCACTCTTTAAAGAGAACCTCTGATGTGTCCAGGGGTAGATCTATGATTTTGATTTTCTCGTGGGGGGGGGGGGGGGTTTGGGCGCTGGGGCTGGCGGTTTTTCAAAAAAAAATTGTCGACTTTTTTAGGTCGACCAAACCGATTTTCCGAGCGGTCCCAGAACACTCGCAGAACTAGCAGACCGTATTTAGAAAAAACTCTTTGCGCCGCAGGCAAATTTAAAAAAACAGTCAAAAAAAGCAGTTTTTGGGAACTTTTTTTTGAAAATTTTGACTAAAAAACAGCATTTATTTGGCGCGCTCCCCCACCCCAAAAAGTAAGCATATATTGGAGACGAAGGCTGCCTTTAGAAAATTTTAAAATCGCTCAGCAAAAAATTGATTTTTTAATGGGCACTTAAAAAACCAAACCCCCCTCCCACTAAATCCGCGCGTGGTTTTGCCACTGTTTAAGAATTAAATTTAATTTCTCGGTTGTTTTTATGAGTTAGTTGATAAGCCTCAGTTCTTTTGACTACCACTTCACCACCGCTCCCTTAAATTTTTTTGAATTTTTGTTTTCGTGGTCGTAATGTTTTGTGCTCAACTACTTATTTTCATTAATTTTAGCTGTTTTTAATAGCACGAAATAACGATTTTATACATTTTGTAATATTTGTGTTCCAAAATCAAACCAAACTTTTTAAGGTTTTTTAGATAACTTCACACGGATTTAACGTGCCTAAATAAATGAAAAGTTGGTTGTCGGCATTAAGATGAGCAGTTTTATATAAAAAAAATTCGTTCAGGCTCATTGATTGAAAAAGATATTTACAACAATTCATGATATTGCCGATTGTTTCTAACGGTGGTGTGAAAAAAAATTTTATACTTTTTTTTTGTTTTTTAGAATTTTTTATTTTCAGCAGTTTTGAGAAACTATTTTTGTCGTTTTTTTATTTTATTAAATTTTTGTTTCCAAAAAAATTGTGCAACCATTTTTGTCTCAATTTCGTAAATTTCTTTTATTTTTTTCACTTTCACTTTTTAAAAACTTTTGTTTCTAATGGTTTTGCTATATTTTTGTTATCTTTTTGTTTCCAATAGAACAGTAAAACTATTTTTTGTTACCATTTTTCCCTTTCTTTTGTTATCATTCTTTTTTTATAATTCGTAATTCCAAGAGAATTGGCAAACTAATTTTTGTCACCATTTCCAACACAGAATTTTGAGCCTAATTTTTTCACCCGGTGCAATGTGGTAGCCAGTTAGAGTCTTCTGGACATATCGGCTAGCCGGAGTGTTGTAAGTCTGGACCAGTTTGAGAATGGACAAAAGTGCTGACACTACACACAATAACACTGCACCCACACATATGATGATGGCCACAGCTCTCAAAACCCAACTGAAGATTTGCTTCGATTCCATTTCAGTTAGTTTTGTTTTTTATTAATCATTATATTCTATTGTTTTATTCGTGATCTTTATATAACCAACTATAAAGTTTTGCGTATTTAAATTAGTCGGAGTTGGTTAAAGAAGAATAAATAATTACTTCAAATGCTGATTTTCTGTTCAAAAAACGCAGTTTTCAATTCATTGTTGATCTATAAAATTTTGTATCAATGGCGAGTATAAATGAAAATATATTTAAAAAATTTAGTATGCAGATTTTTTTTGAAATTTAGTATCTCCAAATGCACATTTGAAATTGTATATAATTTATAATAGACAAGCTGGCCGGAAATCCGACTAGCTCTCAAATGGATTTCTACTTCTTTTTTGCTCAGCGTGTTACGATATCATGGCAACGCTGGTCTTCGCAATCGTAGGAACGCACTCATCAATAACTCATTTTTACCGTGATTTCTAGATTTGACCACAAAAATGATTAAACTGAATAAAACAACGCCAAAGTGAAATTTGAAAAATAAAAAAGAGTAAGACCGCTCCTATCAGTACGAAGTCCTGAATCTTTCGGCTGCCAACAAACGTCTATAAATAATTTTTGATTTAAATAAACAAAACAAGAAAAAAAAACAATACGAGAGCAAACTCTGCACTGGAGAGGCGCACAATTTTGTTTCTGTATGTTCCTGGATTCCAGAGACAAGTCTTTAAACATGTTAACATTTTGTCGGAAGGATCAAAGGAAATGAAAGAACAAAAAAAAACAAAGGGAGCGTCCTTTGTTGCGAAATCCGCTTGCAATGCACAAAATTCACAGTTTAGGCTCGTAATTTACAAAATACTGTTGTTTTTTTTTAATCAGAGCGGAAATTTTTTTGTTACTTGGGTAGCAACAGTCGCCAATTTTGTATTTAGAAAAGTTACATGAAAAATAGCTTAGACTGGCTGATAATTTTTGAAGTCAAAAAACTTGAAACTGTATTCTGCAAAACTAAACCACAGTTTAGGCTCGTAATGTACATAATACTATTGTTTTCTTTTTAATCAGAGCGGAAATTTTTTTTGTTACTTCGGTAGCAACAGTCGCCAATTTCGTATTTGGAAAAGTTACATGAAAAATAGCTTAGACTGGCTGATAATTTTTGAAGTCGAAAAACTTGAAACTGTGTTCTGCAAAACTAAACCACAGTTTAGGCTCGTAATTTACATAATACTATTGTTTTCTTTTTAATCAGAGCGGAAATTTTTTTGTTACTTGGGTAGCAACAGTCGCCAATTTCGTATTTGGAAAAGTTACATGAAAAATAGCTTAGACTGGCTGATAAATTTTGAAGTCGAAAAATTTGAAACTATATTCTGCAAAATTAAACCAATGGAAAGAAACGGAAACAAGAGCTAACCTGACCGCCAAAAAATGATTCAATTAAAATGAAGCAATGGCACAATGAAATTTGAAAAAAAAATCAGAAAGAATTAATACGCAGCTTCCAATTTTTTGGCTTTGATTCAATGTCCATAAATAGTTTTTGCTATGAATAATTGATACAAATTTGGTTTAATACCTTTTTTCCAACGGGTTTTTAGACAACATTTTGAAATTTTACGATATGATGATTTGATAATAAAATGTAATTCAAAAATTTTGATTCTTTAAATTAATCACCCGGGTTGATTAAAAATGCTAGTCATACAATTTTCATATATGGAAAAATTTTAATCATACACTTTTCATGCAATTCCATAAGTACAGAAAATTTCATGACAGGTGTATGAATAGTATTTTTTCGTATATGGAAATTGTATGGCTAGCATTTTTCCATAAGTCAAAAATATTGATTTTTTACATTTTAATTTCTCAAAACTTTTTGGTTGTGTTCGTAACCAAACACAAATGACATAATTCATAAAGGTTTGGCCGTCTCGCAATAAAAATGCATTGGAGACAGCTTGAACTGTTTTAATTCTGTCTCACACAAATAATATAACAAAAGTAACAAACTTTTAAATTTTGGGAAAAATTTTCAAAGAAGATTATTTCTAAAATTTGAATTTTTAAATGACCAGACGTTGATCAAGGCATACAAAAACATGACATACAAAAAGAAAGAGGAATTTTAAGCGTTTGTTTTGCTTAATAAGCGTTTGTTTAAGCGTTTGTTTTGCTTTTTTCGCTTAAAATTTTAAGAAGTAAGAATTTTAAGCGAAAAAAGTTATGAAGAGAAAAGGAAAAAAATCCAATATTAGTATATCCACGACTACAATATACACACAACAAATTAAAGTTTGCACGCAAAATTTTTTTTATCAAAAAAGGTTTGTTTGAGTATGGTAATCAATTTGCGGTTGAAAAAAACACAAAAAAATTTTTGGGGGCAATTTCAAAAAAAAGGAAATTGTATGATTAGCATTTTTTTGACAAAAAGTTTTTTCTTTTTACATATATGGAAATTTTATGAGTAGCATTTTTTTGACAAAAAGTTTTTCTTTTTTATTTAGTACGATACACCGAATTTTATGTCAAAACAAGATAGAGGTTTTTCGAAAATTCGACGACACCATTTTAGCAAAATGTATGAAATTTGTATGATTAGTTTTTTTTCATAGACTTAGTTTATGGGATTGTATGATTAGCATTTTTGGTCTAAGGAGGTCAACCAGGGCATTGATCATCATCATAGCGTAACCGAAAACAAGATTGCCTAAAAACCGCTTCAGGAGTAAGACTCAGCTTCTGTTAAAATCAATCGATTTCTGAGATTTTAATTAGTAAAAATGAAATCTCATCCTGGAAGCATAATGAATTTTTAAAAGTTATTAGAGCAAAAATTTGGTGAAGGAAAACCCCCTCCGTAAATTTTCTAAATTATTACTCAGCAGTCGCTGACTTGTCTTGTCGAGATCATACAACAAACAAGGAAGTATCAATTATAATTTTTACAAACTGTCAAATTGTCCGCCGCGCCATAACTCAAAAAATTGCTGACTTGCTTTACTATTCCGACCAATGAAGGTGGAGAGGTAGGAACCAGTCTTCAGGTGTGTGTTTTTTTTGGTTTTTTTTACCGCGCAGTATCAAGTAACACAAATAGATATCAGAATGGGTTGAGATATTGTCGTTTTCAAGCTATCTCAGTCTCAAATTGATCGACTTTAGGAAGCTTCTCTAGATGTAGAGAAAAAAAAGCCAGATTGTTGCCTTTCGATCTAATTTCGAGCTATTTTTTTCTCTTTTCTAGGTTTTCATGAGGCTATAATTGCACAAAAAGCTGTAATCACAAAAAATGTTTTTGAAGCTTCGATAGCACTTTCAATTTGCAGCTTACACTTCATTAGGACAAAACATTTTACCAGTTTGTTCCATTTTGTTCTATTGCAGTCAAAGTATTCCCAAAAACAACCCATTTCAATTTTAGAACAAAACTGCTCGTAAATCAAGGCAAAACCCTGAATGTTCCGGCTGTCCCTTAATTCATATCGAATAATTTTTGGGAAATGAAAATTTTAGAACCTATAAATTTTCGATAATATCAAAGTTTGAAATTGTGAAATGCCGAAATTAATATGACCGATAAGCTAGCCTCAATTCAATTTGGAGTGGTTTTGTAGTGCGGGATAGTTCGCCACGGATAAATAATTCGCGTTACGCTCTCAGCAATATGTATGAACTCTTCAAAGCGCAGATAATTTAGCCCAGAACATGGCCATTTTTGCAAATTTCAAACCACCACAACATTGCAAAAAATTATCGGAGGTGATATGTGTTAGTCAATTGGAACTCAGAAAGTCGATATCTTCAATGGAATATAAAAAGTTTTTGTTAAAAACTATGATTTCGATCGGCGAAATTGACTGAATAAAAAACCAAATCGTGCATAAATAATCCGTTTTCATTAAAAGTCGGAACAACAGTTGAACCCAGTTAAGTTGTATTGTTCCGAGTTTTGTAATTTTTGTGCTCGGGTGGTTTGTTTTTCTTCAGATAAATTTCGACTTTTTAACTAACCATTTTTGACAGAATTTTTTTCTATATCATTCAAAAAGTAATGATGTCTTGAGCTTGATATTCAAAAAAAAACTCCACCAGTGATGATTTCTTGTAAAAATATGGGGGTTAGAAATATTGCTATTTCGATCAATTTGGCACAGTTAACACGCGACTTATTTCGCGCTTTTAAAGCGTAGGCGTAGTTTTAATCCGTCCTAAAATCATTCCAAATTGGTTGAAGGAAATTTAGATGCCCTAGTTGATTTGTTAAAAGGAGGAAAATCTATCACTTTGTACTTTATATGGCGTGTGCAGGGATGGTTTTCACAAAAAATCTCAAAAATAAAGAAAAAAGAATTATTTTATTTTAATAAGTTTGATTTTTCCAGGTTATTACTGCTCCATAGACCTTAAAAGGCAGTCAAAACATTTAGAGCTTCACCCTGGTACGAAAAACTTACTTTTTGTTAAGCTTTTATGTGATTTGGATAGAGCTAACAATATCTTTCAGATAAGGTTGAAGTTTACGTCAAAAATGACCAATTGAAAAATCAAAATTTGTCTGAAGAAAAAAACAATTGAGGACATATATTTAACACCCGACGACAAAAACTTCTGACTGGAGTTTCGTGAACAATAATCGATTATATTGGATTTTCAGAGTCAATATCTCTACACATTACAATCAACAGCTATAATTGATTTAAAATGGACTATAACCCTTTTTCAATTCAATAGAATCCATTTTATTTGATTATAATCTTTAATTTTTTCAAACTCAAAATATATTCAAATATACTTTAAAATCAGCGGTTTTTTTGTGACTGAACACGTTCTGAGCAAATTTTTTGTTTCGAAAATCGTTTTTTCTGTTTTCAATTGTTTCCGATACAAATTTTCAGTTTTTGTTGTTTTTTGCTGATTTCTTTTTACCCTCTCTTGTCCAATTTACTTGGCTTTTCGTCCCTCCAGTAATTGTTTCGCCCCTCCCCCTACCCCCCCCCCCCCCACGTTTGCGGCTTTTACAGGGGAAAGGGAATTTGAGGGAAGTTTAAAATGGAGGAAGGAGTGAAAACGTGGGGGTGCGAGGTTGGGTGTTTGGTGATTGGAGTCGGAAAATTTGTGAGAGTAAAAGACGTAGTTTTTGACCGAAGATGCCCAAGGCTGGAGTTGCAGGTGTTTGTTTGGGTTTAAAAATTTAAAAGTAAAATTTTCACGTCTAAGAAACCGCACATCTATAAAAAATAGTCGATTATATTGAATCAAGATGATAGAAAGTCAATAAAAACCAAATTTTGTAAAAAATGCCAGGCAACAATATCATGTAAGTTGAATAAATAAAAATAGATTATAATGGAGATTTGAAATATGAAATTATTCGATAAATGTCCTGTGAATACTTTTAAAAATACGATAAAAAATGTAAATACGATAAAAAATGTGAATACCAAAATATCTTTTTGTATCTCAAAGTACGTCAGCTAGTCGGTCGTACTAACTTCGCAAGGCTCAAAATTTGACACTTGATCTTGAGCCTTGCGAAATTAGCAATTGGACATTCAGGAATTTGCCCTGATACTTGATATTGTCCTAATTTAGTTTTTCATTTTTTTCCCAAGAAACTATTCGATATAGGCTAAGGGGCAGTCGGACTATTTGGGGTTTTGTCCCTATAAACTAGCAGTCTTCTCGGCTTTTTTGCGCTTTTGAAACGAAATATATATTGTTGAAACTACAGTGCTGATTTAAATTATCCGGACAAAACAAACAAAACTTGAATTTTCAAACGCGTTTTTCTCAAATTGGGTTAAGATTAGACAAAAAGTGAAGAGTACAAAAGTTGCTAAAAATTTCACCAAAATTATTATGGTGCAATTTTTTCTCCAAAATTTTCAACCAAATTTTTACCCGAAAAATCGGTCATTTTGGCTTTTTTCAATTAATCAAAGATTACACTGAAACTATTTTGTTAATTGATGAGAAAATTATATCACAAGAAGCGTCCTACATAGCCCAACAAAGTGTAAGAAGAGTTAAATCTCCAAAAACCAGTATAAGAGAAAAAGTTTTTACTTGATAGTCAATAAATGTGATTTTTACTTTATAAAAACCAGAATATCTGTTTAAAAACAAATTTTAAACAATTTGCGCACACTTTTGGAGATTTAACCCTTCTTAACTTTTGTTGGGCTATGTAGGACGCTTCTTGTGATATAATTTTCTCATCAATTAACGAAATAGTTTCAGTGTAATTTTTGATTAATTGAAAAAAGCCAAAATGACCGATTTTTCGGGTAAAAATTTGGTTGAAAATTTCGGAGAAAAAATTGCACCATAATAATTTTGGTGAAATTTCTAGCAACTTTTGTACTCTTCATTTTTTGTCTAATCTTAACCCAATTTGAGAAAAACGCGTTTGAAAATTCAAGTTTTGTTTGTTTTGTCCGGATAATTTAAATCAGCACTGTATTTGCCAGCGAGTTTTATTTTTATTTATAAAATAACAAAACTGCTCGTGTCAGGGCAAATTCCTGATTGTTCCATCTGCCCTTTAATTGTTCTCGGATAGTTTTTGGTAAATTTAATATTAGCAAAACTATGAGTTTTAGGCTGATAATATCAACAATAAACGACGCAATTTGAGTCATGTTTGGACCTAATAAAACCAATTACCTGTCTCAATTCATTTTGACATGATTTTGTAGGGCAGGATAAAAAAACAAGGAGTGCGGTCAAAAAGTAGACAATTTTTATTTCGTGCCGTTCAAAAAGTGGACAAATACTCTATTACCCATTGAGAATCGTGAACAGAAAGCAATCTTAGAAAATAAATATTCAAGGGCAGTTGGACCATTCAGGAGATTGCCCTGATACGAGCAGCTTTGTTATTTTAAAAAAAAAAAACTCCCTGCAAAATAGTTTCAACAGTATATACTTTGCTTCAAAAGCGCAAAAAAGCCGAGACGACTGCTCGTATATCCGGGCAAAAACAGATTTTATATCTTTTTTCTTCTACAGAATGAAAAATAACTCTAAATAGACGGCATGAAAATTTTCTTATTGTGTTGGAGAGATTATAGTTTACAATCATACGCTAGATTATAAAGTTGAGCTGATCCAATTTTAATTATTTTTTGCTCCCGAATGTTTTAAATTAGATGTAATCGACAATCCGATTTTTTGATACCTTATTTTTCTCTAAGTAAATTCCCAATTTTTCCTCTTGTTTGTGGAAAAGAACATAATTTTATGCAAAGTGTCTCGACCACTTCAGTGGTCCAATCAAAATCGTTCAAACATACGTTCAATTTTATCCGTTTTTTTTGCAATTTGAATTGTTAATTTTCCAAATTATTTGCAATATCTGCAATTTTAGGAACTAATTTTGTTTTTGCAACTTTCAGAACCTCCATTTTGATTATCAGCTCTTGAACAAATCGAAACACGGTTTATTAATCATAATCGTCATGCCATATAGTAAATTTATTAATTTATTGCCGTTTTTCAATCTCATTCATTTATTATCTGCTTTGAATATATCGAAGTCGACTTCCTCGTAGCCGTCCTTGCCCTCGTCCTCTCCGAAGTCGAGCTCGGCGTCTGTTAGACCCAACTCGGAATGGGCAGTCGAGGGTCGGGAGTCGGCTGCATTGGCTTCGTCGAATGCACGTTGTCGTTCATTCAACTCCTCCTCTTCCTTAAAACGAAATTCAAGTTTATCGACTTCAAAAAATCTCAATGGGCTAAGTTTTATCTTAAAATAACTAAAGCAGTTTAAGAATTAAAAAGGGCAAAAATTTTTTCGATAATTTTTTTGAAAATCCGCCACCATCCCCCCATCCCCTCGAAAAAATCTCAGATTCGCACCTGAATCTACTACGAAAATACAGGAAAAAAGTTAATGCTTTAACTCAATAGCGGATTGATGGGGTGGGGGATGGGGTTGACGCCTTTTTTCTAGAGGGATTCGACCTTCTGACTACCTAAAGCGCCCCTTTTGGTATTTTATAAGACCTCCAGTTTTAGCTTCTGACCCTAGCTTTTTAAAATAGCTTTTTAAAAAAAATTGGCCGAAACAGGGTATTTTTAGTGATTTGAGAGAGCTCTATAAATCACTTTCGTCGACCTCAAGAACTTTTTTTAAAAGTTGTCTTCGATTGATTTTCGAAAAAAACATGAAATTTTTTTAATGGATTTTTGGAAAATCGATGGGTTTTTGAAAAATTTTGTAAAAATCCGCACCACTAGAGAAAGTTCTAGACCACCCATTGCTTTTAGGAAAAAAAATTCAAGCAATGCTTGGAAAACATTTTGACACAAATTTTCTTTTTCAGTTTTAACCTTGTGCAGTTGGTCTTCTATCTGCTGTTGCTGTTGCTTCTTACTCGGTCCGTCTGAGATCTTGAATGTGAGTACTCTTTTTAGAGTGTTGTAGCCTCTTTCCAACATCAGAAGTGCGGAGGCCATTATGGTGAATATGGCCCAAATAGTCACCGACAAAAACCTACAAAGCAAGAGAATAACAAATAAAAAATTTTTTAAAGCTGCCGCGGTTTAGATATACAAAACTGTTGCATAAAAAATTCTTATGTTTGAAATATCATTCAAGATACGAAGTTTTTGAATTACGATAGACAGTCAAGTATCTTGTAAGTTAGAGCTATGATGAAGTGTCTTAAGCTTATGAAGTTGAATAAATTTACTTGAAAAAGTGCGCAGACACAATTCCGAGATTAAAAACTAACCATTTTAATCGTATCTGACCGAATCAGGAACACGAGTACCACTCGCAACAAACATTTGCTCCGAGCAAAATAACAGAATTTTTGTATGCTCCAGTTTTGTTTCATTTTTTTTTCAAAATATAACAAACGATTAAGAATTCTTTCATTTTGGTCAAGAAAAACACTAATTCATTTTGTTTTGAGTGACCCAAAAGCTGATTAGTTGTAGTTAGTTTCAACAAAGCCCAAAATTTGATTACTTGCTTTTGATTGTTAAATTTGCCTAAAAATGAGTAGATAGTTGTGATAATATCTAGTCACAAGTATCATTTTTAGGCTGCTTCAAAAATCGGATCTATTTAACTATTCCTCCCTTTGTCACCTACAAACCATGTCGGATTGGCCGGATTGGCAATATATTTCTTATAGATATTTTTAATGCTCACTGCGTTGAGCTGGTCAAGTGACCTTGAAGACAATGCTGACAAAGAGCTTAGTGTATGTCATCAGAAGATAAAATAAACAGTTTATGATTCAGTCGTCTTATTTATGTTCTTAACCTCCTTCATAATTAGCTCACCAATCCGTTCGGATTCAATTTTAACATTGCGCATACCTACGGGCATGGCAAACCATTTGCAGCCCCTATAATGAATTACTTCAATGGTACGGCACATGCGAGTTTTATATTAAAGGAGGGGGATAGTTAAATATATCCCAAAAATCAAAAGCAAACAATTGAAGTTTCGGCTATTTCTAAAATGTAATACGGTAAAAATTGGTTTTTGGGGTAATTCTGGCTCTTTTTCACTTTCCCCCCACATTTGATTTTTAAGTTTTGAAAAACTATTTAAACGTTGTCACAATGCAATGAAATTTCGAATGGTGAACAAACTACAAACTACAAACTAACAGATTTGTTCTTCATACCTTACATCGTAGGGCCGTTACAACAAGTAGAAAAAAACTATGAAAATAGAAAAACTGAAATGTGTGGGGGAGTGGAAAAAAGCCGCATTTTAAAGTAATATCAATGGACTACAGACTGGTCTCCTTCCATGTAGAATCCGTCCTTCCACTGGTAGAATGCCTCCATGTGTACATAGGACTGGGGGGGCCTCCCACCACCCAGCAGAGAGTCCAAGTCTGTCTTGTTCTGCTCCATCAAAGTGATCTGAAGGGAAAAAATGATGCCCTCAGAGCGACTCAAACACAAGGAACAGAGCCAAAAATTTGTGGGTACTTTTTCAGGCTGAACATTTTTTCGGATATTTTTCTGGGCAGAAAAGTGTTGCATCATCCTTACTTGCTTTTGGTTTTCAAATATTTAATATGATGGCGGTGAGTTTTTAAGTGGCTGCAATTGCAGCTTTTAATTCGAAAAGACGCGGAATTGACAAAAAACAGTTGTCAAACAATTTCACACTTGTGAAACTAGCACTTCACTCGTCCAGAAGATTTTCTGATAATTGTACGACTAGAACTTCTTCGCAGTGCGAATTGAGTGACTAGCTTTTTCTCTTTACAAGAAAAACAAAGTTTTTAAGTTTTTGAGTTTAATCCTGACTGAACGCAATAACAAAAATTTTTCTCATATGAGAAGAATTCCACAGAAAAACTCCGGTATACTCAGATGAATTTTGTCTGTTCAATACATTCATCATATTTTTGGTCTGTTTTTGCTTCGGCTTATTCACTCTGATTTATTTCGAGCATTACGAAGCCAAACTGGCACTCGATAGGCGCACAATTTTGTGTCGATGAGTTCCTGGATTCCACAGACAAATCTTTAAACAAGTAAAAACTTTGTCGGAACTATCAAACAAAATGAAAGAACGAAAAAAAATACAAAGGGAGCGTCCTTGTTGCGGAATCCGCTTAAAATTCACAAAATACACAGTTTGGCCTCGTATTGAGTAATATCATTGGCAAACCTCCATGTCAATTCGGACAGCGTCGAGTGCTCCGAAGCTCTTGAACTGCTGCTTTGACATGAGGAAGAAGGAGCGGAACTGGGCACTGGCAAAGTTCATCGAGTTCTCCAGGATGAGCGAGGAGGTCAGCTCCCACTTCTCACTGGGCGAGATACCTCCTTCTTCGAGTAGGGAGAATCTGACACAAAAAAAAAGAGTTTGATTGAAGTTACTTTAGTGATTGAGTCAGTTTAGTTTTGGTATCAATTTCAGCGGAAAGGTAAGTTATTCAAAACTAACAAACTGCCTCTCAAAATTGAAGACCAATACGTTCATAACGTTCATGAATCCACCACAAACATTTCACAAACCATTGAAAAAATCAAGACACCAAAAAAAAGTAAAACCTAAAAAATGACTTCTCAAAATTTTTTTAAAAAAATTCAAAAACCCAAAAAACTTTTATAAAAAAAGCAAATTTTAGGATAACAAAAAATATATATAAGCTAAATGTGTAACTTGTAAAGTCGATAGTTAGCTTCATCTATCATCAAAAAATGCAAAAACTCATCTTTTTGAAACTTTCTAATAGCGAACGTGTTAAAACTTACTGCGCTGCCACCTCTTCGTAATCCGAATGCAAAATCACCCAAATTCCCGCCTTCGAACTCGGAATGGAAGCATGTATTTGAATCGTTTCTCGATTCTCCCAGTCGCTGGGTCCTGGGATCAAGGTCAAAGACACCACCTCCTGAAGTTCCTGGAGGAACTTCGGAAGTGCGTTTAGAGTAGTTTGGTCCAGGGAGGACTTATCGTCCAGAAGAAATGAGTTAGTCGGGCAGTCGGTCGCATTCTGATGTGAGTCAACATTTAGAGATGTGAAGTTGAAAATACTGCATGAGTGAAGCAAGATATCTTCGCCCAGAAATATGAGGCCTACAACTCAAAAGTAAAACTCTCCGTGCTGATTCAATAATAGGTTTAAACCGATGCAAATTGTTGTTTTTGACCACCCTAGTTGATCAAAGGAGGTTATTTTGCAAGAATCTTGCAAGAATTTTTAAAGAAGATGCAGCTCTTTAAAAAACCTTGCAAGATTCTTGCAAGATCTTGTAAGACAACCTCCTTTAAAGATAACTTGAAGCAATCTGAAGCAATTTGCATTACGAAATGAAAAATTAAAATGTATATGAACAATTTCAAAAATTGTTTAACCTAATTTTTTTCCGAGCTTAAACTCAGAATTCTTTGTGACCGTAGTCAAATTGGATCTCCATATTTTTTTCTGGCGCTCAGAAAAAGGTTTTGTGAAAATTTCATAGATGGCTATCTTGCAAGATCTTGCAAGAATTTTGCAAGATTCTTGCAAGACAACCTCTTTTTTGCAAGATCTTGTAAGGTAACTTCCATCTTACAAGATCTTGCAAGATAACCTCATTCTTGCAAGTTCTTGTAAGATAACATCCATCTTGCAAGATCTTGTAAGATAACCCTCCTTGATCGACTAGGGCAAACAAGCAAATTTTGATGCAAATAACAACAATGGGAAGCTGTGGTGAAGTGGTTGCGCATGATCGAAAGATCGGATGTTCGAGGCCAACCATGATCCATTTAGCTTGTCTACTTATTTTTTTAACCCAATTTGAAACAAAAAATTGAGAAAACGACGGCAAAAAAACTCAAAAAAATTAACACCCGAGCATAACGGTTTCTGAAACAAGCTCTTTCAGGCCACACGATAACGCGAAACCAACTTTGCTCTGTTTTTTTTTGTTAATAAATTATAGAAGAAAAACCAGCGTGGGTTATTTTTGTCATGAGTAAGTGCATTTATGCCTTAAAGATGTTTCTATTCTAAAGTTTGATGGAACTCGGAACTACGGCACCTTTCAAAACGTCGCAAAACAAAACTCTGAAAAAAAATTTCTCGTGCTTGGTGTGACTTTTTTTGGGTTTTCAGCCTTTTATGACAATAATTTATTACATCACCTAACAGCTATCATTCAGATTCACAGTATGATATAAAAGTTTGAGTTTTTTCGAACAACTAAGTTCGAACCGCTGCAAGACAGCCTTTTTGTTATGGAAGATTGGAAGAGAACTATGGCTTTGAGTCAATTTTTCAGTTTTTTTTCCGCCAATTTTTACTGCCTTAAATACTCAAAGAATGTTTGTAGGGTTTTTTTCTCTCTTAATTTAGGTTTGACTTAATCAATTTTGGTTGACAAATTCTGCGCTACTTGTACAGCAGCCTGTTATCTTCATTGATACTAAAATTCGTCGGCTTCACTTTATAGATAACGATTTTAATTATGAAAAAGATTTTAGAAGCTTTTAGCTTGTCTACTTATTTTTTTGCTATCTAATTTTGAAACAAAAAATTGAGAAAACGACGGCAAACAATCAAAAAAATTAACACCCGAGCATAACGATTTCTGTAACAAGCTCTTTCAGGCGACACGATAACGCGAAATCAATTTTGCTCTATTTTTGCTATTAAAATATAGAAGACAAACCAGCGTGGGTTATTCTTGGCAAAAGTAAGTGCATATATGCCTTAAAGATGCTTATCCTTCTAAATTTTGATTGAAATCGCATGTCAAAACGCCTCAGAACATAATTTTTGAAAAAAACTCGTGCTTGGTGTGACTTTTTTTGAGTTTTCAGCCATTTATGAAGATATTTGTTACATCACCTAGTATCTTTTGATGTCCTCCTCCCAATCTGATTCTTCGTTCATTTTTTGTTTTGGGTTTTTGGCCAGTTTAGGATAATTAACGCGCATTATACTTCGTGTTTTTCACGCGGCGACTCAGTTTGGCTTAGAAACTCTAACAATAGCATTTGAAGTGAACTATTTGGTCTTATTAAGACAACATTAGAGATTAAAAACATCAATTTGACCTTTAGCAGCGTCTGGGGAATTCAAAAGTCCATAAAATTATGTTTTCTTTTAGCTTAAGGGCCGTTTCATTATGCTGGACTTCCAGTAGCCTTGTTCTGATTCAATCCACGAGAAGCTTTTTCTAATTTTTTTTCTTCAGTTTTTGATGTTATTAACAGAGTATCTTTATTCTATTTGTTTCATGATGCATATTTTTGGGCTGTAAAAATTAGACAAAAACTTTATTTGACAAAAAAATTTTACTAATAAGCGCACATTTTGGCACAAAAGTGAATGTTTTAAAGGAAAAATCCTTCTGGGATTTTCTTCGGACAAGTTACGCTCTGTTTACAACAATTTTTGGCGGTTTGATACCACAAACTTATGCCCCAAACTGAAGTCAAAAATAAAGTTTCAGCTGCATTTTTTTTAAACTAAGTTCCAGGACTTTGAAAAATGACTACATAGCCATCTGAAAAAATTAGGGCTCGCTCTATCTCCAATAGGGCGTAGGTGGCAAATCAATCGAGGCAATAAACTAGTGGGTACGAATCATGCGCTAATAGACACGAAACAAATCGATTTGTTTAGTTAAAGCCAAACAGTTGGTAAGCAATTTTTATGGTTAAACCCAAAACTTTGGCTGTTTTTTCTGTTTTACAAATCTGACTGAAAACTTATTAACCTCTGAAACTGCTCATTTGGATGTCGGAAGCCAGTTTTTCATTCATATTAGAGTAAAAAACGAGTGAAATATAATAATAAATTTAAACAGTTTTGCTTTTGACCAATTAAGTTGCTTATGTCATTGATATTGGCAAAAATTGGCCTTTATTATTCTTTGCATTGCAAAAAACGACTTCAGACATGTTAAAAAAGGAGTCTTAAAATTCCTTAATACGAGCAGTTTTGAATAATTTAGTGCTTGATTTTGCTTGAATGGCTTGAAAATCAATGAAGTACATTTCTGTTAAAATTATATCTAATTTTGCTGAGCACTTATTTTAACGTTGATGTAAATTGAGTGTTGTCGCAACATTGCCCGTTTTTCCCCAATACTTGAATTTTTTTCTGTGGCTAATATTTTTGCAGATACCACACGAATGTATGCAAATAGTTAAGTGGATCTTTTACAAATTTGACGAGGTTCTTAGTTTGAACTTTTGAATGTCTATGAACTACCATACTCGACACGTACAGCGTTGCAGTATGCAAATTGTCAATCATTGAGTTTTTGAAAGCAACAAAACAATCTGCTGCTTTACAAATTGTTCATAAAAAGTTTAAGAGATGGTTGTTGATAAACGTTCTATTGTTAAAAGTTCTTTTGTTACACAATCTAACGCTTCACACCCATTTGAAAAGAAACTGATCGTCGAAGGTGCACAAAGTTCATAACCGACAAATTGGCTCTCTAATTTTCTTTTAAAAGAAATTTGAACTACCATAAAGGAGCTATGCATTACAGATAAGGTTTTTTTTTTATTTCAAGCAAGGGTTGAAAAACTTCGATTTGTTGTTTGTCACAAACTTGCAATTTTAAACTATAGCATCATTTCGAATTTAAAAAAATATATATTTATTCTTTTTATAATAAAAATAAAAAACACAAAACACGAATTTCTAAAAAACAATCAGCCATTGTACATGCTTGTATAATAAGGTTTTTTTAAATTCAAGTATAAGTATAAATTTAAGCGAGCGTCCGACAAATTTAGACGAACGCCAAAATTCATTAGTTAAAAGGGCAAAAGGCGAAAAGGGATTTTGGACCTAAGCATATAGGAAAATATAGGAAAATAAGCAAGTACTTTGGTACAAAAGTGAAATCGATTTTATAACTAATTTATACCTGGTGTCAAATAGGGTCCCCCTAGCAACTTCTGGGAGTAAGTAGATGTCGGCTTATCTTTCGTGTCCAACAGTTTTTTAATCGACAAAACAGCCGAAACTACGCACAGTCCCACAACGCCTACTGCTATAATCAGCGCCACAGTTTTAAACACTACATTCTGTATCTTCCGTCTAATCGAGTTCTTGTTTTTCTCATTTCTCGCTTTTTCTTCGGCTTCCAGCGCTTCGGCTTGACGTAGCAGCTCTTCTTGCAATGTTTTACTCCCATCATTGTCATCAGAAAAAATTTGACCTTTCAGGTTGGAGTTTTTTCTGGAATTGTCCGAGTTGGGAGGCGATTTGGAACTTCGTTCGGATAGGTGATCGCCAACTGAGCTCCTCTTCTCGGCTGAGCCACCGCGGGACGACTTGACATTTTCCCCCGATAGAACGAGAGCCGATCGATCGTCAGTGCGCTTCGTCATTTTTGTTTGGTTTTTGTAAAGTTGGTTTTAAACCATAAATTCGCTGTTTTTGAATAATTAACGATCACTTTCGTTGAGAAAATCTGACCGGAAGCTGTTGAAAATGAAAAATTCAAAGTCTTCGAACAAAACAGGTGTTTTTTTTCTGTTTTTTTTTCAACCATTTTGATTTCTCGCCTTAAACGAAGAAATCCATGCATGTCCAAAAACAATTTGTGAAATAAACAATTTTTGATTGAAAAATTGTTTTTGATTTTCTCTGTTGACAAATTTTCTCCACACACAAAACGTGAAGGCTAAAGTGATATAACGCTTCATTTAGGCTCAGCGGCGGATCTAGGATTTTCTCGAGAGGGGGGGGGGCGGATTTTCAAAAATTTTCGAAATTTTATCGACCTTTTTTTTAGGTCGACCAAATTGGTTTTCCGAGAGCTCTCCAAAGCATTATAAAGTCCCTTTTTTGGCCAAAAATTCTGTGCCGCAGGCAAAAATTTGAAAAAAAAACAGGCCAAAAAGGCGTTTTTGGGCACTTTTTGGAAAATTTAAAACAGAAAATTACGTTTTTTTGGCGCGCGCTCCCCCCTTAAAATAAGTATATTTTGGCGCCAAAGGCGCCTTAAGAAAAGTTTTATGGTCTTTCAGCCAAAAAGGGATATCTCAAAATAGTACAAAGGGGCACCCTTTGGGTCGGCAGGGGGTCGAATCCCTGAAGGGTGGAAAAGCGTAAGCCCCCCCGCCCGCCCGCCCGCCCGCCCCCCTAAATCCGCCCCTGTTTAGCGCGCATTAAGTATCCCAGGCTGGCAAAAGAACTGTTACGGTTGAAATTTCATCTGAAGTCTGGGCATCAATATTTTTCAGATTGTAAAGATAATTGGTAAATAATGGTAAATAAGTTAAAAAGTCGAAATTAATCTAGAGAAAAAATATCACGAGCACAAATCTTCGAAAGTCGAAACAAAACTACTTCACTTTTTTAACTGATTCATTTATATCGATATTGGTTTACAGAATGATTTAACTGTAATGAATTGGTTACTTTTCTTATTGATGTCTTCGAGATAATTTAAAAAAATAATAATACATGATATTGGCAAAACCCGGTACAGTAAAAAAAAGATGTGATGCAATAAATTTCGAATATATCTCAGGCGCAGTCTTGATTTTTTCAGAACAATTTTCGAGAGTAATATCGGAACCAGTCAAATATTTATTCTTTCGAAGGTTTGCGCTTAGAGGTCAACATGATTCTATAGAAACTCTAAACAAAAAATGGAAAAAATATCAGGTTAAGGACAAGCTAAAACTCCAAATAAAAGAAAAAATTATTGCCTAATAAACTTAAGAGCACGATAAGACTCTTAAAAACGAGCAAAAAATAGCCTAATAAACTTAAATACACGATAAAACTTCAAAAAAAACGAATGTCAACTTGAATTATCGATATATGCAATTTAAATTAAACTAACTAGAAATGGTTAACAACAACTTAACTTGGCTCTTTTTCCAATTCGCGCCCAAGTCGTAAAATTATTTTAAGTATAACGAATTGTTCAGGAGGTTTTCAAGGTTGTGAGTTATGAACGGATACTTCATTTTTTCTGTATTTATTCACCAGTGCTAAACCTTCATTGTTTCACAATATTTATTGACCGGTGGTTTTTTCATCACACTAAGAAGACGTGAAAAAAGTTTGAAACAATAATCTTAGTGGGAGCGGAAGGAAAAAGAGCCTTAAACGTATGTTTGGAAAATAGTTCACATCAATTGAATTGTTATTGTGTGTCTATCTACATCGACATTTTGGGATCTCTTCAACTATACCCCCCTCCTTCTTTGACCGCGGGGAGGGGGGATTCGGTGCTAGGTACAACCAAAATCACATACACTTAACCGTTAAAATAATTCGTTGTAGGAGGAGAGAGATTGGTTACTAATTACCATAGGGGGAGTTGGAGGGGTGGGGGGGGGGGAGTGCAGCTTAAGAGATCCGACATTCAGTTTTCACAATTCAGGGTCAGATGATATCCACGATGGGGTGTGTGGTGATTGGGTTCTGGTTACCTCTTTCTTGAAGCCACTCCGTAACTCGTTCCCTCTGGCTCTGGAACTGGGGTCTCGTCAACAGAGTCATCGACACCTGTCAAATTATAACCCAAACATATTTTACTATATTTTGTATACGACTACAGAGCTGAATTCAATTATCCGGTCGCACGAATAGAACTTGAAATTTAAAACGCATTTTCTCCCATTGGGTTGAGTTTAGGTGAAAATGGAGAGAGGAAGGAGTGAAGATGGAGACAAAAAGGCTTAGAATCAGGGGCGGATCTAAACTTTTATCGAGGGGAGGGGGCGGGTTTTTCAAAAAAATTTCAAAACTTTTCTACTTTTTTTTCAGGTCGACTAAATTGGTTTTCCTAGCGCTCCCAGAACATTATAAAAACCATACTTTGACAAAACCTTTTTCGCTGAGGGAAATTTTTTGAAAAAAAAAACCTGTAAAAAATGCCGCTTTTGGGCACTTTTTGGAAAACTTTGAACAAAAATTTGCGTTTTGTCGGCGCGCGTTTTCCTTCAAAGCTAGTATATATTGGCGTTTAAATGGATGTCATAGAATAATATCAACGGTTGATGAGGGGGTCGAATCCCTACAGAAATGACGTCCGCCTCCCGCCCCAAAATCCGAAAATTGATGTCATAGAATAATATCAACGGTTGATGAGGGGGTCGAATCCCTACAGAAACGACGTCCGCCTCCCGCCCCAAAATCCGCCCCTGATTAGAATTTTTCGCAAAATATTATGGTGCCGTTATGTTGCGAAATTCGGGACCAAATTTCTAAACCCTAAAAACTAATCACTTTTGGTTTTTTAGAGGAGCAAAAGTTACGGCTAACTACTTAGTCAGTTACAGACATAATTAGATCAAAGTGAGCCTTTTACGCAGAATCATTCAAGAGTAATTTGTTCTGCAGAAAATATTGCTCAAAACTTTCAAAAAATGTTCTAAAAACGATATTTTTTGTCTATCACACAAAAATTATTGATTTATACAGTATTTTGGACAATGCACCCCTTTTACAATTTGTTGGACTAAGCACGAGGCCTACTTTGATTTAAATATGTCAGAAATTGACCTCGTACTTTTGGCAAAATTTTGGTTGACTGAAAAACCACAAATGATACGTTTTTGGGTTGAAATTTTGGTCCCAAAAATTGTTTAAAAAAATCTGCTGATGCTCTAAGCAAAATTTGTCTTATGTTTTCTTATTTCATCTCAAACCAAATTGAGAAAATACTTAAATGCATTTTTAAATTCAAATTTTGTTTGTTTTGTCCGGATAATTAATACCAGCACTAAATTAGCAAAAACATTGGTTAGAAGAAATTCATCAAAAAAGCAACTAACTCAATTTCGTAAAATTTGCAAACAATTTTTTTTTCAGACCGTTTTCTGATTTCAAGCTTGTCTGAAAAATCTAAATTTCCATTTATTTCTTACGTGTGAGAATTAGTGATATACTCAAATATGTTGTCAAAATGAGCAATTTTAAGGTTATTAATTATAATCAAATTCATTGACTGAAAAGATTTTACCGAACAGTATAGCACTAACTATAATTGATACATTGCCTAGCGCATGTTTTGCACATACTATGCTTCAAAAACTGTGAAAATTTTTGGAAAAAGATAGGGTCTCTAGTTGCAAGATGATTGTTTCTTTTAAGCGCGTGTTCACCTTTCATTCCCAAAAAAGTGTATTTTAACTACAATTTTACCGTTGAGAAAAGCACAATATGGGGAATTTGGCTGCCAGATTTGAGGAAAGGAAGGGGGAGGGCGGTACCTCCTCCCGCCTACACACGGCACTGAACTAACTATATGTTGAAAAAACTACAAAATTAAATGAAAACAAGAAGTTGCGAAAAGTTTGCCGGGGCAGAAAATGATTTTTTTTTCTGCGAGCTGAGAGTTGTGCTTTTCCATCCTATGATTTTGATATAGTGTGGGAAAGGCTATGAAATTATGTGGCGCGTTGTCACGCAATTTAAGTACTTTTTAAGAACTTTTGTGCCCATGAGCAAAGAACATCTAAAGCCCAGGTAAGCTCTGTCTTATATTACGTAACGTCGAGTTACTTTTGAAAAAGATCATATTTAAAAAACAACAGATATGAGCATTCGCAAATTGCAAACGCTATACAGAAAGTGATTCGCTTACATTTTGCGGAAATCGTCTGATTTCGTGGAATCCGCAAAAACTATCTTTATTTGATGGTTACGGAATCCGTTAGAAAAGTAATGCGCGGAATCCATTTAAAATTTCTAAATAAAATTGGAACATGTTTGAAGACTTGTCTCCGGATTCCACTAAACTACAGACACCAAATTGTACGTCTATCCAGTGCACAGTTTGGCCTCGTAATGATCTTAGAAAAACCAAATCAAGCATGGTCGAATAAAAAACCAGCGAATAATGCAATCAGGCTGATACCTATTGCGAGCTTGCCAGAGCCGAGATACAAACTGCGTATGAAAACACCTGGCGGTTTGCAGCGCCCACAATTAAGCCACTTTCGAGGATTTTTTGTAACCTCTCATTTTTGCGCTTGATTTTCTGCATAAAGTGTTCTCCGAATAGGAAGACGTTTGTTTTATACGATTTTTATTGATGAAAAGTTTTAGATTCAAGCCTTCCAAATGATAACAACCACCATTAAGTAATTTTGAGTAATAATGTTAATTCTGGTGGAATTCAAGGCAACTTTTGATCTCCCCGTACCGAGAAAATTCTTTATTTCTGACCTGAAATACTTAATATCTAATCTAATTTCTGGTCAGAAATTCTTTTAGAAATGTTTAAATAATGCAGGGATTTTCTTTAAGTTCTTTGTTTCTCATCTTCATTCTGATCAGAAATTAGCTAAATCTAGGCTATTTTTAGCTTGGAAAAAATCTCCTGGTGGGGCTCGAACCCCATACCTTTAGTTTTCTAGACTGTTGTGCTAATTATTGATCTTCACTTTTTGTCTAGCCCTAACTCAATTTGAGAAAAACGTAATTGAAATTTTAAATTTTTTCCGTTCTGTCTGGATAATTTATATCAGCACTGTATTAGGCGAAATATATAATAAGCACAAATAAAAAAGAAAAATTTAGGCAAGTTTTCAACCTAGAAGTTGCTGTTTGCGTTATTAACTTTTAGGTTTGCATTAATAATTTTATCGTTTGCATAAAAGTAGCGGTCAAATACTCTAGAGCCGGTAGTCGGCTTAAGGTCGCTGTTGGAAGAGCAAATCACCGCTTCGTGGCGATAATGAGCTCTATATCTCATAAAGAGTCCTTACCCTCTATAAGCAAGATCGCAACACGTTGGATCAATTGTCGTGGTAATTTTTTGCTGTTGATTAAAGCGTGCTTAATAGAGCGTGTAAAAGTATGCAACGCTTTTACGATAGGTATGATTGCAGCTAAAATACAAACTCTATGGTCAAAAATTTGTCTTGTTTCAGCTTTTTAATTTTGCCTTATTAAGCCCCCCTCCCTCTATTACAGTACCCAGGCTGAGGTTTCGACTTAATGATATGACCGAAGTTGCAAAGCAGATATCAAAGTTGGACCATAACTTCATAGTCGCGCAAGGCCTATAGTCGAAAAATAAAAACGAACTGGGTCAAAACAAATCTGGATTGGTCAAACTTGGTCAAAATATAGGGATTTTTGGTCGGGCCGGTCGAAATATAAAATGGAAAACTCGAATTGAGTAACATCTACACACTCACCTGTGTCCAAGTGTTTTCCAGCTTAGTTTGGATCTCTTCTGCTGAAAGGGAGGGGAACTCTTCCCAGAGGGGCAGTCGCGTAGAGGGGTCAAACTTGTCCTTGTCCTTCATTTTGCTGTCACCCGAGTTGTCGGCTTTGTTGCTGAAGCATATTTATCAAAGTCACGGCTCATAATGGTACAAAATATGGGTGGCGTGTCACGGAGCCGAATACCCGGATAGCCGAAAAATAAATTCGTTCCCGGATAGCCGAAAAACAAATTCGTTCCCGGATAGCCGAAAAATAAATTCGTTCCCGGATAGCCGAAAAATAAATTAGTTCCCGGATAGCCGAGATTTTGGATCTACTTAACAATTATCCCCTCCCTTCTACCCCTCTTACCCATTTCTTAATGGGGGGGGGGGGGGGGTGGAGAGATTCGTTACTAGGTACCATAGGAAGGAAATACTGAAGAGATCCTACAAACTTACTTAAAAACATTGTTTTCTTAATTCGAATACCCTTTTTCTCTACCCACCAACACCCCCCCCCCCACACACACACACACACACTCTTAGTCCGTTCATTCTTCCTTCCCACTCCCTTCCCCTCCTCCCAATTACCCATAACCCCTACGCACATTTACCCCACCATGTCCCCCCTCCCGACAAACAAAAAAAACTATTGAGGGCCCTCAACCGAAATTATAAACGATTATAATGTTAATGCAGGGGCGGATCTAGGATTTTCTCGAGGGGAAAATTTTGATAAATATATTGGCGCCAAATATGTCGGTAAGGGGTCGAATCCCTGAAAAGCAAACGACACTACAACCACCCCCACCCCCCCCCCCCCCCTAAATCCGCCCCTGCTTTGGTTCTGTAGCGGATTTAGGGGGGGGGGGGGGAGGTCGAATCCCTTTTTTGAAAATCCCCCCTCGAGAATTTCCTCTGCTTTGATTGTTGAAGGGGTCGAATCCCTGTAGTAGTCGGACTTTTGCTGTTAATTAATTCAATGAGAGTAAAAGTATTAGCCAATCAAATCTCTTAAAAATGTTCGGAATTTTGTTAGCTATAACAGGCTGCAAAATTTTTTGTCCAATCAAAATGCGCCTCAATTTAGTGAACAGTTTTCTGATTTAATTTAAATAAAACCGGAGGTATTTAGTTTTTTCGGCTATCCGGGAATGCGGCTCCGTGGGTACGCACCAAAAAATGGTGGGTCTCTGCTAAATCATAGTTTCAACATATTGGAAAGAAACTATTTTGCTTCCATTTGATTGGCTAAAACTAGCCAATCAAATTTCAGCACCATTTCGAAATGTTGTTTTGTTCCCAGTTTTAAGTCCACATATAAATCAGCCGAAGTATTAAAAAAAATTATTTTGTTTCAAATAACCTGCAGAGCTTTACCCAGACCAGAAAAAATCACAGAAAAAAGCTAAACAAAAACTGCCATTTTTTAACATCAGCTGAAAATTCAGCCTAGTTAGAATTCGGGTAAGAAAGTAAACCATCGCATTTGTACCAACTAAACGAATCAATGCGATCAGTGTTTTGTTCTCTGCGTTTAAACAATGAAAACTACACAATTTCAAAATGTAAGAAATTGTGCGGAATAAAAAAAGACGGTCCCATCTTTGTACTATTTTGAGATATCCATTTTTGGCCGACCGACCCTAAAATTTTTCTAAAGGCGCCTATATATACTAACTTTAAGGGGGAGCGCGCAGAAATTTTGGCCAAAACAAGGTCTTTTTAGTGCTTTGGGAGACCTCGAAATCCTTTTGGTCGACCTAAAAAAAATCGATAAAATTTTCAAACTGTTTTGAAAATCCGCCCCCCCCCCTCGAGAAAATCGTAGATCCGCCTCTGAAAAGACCTAAGATGGTTACGCATGTCAAAACTACTATACTCATTAAGAATGGCCGACTGCTTGATTCTTTTTGGTTGACTAATTTGTTAGATAAAACAATTTATTCACAAGGGAAAGGACCAAACTAGAAGCTGTTCAGCTCGTCATGGAGAACCGTTGTTGTGGCCTTCTTAAGAAGTACATTTTTCTTCTAAAATTATAGCTGGTCAACGAGCTTTAAAACCATTTGAGTTATTTTTAACACAAAACCCTCACAATTAACTCTTTCCTATAATAATACATTTTTTCCAAAAAGAACTATGTAAAAACAGGAATCCCCCCCCCCCCCCAAATCGAAATAGGGGGAAAATGTACAGTTGGTAGAATATCCTCCCCAGTTTTTTCGCACGCCGAGGTAATTCAGCCAATCAGAACACGAGAAATGTTTGACCGCTAACTTTGAGGAAAAATTGAATCAATATTTTCATTCAACTATTCAATTAACCGAGAGGATGAATTTTGACGACGAAAAATTGCCTTGCTTACATGATAAAGAACTTTGCATTCAAAGCATTTGGGATTGATTGCTTGCTCAAAAGCCTGTAGCAAGTGTAATAAAATACTTTTTTGGACAAAATACAAAAAGGCAAGGACGGCTATGCTTGGAATTGCCAAAACCGAAATTGTTCGAGCTTTTAAAACAATTTCAATCCGAAACGGCAATTGTTTTGAAAATTCTAAATTGTCTTTGCCTAAATGGTTACATTATAGTTATCTCCTGTCCATACAAACTGGACCCAACGACAAGACGATTACGAATGCCTTTGCAGGTCTTCGGGAAATGTGTGCGGAATGGCTGAAAAAACAGCCTATTCGGCTTGGAGGACCGGGAGTTATTGTACATACTGAAGAAAATTGTTTTTTTTTCCCAAAACCCAAAAAGTCACCGTAGTCGAGCCCCCACAATCCAATATGATTTTTTGCTATTGTTGACTTAAGTATTCGCCCTGCAATCGGCTATATTGAAATAGTGGATAGCCGAGATACTGATACCCTACTTCCAATTAATATAGCCGTAGTTGAGCCCGGATCGGTTGTACATTCAGATGGATGGAAAGCGAACAACGCAGTTTCCCGGGCAGGACTTAGCCACAGGACTGTGAATCACTCGGTAAATTTTGAAGAACCCTTGACCGGCGTGCCCACTCAACATGTTGAATCGTATTGGAATCAGAAAAAATCTGATAGAAAAAATAATTGGATGTCATAGAACTTTTTTTTACCTTGGTATCTTCAAGAATTAATGTGGCGTGTTCGATATGGTTGTAATAACAACTGCTTTGATAATATCTGTAATCATATCACTTATTTTTATGCTGTCTGAATTGTAAAATTTTGCATTCAACTGTTTTGTTTGCTTGGGGGGGGGCACTCTACCGTTGATGCATTAGGGGGAGGGGGGTTGGTGATTTGGTGATTGTGGGATAGTAGGGTTGATCCTAAAAACATACGACTTTGAATTCAAAAAATATGTAGCAAAAAATTCAGTCTTGGCCTTCAACAAGTTTCAAACCTTTAATTTCATTTTTTTATTTCTTGAAAAGAAAGATTGAGACAAAAAATGAACAGACCAAACTTTTTGGAATTTTCTCGGCACTTTTTGGAATTTTCGGACCGAATTCCCGCCTAAAATTAATATAAATTGGTATTGAGGACGTGTTTTCAAAAATTTCAGGGTTTGTGACCAAAATTAAAGTGAAAATTATTACAAAATTGGACACTTTGAGTGGTGAGAGGGTCAAATCCCTAAAATCAAGCGACCCCCCCCCCCCCACCCGTACCAAATCCGCTACTGCACAGATACTGAAATTCCAATCTAATCTCTGATTTTTACGTTATTGCAGCTGTTGTTATTTATTTATTAAAACTTATAAATCAATTTATTACCCTCCCACTAACCAAAATAAACATTGTGAGTTTTTCTCAAAACACTAAATAAACCCAATTAAAAATTCTTCTGAAGATTATTCAGAATAATTTGACTGTTTTAGAGAATACTTTTGCGTTGAATCATTTTTAATGAACTATGATATGATTGATACGAAAATTTTGAGTTTAGGTTGTAATAGCCATGTCTTCTTACTTGGCATTGTCGATTCCCCCCTCAGCCGTCGCCCCATCCATCGTCTCACTCTCGTCATCCGAGTCCCCCGAATCCCCAAGCAGCAGATCCTTCTTTTCCACACCTGTCTTGGCCCGACCCTTGCTCCCTTCTTCCTTGTCCAGAATTATTTCTAGAGGTATCATTTGGGCCGATACATTTGGAGGCGCGCTCTTGCTGTTCCGAATTGCTTTGAGAAATTCTTTATCGAATGAGCTTCTAAAGAAAAAACGAAATTGCTTGTTTAGTTAATGGCAAACTGTTGACAATATCGATTCCTTTCAGTCAAATAAGTTAACCTAAAACAGCTCATTTTGACGCCGCATATCAATTTTTCACTTATTGCATTACGTAGCAAACCGTGTTTAAACCGTGTCAAAAACGCAATTAACTAAAAAAAAACACCTGTTTGATTGATTATTTTATTGCTCAAGCAAGAGCTTCGTATTAACCATTTTTTCGAAAACCTAGAAAAAACCTTAATTTCGGAAAAACAGATTTGATTTTAAACAAGTGTAGCCATAGTCTTAAAAAAATCCAAAAAGGTTTTGAAAAAAAGGATAGTTTTTCTGAATGATGTGATAAAATGATCTAAACGAAAAACGACAATTTAGGCATTCGACATTCATACATAGTAAAATAGGCAAATTGCACAACAACTTTTGCAGAAAATCGACTAGAAAACATAAAGAAAATTTTTTTAAAAGTTGAAAAAACAAAAAAAAACTAAAACACTCCCTGTAACAAAATTCCTTTCCAATTTAAATATGGTTGAAAATAAAAGCAGATTTGCTTTTTCTGTAAACTGCAAATAAAGGCTTGTTTTGAGCATACTTTGTTCGAGGTTCGCCCAAATTATACGTTTTTTGCGCAATATTTGATGAAAATTAGCAATTTTGCGTGAAAAGAAACAAAAAATAAATAGAAGGAAACTAAAACACACCTGAACACAAAGTTTTTCAAATGGTCGAACAGTAAAAAGATAATAGTGCTTTCTTTTGGCATTTCTCTTAGTAATCTCCATTAATCTCTCCTTGAACCATAGATCTTATCGACCTAGATATAGCTCCAACGATATTCACAAAAATACATGAATTGATGGTTATACACAAAAGTATCTGAGCATCTGACTGCTTTTGGAGTCTAGAATGATGATTGACCCGCTGACCCATTTATCTAATTTACTCGTCTGTCAGTGTCTTAGGTATTCCGTAATACAATTACTGTCTTAAATTGTTTTGCTGTGTCAGGACTTTATAACCTACTCAGCTTTTATTATCGTAAAAGGTACAACAAAAATTAAAATAAAAAAAAATAAAAATGAGAGATAAAATGTAAATGTTAAAATAAAAATGAGAGACCAAATGGAAAAAATTTGGCACTAAAAATTGAGGTCGGCTTCGGCTTAATTTTCAGCAAAACATGGCCGAAAATCATGCATTTTATCCAGATTTCAGAGATTTTTTCTTGATTATTTTCGTTTCCGCCGAAAAAAAACAGTTTATTTGATTTTAAATTAAAAATCAAATATTTATTAACAGTCTATTTGATTTGCACCTGATACTAGCTAGTTTAAGGGGTTTTTGTTAGGTTCGCAAAAAAGACTGACGCCTATCCTTTTTTAATTGATTTTCAAGGCAGAGAAATTTCAGCCAGTCCCCTTAACTGGGGGCAAACTTTTTTTCAGGTCCGGGCTAAAAATTTGAAAAATGCATTTGCCTTATTATAAGAAAATCCGACTTTCAAAAGTTAACTTAAATGACTAGCATTTAATTAGGTTATAAAATCCTGCAACAGCGAACCAATTAAGACAGTAATTGTAGCACTGAATACCCTGAATAGTAATTTAAATTGTGAGGATTTTTATCAGCTTAAAGCATTTTCCTATTCTGACCTTTCAAAATTTTGGAAAATAGCGTTTTATATTCGTGTTTCATTTAGCAGAACAGTTAAATTGTAGCATAATTTTTACCAAATTTTTTTTATGTAGGAATAGTTTAGTTTCTATTTGATACCCTCATCTTGCGACGTAACTTACATGCTTTAAAAAAAATGGTTTTTGCGGCTAAAATATTTGACAATGCAACCCTTGATTAGCCATTAGAAATGAAACTTTTTTGAGTTTTTTATGTCGGTTTCGTGAAATCTTTTTAATTTCACGAGTAATTTTTGAAAATGTTTTTGAAGTTTTAACGAATAATTTTTTTGAAAAATTCGAGTAGTTTTTGGAAGTCTCTGTCGGATCACTTTAGCTGCGATAGCCATAAAACTTAAACTTTCTGAAAATTGTTTCACACCTGGATTGTTTGTACAATTGATTGCTCTGTTTCTGCAGTTGTTTTGTGTGGGCAGCTGTGACTGGTACCTGACTCATCTGTTTTGCCTTCCCGAATGCTCCGGCTTCGTCCGGATTCGAACCTAAGTTCGACTCAATCAACTTCGTCTTGGAAGGATCATTCTCTTTATTCTGAACGGTTTCTACCATTTTGGGGCATCAAGTTATGGGATATATTCTTAAACTAAACCGGATATCGATGAGTCGATTAATTAATCGACAAGTTAAATTAAAAGAAGTTTTTGCGAGGTTAAATAGTTTAAAAATTTGGTCAGCAAATAAAGTCGGCAAAAGGCTATTGATTAAACATTCAACAGGTTTGAAGTAACTCTGGTCCAGAATTTTGGTCAATATTCGCCAAAAACTGAAAAAGTGTTCGATAAATTTTTAAACCGTAATAATATACAATCAGTATTGTGGTTTGTTGAAACTGTAAAACCTAATCTAGCAAGTCTGAAAATATTAATGATTGATTTTTTACGACTACTATTTATTTTTATCTGCCATATTATAACAGACTGTTGAAAACAAAATTACAAATTGTCACAACGGTTTAGCTTCGTCATCATAAGAAGAAAAAATGTAACACGGTTATTGAAGACGGTTTGCAAACCACAACGCGGTTTAATGGTACGCATTTGACACGCTTGATTGATCTCAGATAGCTCTCGAAACGACGGATCAAATATAAAGCAACATGAGTATCGCGAGTTTTTGATAAAAAGCAATTCAAAGACAAAAACCACCACCAACAACCCACAGGTTTTGCGTTTTTTTGTTTGTTTAAAGTTCAAAATCTCAAGTATTTGAGGTGTCATTTTGTTAATTTTTTTCTTTAATGAGAGTAATGCGTCGCAAAACGAAAAAGTTTGGTCAAAATTTTCCAAAAGTGGCCAAAAAGTAAATTTGTCCAGACAACCAATTAAAAGTTTTAGACAAGTAAGATAATGCAGACATTGAAAAAGTTATAAGCTCAGAAGAGAAACTAAATATCCTTTCTTTCACTGAGAAATGAATTCGATTTCAAAAAAAATCAATTCGTTTTCGTTTTTCACCTTTTGATTTTTTGCAAAACTCATTTTTTGCATACAAGTTGCCTTTCCAAAAACACTCAAATGCTTTGGAATACTGATGTAACAAAAATGTAATAACGTAATCCATTAAAGCTCAAGTGATGAATTCATAATGTAGGGTTCATAGCCCGGTCTACAAAATGGATTCAAATTTACTAGACAAAAAATGATGGGAATCCATAAGGATACAAGTAAGTTTGAGAACCATAATGACCCGCGACTTTCAGCAACTTCATTCTAACGATTGAAAGCTATCTTATTTTTACGGTCGACGGCTTCCCCCTCCCCCTCCCCCTCACTTCGGCTTCTTATTTGGGAAAAAAAGCTCCAAAACCGTTCAAATACTCTCATCAGTAAATGTTCTAATTCAGATGATCTGAAATAATCTATGAATAGATTCCGAAATGTTAAAATTACGATTGGGTAATTTAAGAATGGGTTAGTTCAGATCTAATTTCTCGTTTTTTTTTAAATTTTATTTTGATCTGCTTGGTACACATAAACGGTTTCCTCGTTTTAATACAAAATTGATTGCCCTTTTGGATATTTTTCTAAGAGTCTTGTTTTTTCAGAGTTCTATCCAAACTTCGTGTTGCACTTTTCTTTCAGTATTGCTTGTTCTGTTTGTTCAATGTCTGAATGAGTTTTCTTTTGAACTTTGATTTTTAAGGTTCAATTTCAATATGATCTAAAAATAACATTCATCATTAATATTGATCAAACATCTTTCAACAGCCTATTTCAGTTTTGGTTCTGGTTGGTTGCAGGTAAATAGCGTGTGAAACAGCCACATTCGGGAAAAGTAAATTTGTGGCCAAAAATTATTCCGCCATTCTGCATCCAATCCGTCCCAAGTTGCTGTCAAGAAATTTCAATACAAGGAATGAGAAATGGCGAATCTAATACAACATGAAAAAATTTGAACGCCAAAAACCAATGGAAGATACCAACGGTTTGAGGATGTTCTTAAAAAAGTGGAGAAAATGGAGAAAAAACAGTTTTCGTTACAACGACTTTTTACTCTCAAGTCAGCTCACCTAACATTTCAAACAAAAGATATTAACAATTTTGATGAGTTTTCATTTTGTGCGTCAACAGCAGAAGTTATTGTATCCCCGTTTCCAGTGGATTTTCTATACAAGATCTGAAATTTAGTTGAAAAACAAAAGTTGCTCAGCAAACGTTTCCCGCGGTATGATTGGCCCTAATCTTTTTTTTGAGGCAAAATGACCCATTTGAATTTTTTCTGGTGTTTGTAGAGCCGATGCTGAGTCATTTTAAACTATTTCATAAATTTTATGCTCAAAAAAATTTCAAAAGTTTGAAATTTTTGAACAAAAAAAGTAAATTTTAAACTGAATTTTGTTAATTGTATTCAATGAAATGATGAACTTTAGACCTGAGAATCAACGCATGAAAAGAAAAATGTTCAAATCTTGTAAAAAAAAATCCAGTGGCTACGGGCAAGCAAAGTTTTTGAGCTCAGCAACACGAGGCCAAACTGTGCACTGGATAAGCGAACAATTGGGGTTTTTAAGTCACTGGAACCCATAGACAAATCTTCAAACTTTTTGAAAAATGCAAAATGAATAGCTAGTTGTTATATATTCAGCAAATTATAAGCGGGAACCGCAACAGTGAGCGGATTTTAGTTACTTTTAGCGGATTGTTTTGCGGATTCCGCGTACAGTTGCAAATTCTGCGAGAGTGTTTTTTCGCTACACAAATACATGATAACTTATAAAAGATTCCACAGAAATGGCCTGTTTTCGAGATCTGGAATTGACCTGTTGTTGAGAACCTTTGAGAGGAAAAATGTTAGCTATTTGTTCCTGAAATCCAAAACAGCAAGGGAGATCAACAGAAACTAGCAATGTTGCGAAATCCCACTTCCAGTGGTACTTTTTTACAAGCTCTGAATTTTATTCAATAGAAAAAAAACAGCTCAGCAAGCATTTCCTGTATGATTCGCCCTAATCTACTGTTTTCTTTAGGCAAAATTACCAGCTTGATTTTTTTTTTTGGTGTCTGTAGAGCCGATGGTAGATCATTTTGAAAATTTCTTTATTTTTATGCTCAAAATAATTTCAAAAACTTGAAATTTTTCAGCTAACAAAGAAAATTCCAAACTGAATTTTGTTAATTGCCATCAATGATCTGAAATGATGATTTTAGATCAGAGAATCAACGTATGAAAAAAAAATTAAAAAAAATTGAAATCTTGTATAGAAAATCTGCTGGGTAGGGCAAGCAAGATTTTTGAGCTAATCAGGACAACAGCAAACTGTGTACTGGATAAGCGAACAATTGGGTGTTTGTAAGTCACTAGATTTCAGAGACAAGTCTTCAAACTTGCTGCAAAATGTAAGTTTTTTTTCCACTCTATTCCAATTATTTTTAGCGGATTGCGTTTGTAATTTGCGGATTCCGCGTACAGTTGCCAGTTCTGCGAGAGTGTAATTTTGCTAACAAATACATAATAATTTGCTTTTGGATTCCGGAGAATTGTCTGGAATCATCACGTTTTGTTGCTATTTGCGCAAACTCACCCGTTTTTGAAAAAGACTTTAGCGATACAGTGTTGGCTATTTGTTCCCGAAGTCCAAAACAGCAAGAAAGATCATAGAAAACTAGCAATGTTTCGGACTCCCGCTTCCAGTGGCTTTTCTACCAATATCTGAATTTTATTTATTATTCAAAAACATATCACTAAGCAATTACGGCGGCATGATTGGCCCTAATCTACTGTTTGCTTGGAGCAAAACGACCAATTCGATTTTTGCTGGTGTTTGTAGAGCTGATGCTAAGTCAGTTGAAAATTTGTTACTCTACCTATGTCGTTTTATTATATATAACATTGCTTGACCAATGAGAATTTCAAACCAATCAAGCCTTTAGTTAAGACGTCCTGTGATTTTATAGAATATAAATAACTATATGGGCTTTTTTGAACTTTCAGGACTTTTTTGGACTTTCAGGACTTTCATCAACAGTTTTTTGTCCCGGATAAAACAGCCTTGATGCTGTTTTTGAGTAAATTTTGTACACTGATAAGATGTGTACTTTGTGGTTTTGTTTTCAGTGCTGATGATGCTGCTGTGCAATAAAAAAAACGGTCTACATTGATGATTTTCTGAGAGAGTTCCTCATACAAAGAAATTGTCTGTTCAAAACCCTAAATCACTTAGTTGTCTAGGAAAGTCTCAGACGAATTCATTATCGTACTTTTTTCTCACTAATTTTTCTCGCAGAATATTCCACAAAAAAAGCTAGATGAAACAGTTGCCTCCGAATGTTTTCAAGAAATTGGCAACGGCTAAATCAATTTCCGTGGTGATTCAGAATTTAGGAAAACTGACCTTGAGTTGATAATAAAAAAGAAAACTTAAAACCCCCCAAAAAATCAAGATCAGAGCCTGAACAGCCCTAAAAAATGCAAGGTAGATTTTTCTTCAGCAATTCGTTTCATATCTATTTAAACAGAATTCAGCATAAATATAACATAATTATTGACACTAATGAAAAATATTAAAAGTTCAGTCAAAGTAAAAAATAAGTTTAAGCTGTTTTTTTTTCATTCTTGTATCATATGATTGAATGAAATTTCTCTCAGCTGACATTCCATTTTTGGAAAGTTCTGTTTTGTCGGCTTGTGAAAGTAAATTCTTGTCGTGTCGTTTGGTTATTCGGCCCGCCTTTTTTCGTTTTACTTTTCCGGTGTCCAAATGCAGACGCCTTCTATGTATGCGCCATAGTGGCTGTCGAAATATCCCGAGCATTGTTCGGTCGGGTCTTTGCAGTCGTGATCCATTGTGCAGTAGGCGATTCGGTTACAGGCTCCATTTTTGCACAAGTGACCTTGGGGACAATCGTAGTCTATGTTGCAATGCACGTCAGGTAGAGCAGCTTGGCAGTAAAGACTGCAACATATCACGAGGATTCCAAAACTGATCACAAGGTTGGCCTTCATTTTTCGAGACAATTTTTTGATCAATTACTTCAGAGATAAAATCAAAAACAACTTAACAAACTGATTGTGTGTTAAATTTGAAACAAAATAAGTAATTGAAATCTGGCGGTTGCAACCAGATCTTAATTAGAAAAGAATTATAAACCCGCTTCATTTCATGTCGTAATTGTGGGAAATGATTGGCGGCTAAATTTCAAGAAAAATTGATCGAATGTAAGGTTGAATTTAATTCCAAGCAGCCTAAGAAAATTTTTTTTGAGCCATCAGAAAAAAAGAACCCTTAATTAAAAAAACCTCAGCTTAAGTCTTATAACAGTATAGATGCTACTACGGGGTAAATACTGTGATTTTAAGATTAGATTACATGCTAATTTGAGGGTGAGCACGGCAAAAATGACGCTTTGTTTTGGTCAAAACTTTCAAAGAAAATTGGGTAAAGTCTTTTTGGGCTTTTTTCTACCCCCCCCCCCCCCTCCCCTCCTTTCAAAATATCTCGAGTTTTATGTTTGGTTTTTGTGTTATTATGGCTAAATGCGTGATGTTACGATGTAAAGTATGAAGAACAAATCTGTTCAAAGTTGTCGATTCATTGCATTATGATAACGTTAAATAAGTTTTTCAAAATTGAATTTGAAGGGGGGGGGGGGAAAGCCTCTCTTTGCCTGAAGATTCGGTTCTCCCGAGAAAACCCTTAATCCTCACATCTTTTTATACTAATGTTTGGGTTATGATAACTGTGATCGACACATTCTATCCCAACTTATTACGGAAGCTTAATAATGTAACTGTGAATTTAGATATCTAAAATTACCTGCAGCCAGGCGCGGATCTAGGAATTTCTCGAGGGGGGCGGATTTTCAAAAAAAAATTTGAAATTTTTGCCGACCTTCTTTTTCTAGGTCATTCAAATTGATTTTCTGAGCTCTCCCAAATCTTTATAAAGACCCCTCCCCCCGCCCATCCTAAATCCACTACTGCCTGTAACTAATAGAGCTATTGTAATTGACAGAGATGTTCATCTTACGTCGGTAAGAAAACAATGAAAAGAATTAAATCATTTTTTTCCGCCCATTTGAAAAATGTGGAGGAACTTTGTATTCGGGTGTCTTTGTTTTTTTTTCGCATGCATACCCTTGTTAAACTTTGTTTGGCAACATAAGGGGCTCACTTTGATATAATTATGTCAGTGATTGACTGGGTATTTTTGGCGTAATTTTTGATTAACTAAGAAACGCAAAATTGACCCATTTTTGGGGTAAAATTGTGGGCCCGAATTTCGCAAAACAAATTACACCATATTAATTTTGCTGAAATTTTTAGCAAGTTTTGCGTTCATAAGTTTTCACCATAATTCAATCCAATTTGAGAGAATGCGTTTTAAATTTCAAGTTTGGCTCGTTTTGTCCGGTTAATTTAAATCAACACTGTATTTAAAGTTTGATTCAAATTGTTAAAACAAAAAAAGCTCATACAAGAAGTTTTGATTTAAGACCACCTGACATTAAAATCTGATTGCAATTAGTAACATCAAGAATTGTCACAAATTTAGTTTGCAACCGAGAAGAGAATCTCCTTTTTGATAGGGTAAAATTTTTCATTTAACTCAAAATGTCTAATATCAAAATTCAAAATTTTATTTCAACTCAAACTCAACCCTTATTATCTTTTCAAAGATCTTTTAAGCGCAAGTGATGTTTTTAGCTCAGAACATCATTGCCTTGAAAACGCAAAGGATAACTCAACTCAAACATTCTCATTCAAATTGAAATTTCATAGCCTTTAATTTCTTTCAACCACACAAACTTTTCAACTTCACAATATGTGACTTTCTAGACTAAATTACTGGACGGTAGCCGCTCAAACTGCTCTCCTTCCCTCAATTCTGGTTGACTAAGTTTTTTTAAAGGATTCAATCTTTGGTATTAATTCACGAGATCCAATTTTGCAAACGAGATCCATTTTTAGCCACATCAATTCAGTGAATGTACAGCTGGAATCTTTTCAATGCAGTGAATCTACAGCTAGAATCAATAATTGAAACTACAGCTAGAAGAACAGGTCTGCGTTTTTTTGAGTTAAAAGACTTTTCCGTATAATTTCAAAATGTAATTACTTCAGCAAATGGAGCAACGAAAAATACCCCCGGCCTTCATAGTGAAATTTTTTTTACTTTGGTGACAAAAATGAGATATACGAAACAAAAAATCATGGCTTGCACAAAAATTGAGCCTAGTCAACTGAAAGCCAATATTTTTGAAGGAAAGACTGCCTTGGTATCAAAAAGAAATACTTGATCATGCGAAAAAAATGGCCTCATAACTCTAATCACCAATTACCAGGCTTAAGTTTTTCCAAAAACGAATGAGAGTAGATTCCAAAGTCATGTAGTGAAATCGATAAAAGCTGTTAAAGATATAAAAAAGCTCTTAAATCTGTGCAAAAAGTATCTAACCATGAACAGACGCCTCGAATGAATGCAAATGACAATTTTTCTTTGAAAAGAAACCGAACCTCACCTGGAGATGAAGCGCTGAAAAGTACAAAAAGTTTGTCAAGATTGCAATAGTGTAGACAAAGGAAATGGAAAAGTTTTGCGGTCAAAGTTCCGATTAAAGGAGTAGTAACACAAATTAGCAAAAATAGCTATATAGCATTTACTAACAGTAAATATTTAACTATGACTGCAAAACGGATAAAACTCACAGGAACTCTTTTTTTGTTTATTTGTTAAAATTGATTGAAGAGCATCAATTGGGTCAGTTGGCGAAGCAAACAACACTTTTTCTTAATATAAAATCCGAGATCCGTACGTTACCATCATGACCAGCTGTGTTGCCTTATAAAAAGTTTTAATTCTATGCCCATTTTTATAGGTTTATGTGAAACTTGGCTAACAGTCAATGATCCTTTGGGCAGTTATCAAAATGAAGGCTATAAGCCTATTCTGTCTAAACCAAGAAAGACTGAAAACTGGGGGCTCTGGCATTTTACGTGAGGGAAGATTTTTCAGGCAAAGAGTACATGCTAATAAAATATGATTTGTTAGAAAATTTTTAATTGAATTGAAATGAGGAGATTTTAACGTATCATTTGATGTATAAACCTCCATGTGCAAAAACCTTTAAATTTAAGCAAATGTTTTAGGAGTTGATTGAAAAAAATAGTGATAAAACAACGAGATACTGATTTGTGGTGATTTCAATTTTGAAATATCTAAGGAGAGCTCAGAACAAAAGAAGTATCAAGAAATTATCGATATGTATGGTTTGCAAATGAACATTTTTGAGCCAACTAGAGTAACATTTAACTCATCTACATGCATTGATTATTCTCAAAGCATTTGTTTTTACGATGTTAAGACCTTGCAACGCAAATTAAGCGATCATTATGCCCTCCTTAGTTTACTAAATAGCTCCGATCGATCGCCAACCAAACTAAATACACTCCGGGAACGGAAACAAATTTTTCTTTCCTTAGAAACTGATATATAATATAATGCTGAATTTTTTTGTTTCTTCTACACCAATTTCTGATTAGAATTGAAGCGAATTGTTAAATAGACAAAAAAACTGGATTATAAAACACAAAGTATCACTTGCGCCTTAAATCGTTTTGCTCCTTTTCAATCAACCAAAAAATCTACAAATGTTGGATTATAAAAGATTGCTGAAAACAAAGCTATGAGAACAATAAAAATTTTAAAAATTGGATCGAAAATCCTAGTCGGGAAAACTGAGAAAAATATTGAAAACAACGAAACATTTGCGACAAAACATTACGCAACGCCAAAATTGAGTTTTATGACAGAAGTATAACTAGTCTAAGTAATTTAGGGTAGAACGAAAAATTTTCCGCAAACTACGTTAACTGCAAAAAGTTTCACTTAAAATTTTTAAGTATCGGAAAAAATTGGCTAAGAAATGTTCGCTAAGCAAAATAGTTAAGCCATTTAGGATGAGCAACACTTTTGTTTTTTCTCCAATAGCAACAGAAGAAAGAACTGATGTAATTAGAAAATTGAAAAATCAAAAGTACTGGTCATGATGGAATAACTAAAAACAAAAAGCTTCGTCAGTTGTTAGTCAACCACTGAGTGATCTTTTGACCAATGTTTTGATGAAGGATAATATCCTTCCGATTTAAAGAATGCCCGAGTTGTTCCAGTATACAAAGAGGGCTCTGTTAATTTTGAAGACCCATTGTTAACAGAGCCATCAATGAACAAAGATGGCGCTGTTAATTGTGATTACAGACCCATTAGTTTATTAACGTCAATTGATAAAATTTCTTAAAAGATTATCTTCTACAGAACGATGAGTTTTTTATACAAAAGCAAGATCTTTTGGGGTAACCAATTTGATTTTCGATTAAAATATTCCGGCGCTCAGGCACTACTTGAACTCACAGAAACTTTACGGAAAGACTATGATAAGAAACACACAACACAAGCTTGCTTTGTAGATCTTAGCAAAGCTTTTGATACAATAAATCATGAAAAATTGATTCAAAAACTCGAGATAAACGGCTTTCGAGGAAAAATTTTAGACCTAATGAAAAGTTATTTACCCATTAGATATTTCAATATGAAGATTAAAATAATTGTAGGTCAGAACAAAAAATTCGTTTGAATATGGTGTTCCACAGGGATCAGTCTTGGGACCCATGATGTTTCTAATATACAAAAAGCAATTTAGTCTCTTTTGGTAATAATCAACTATCAGAAATTAGTTATGGAAGGTAAACAATTCGAAATTCTTTGAAACCAAATACTTTGGATTAATAATTGATATTGAACTCAAATTTAAAAGCCAAATTATATAAGAATTGGCGTCAGTTCAACGGTTTATTGTACAAAACCAGCACCAAACCAACTTTTTTTTTAGCACCAAGCAATTCTTGATGTTTTATAACGCTTATATAGACAAATTAAATAGAAATTGGCGTCAGTTCATAGGCTTACTGTACAAACCAGAACCAGACCAACTTTTTTTAGCTTAAACAATTCGTGATGATTTAAAACGCTTATGCTAAATCAAAATCGAGTATGGTAACCTAACTTACGGTAGTGCATCAAAAACAGAATTGCAGTCAATAAAGTTTTTGCTGAAACGATTTGTAAGAACATTTTTTGGAAAAACTATTGTGACTCAGCGCAAATATTAGCGATCATGCACAAAATTCACTCAGTTCATGAACTGTACACTGTATATCTTTTTAAAGAAGCATTTTTTCAATTGAGGAACATTTCACTTAAACTGTTGAACTTAAACGATGTTTCTTATGTAAAAACAACAAGGAAGCCCGCAGCGAACCTCTTACCAATAGTACGACAAAAACAGAAATCAAGAGAAATTCGCTCATACTACGAATAACGCAAATTTAAAATTTTTTTAAGATCACAGTTTGAAAATTTTTTCAATAAATTTAATTAAATTTTTGACAATCGTCAAAGCTTTTTTAAATAGATATCACCGCAATTTCCAAGATGCTCTTCAATGTTTTTTCTGGGCACACCGACCATGAGTTGAACAACTCTTCAGGTGTGCCCTTCCAGGCAGTTGGCTGTTTTTTTTATGATCATGCAACAACTGCAAACTTCCAAAACAAATTTTGTACCACGTGGTCCATTAATTAACCGATGTCTATGATCACTTTTTGGTTTAAGAAGCAAATTCAACAAAGGTTGAACGCCTAATAACACTTCCAATACCGACAGGCTGTTTAAATTCCTAAGGGTTCATACAACACTTTCACCGTGAGTTCAACTCTTTCAATCAAGACACAAATGATGGTCGCAACTAGAAATTGACGACATCATGGCTATTGCGTCGAAAAAAACGTTCAACAAAAATCTCAATTTGGAAAACGTCTCAGCTCATCTCGCGAACAAAATCAGATTTTCTGTAGAAACAAGTTTGGTAAGTTTTACCACTAATTACATGAAAAGATGAAAAAAATTCTTAGCTGATGAGCGATTTGTTCATATATAATCCAGCAGACAACGCGCGTTTAACAACATGGCACTAACGTACCAAAAACCGACTCATCTGCTTCAAAACAAAAACCAATTGTGATTTTGAAAGGATGGTTAAGGCTTTTTCACGTAAATGGCATTTAGTTTAATGAAAGTTACAAAAATGCAATTCTAGTACAATTTTTAAGAGTTGTTGAAAAGCACTGCTTTAGAAAAGTACAGACAAATTTCATTACACTTGGCAACCGATATTATGATAACTGGGGCTTCAGAAGATGATCTCTCCTCAATTCCAACCATCGACGAAGTGTTCCTGGAACAGAAGTTCTCGACTCACGACAAGTTGTTGATGATAACTTTGGGATCTCTGGCTTCGACTTATTGTGCCATCTGAATGATATCACCCGCCTTCTACCGGCTCAGAGTGCCCTATACTTGTCGTGACCAGGATGAAAACATGTCGCCAGATTCGACTGAAAAAGTGCAAACATCACTGGACCAACCGGTAAAATTACTTTTTGCAAAAAATTGTTTATGTCGACTTTTTTTTAGGTCTACCAATTGATTTTCCGAGCTCTCTCAATGTACTAAAATGACCCTGGATTGAACAAACTTTTGCGCTGCAGGCAAATTTTTGAAAAACAGACCAAAAAAACCGTTTTTAGGCACTTTCAAAAAATTTTGAACAAAAAATTGCGTTTTTTCGAAGTGCGCCCCCCCTCCCTCAAAGTTAGTATATACTGGCGCCAAAGGCGCCTTTAAAAAACTTTTGGGGTCCGTCAGCCAAAAATGGATAGCTCAAAATAGTTCAAAGGGGGACCCTTTGGGTCGTTAGGGGGTCGAATCCCTGAAGGAGGGGGCGCCCGCAACTAACTGGGTGTTTTGGTTGGAATTGCCTTCTGTCTTGCCTAATAATAAATCTTCAGATATATCAACATTTTTCCAAGAAGAAAAAAAAACAACGAAAATTTTTTAAAAACTTTTGTAGGAGAATAGTTTTTTGCGCTGTGATTTTTGTGTACTACGTGCGTTCCTTTTTTTGTATGTGAAAACATGATGCTTAAAAGTGGACAAGAATAACTGTGAGTTTTTATTCTGCTTGAGACTTGAGGAGCTTTTAGAAATAAACTTTGACTATCAAAGATAAATCAAAACTAATTCACCTTAACTTAATTAAACAATTAAGTCAGCCGAAAATGGCCACATGTTCGAATTTAGGCCACATTTGACAACAGTGACACTTGTTCGGACAAGGATTTCAACTACTCAGCAATAGACGGAAAAACTTCAATCCACCAATCATTCGACCTAGTTTGTGAAGACGAAATCTACCTGATGTTCCATGGCGGCGCGTACTTTCTCCGAATGTGCTTCGGATCCGTTCTCGGCGGCTACCTCAGCGACAAAATGGGAAGGAAGAAGTTTTTTCAACTTTCTTGTATCTTTGGGCTAACTTTGTCAACCTGGATAGCTTTCAGTGAGTCTTTTATTGTCCATTTGATCTGCTTCTGTGCTGTCAGCGCTTTCGAAATAGGCTCATTCATCTCAATGTTCGCCCTACTTGTCGAAGCCGGATCAGCCAACACCCGGTTTGCAGCATCTTTACTTTGTCGTCTATCTTTCACAGTTGGCGTTCCCCTATGCGCGCCTCTGGCACTGATTTTTGAAAACTGGCGACATCTAGTTCTGGCAATCTCGTGTCTCATCTTTCTCGGGCTGTTTACTTCTCTGTTTACAGACGAAAGCCCGCGTTGGTTATGGGCCGAAGGAAGATACGACCTATCGACTCAAAAACGAATCTGTTCCACTCGAAACCGATAAAAAGTTTTCACGGCTCTTACTTTGAAAGGAAATGGCGCGAAAAAGGCCTTATTCCATTTATTACTAGATACTAGAGACTTTAAAAACGTTTTTGGGTTACCGGGGTTCGAAAGCGCAGAAAACAATGAGAAAAAAATCGAAAAAGAGAATCCACAAAACTCCACTAAGCCAATGGACACATCCGACACTTGGAAACATCAGACACTTTGCGTACGATTGGTTATTTTAACTCTTCATTGGATCTGTGTAAATTCTTTAAATTATGGGTTGACTTTCGGGGCCGAAATGCCTGAGCAAAATATCTATATTTTCGTGGTCACTCTAGGGCTATCCGGGTTGGTAGGAAACATTTCTGGTTTTATCCTTTTAAAACATTTCGGCCTAAAAACAATCGCGGTGACAGCTCTCGCCTTTTCGGCTTCTTGTTACCTAGCTTGCGCCTTTATCCCGCTGTCAAACAAGGCAATTATCTTGGCCATAACCTTTTCGGCCAGAGCAGCTTTGGAATTGTTCTTTATTCTATGTTACCTCTGGACTACTGTAATCCTACTGTAATCCGAACTTCGAATATGAAGTGAACTATGAAGCTTTATCTCATACATAAAATTCACTAATAGTGATTACTTGTTGGATTTTTTCCCTCATCCAACTGATTTTATTATGTTAGAAATCCTTGGATATTGTATTTAGAACAAAAACCCAAAAAGTTCAGCAAAACGCGAAAAAGTTTTTTTTGAGGAAAAATTGCTGGCTTCACAATTTTCATGTTTGGAAAGTTGTTTATCATAAAAGTTTCATATTATTTTCTGTACGCCTGGAAATATGTGGAACTGCATAAGAATTTTTTTTCATATATAGGAACTTTCAAATTTCAGTCAAACCAGGGAACCTAAGCGTTGCTTTATGCGTTCCCTAAGATGCTAAGTGCGTTTTTTATCAAAGGTTTTAATGGAAATTTTCTTTGCAATTTTTGTACAGCCACTGGAAATACTATGGGAGCTTCAATTACAACAGAAGAGAACGTAAATTCCTAGTACAGCGTTATATCAGAGATCAACGGCTAGTTTTTTTTGACAATAATTTGGTTGGTAACCATCTGTGCTACATTAGTGCAGAAACCGGCAAAACTTGGTATTGTCAACTAAATCAAAGGGAGCATAATGATGCATTAGCTAAGATTTCAATTTCTTGTTCTTTAACAAAACTTCTTCTTTTCAACAATATTTGTGGTGGAATATATTTCGTGCTGTTTTTTGTACAGCAGCAAGTAATATAGTGCTGATTTAAATTTACCCGGATAAAACGCCCGAAACTTGAAAATTGAAACTTGTTTTTCTCAAATTGGGTTCAATTTAGATGAAATAAAATGAGGACCAAAATAGCTTCGAAATTTCAGCAGAATTAATTTAGTCAAAACGTTTTGGAAATTCGGGCAATAATTTAACCCCAAAAACGGATGATTTTTAGTTGATCACTGCAATTATTGAAAAAATCAACGAGCCTCCTTTTTAGCTCGTCAAAGTTTATGAGGGGTATGATCTCAAAAACAATGCACAAATTGTTGAAAATTATTTTTAAATAAAAAAATGGGTGTTTTATATAGTAAAAATGACATTTTTTTTTGTAAAATACAAAAACAATTTAGTTTTTGCAATGTTTTTGTTAACTTTTTTGAGCTAAACAAAAAGATGATTTTGATATAATTTTGTCAGTAATTGACTCGGCGGTAGTTTCGGCGTAATTTTTGATTAACTAAAAAATCATGATCCGTTTTTGGGGTAAAACTTTGGGCCCTTATTTTGCAAATCAAACTGCAACATATTATATCTGCTAAAACTCTATGAAAGATTTGTATTCTTCTTTTTTTTACGTGAATCAACCCAGTTTGAGAAAAACGCGTTCTAAATTTCATATGTTATGCGTTTGTTCCGGATAATTTATATCAGCAATGTACTTTGAGTGTCAATTAAGTCAGAAGTGAACACAATTACTTGTTTATACTTAAGCTAAGATGTCAATAGTTAGTTTTTTAAAGCATATTCACCAAAAACAAAAATATTTGCTTCTGATTTGTTTTTTCATTTTGTTAGCACAAAAAAAATGCAGTGGGATCGCGAAATTTAAGTTCAATACTTTGATTTGGAGTCTTAACAGAAATTTGGATCCTCAATCCCATTATTATAATATTGATGTGATTCGTTCTTGAGATTAAATAGTTGAAGGTTTTAGCCTTCTAAGTAGAAAAAAACTTGATGAGATTAAACTTAGAATATAAAAATTAGTTCAAATCACATGGTGACCAGACCAGACCGGTAAACCAGACAGGAGTCTAGATAAAAATAGAAGATAGATTTTTGGGTGGCTTATAGTTGACAATGGCTAACTTTTCTGAAGATTATCGCGTTCAAATATCGCACAATAACAGAAACTACAATTCTTATTATTTGAAGTTTAATTACAACCAACTATATATGCTAAAAGTTATGAGAAATTTGAGTAGTTGACCTTGAAAACGTATCTCGCTCTCCTCTATCCAAGGAACCCGCGGCCTTCACCGTCACAAGATAGAGAGAATACTCTTCGCAACCTTCGAATTTTTCCTGACACAAAACTGTGCTTTTGTTCACCATACAGAGCAAAGTCAGTCCCAATTTGCCAGCATCATATTGACCCAAAACGTCGTTATTAAACGGGCGCACGTTTTGCCCGCTGAGCGAATCATTGCCAGTCGAGTTCATCAGGCTTTTGAAATCGTGAATCCGCACAAATCGCTCGGTGCTACAAAGCGAACGCGAAATCGCGTACTCCGAATTTGACACTTTCAGAATCAAAACAGGCGAATCGCTTTCATCTATAGTTTTCAAAACCGGCTCGCTGTTCAGGTAGCTTTTCTGCTTGAAGAACTTCGACTTAATGAGCTGCGTATGTTCGCTCCATCTCATGCATATTAGCTGTTTCTCCACGAAGTTCTGAAGCAAGAGGTAATCTCCAGAAAACATCATCGAGAACCAGTTTGCAGGTTTGTCCAGATCCAGTTTAATTGTTTCTTTGAACTTTTCAAACTCAAATACATAAAGAATATCGGACGAACAAGGTCGCACAATTAGGATTCGAGAGTTTCCAGCTAACTGCCACCCCCTAACGCCAACATTTTGAGGGATTGGATGGCTGTTTAATGTTCTCAACACGTGAAAACTATGCTTGTTCAAAACAACAACATTACATTTGAAATCTTCGGTCATAGTCGCGCCGTAAAGAGTGTTACTTGACACAGCTATGTCGTGTAAAATAGCGTTTTCAGCTGTTTTTGACCAGAAAGTGTTGCTTTTTACGTCTTTTTTCAGACATAGACTCTTCGAAATAAATCCGGCTTCGACTGCTTTCAGAGTGTAAATAATTCCGAACCAACTTAGGCAGAAGAACGTATTGGTGGCATCGACTACAACTCGTAAAAGGGGCTTTGGTCCTTCAATTTTGACAGGAGTCGAAGCTTTGACAGCAAGGGAACAAAGTCGAACTCCAGTTGAAATGTCATACAAAGACTGGTTGGTATCTATGAAAAAGGATCTTTTCAAACTTTCCGCTAGTTTTCATATTTACATAATTTTTTCCCAGGGTCGAATTTGAGAGGTTGAGGCGTGCGAGTCAAACGCCAGCCATGCTTAACAATTTAACGACCCAAAACTTTTTCTAACGGCGCCTTAAGCGCCAACATACAAAAAACTTGAGACAAAACGCTGACATTTTTCTTTAAAATCTTCCTAAAAAGCTTCAAAGTTTTTTTTCAAAAAACCCGCAAGACCTCGGAAAACCTCAATAAGCTCGAAAGGTCAATAATTTTGTCGATCAACAATTTTTACAACAATTTAACAAATTTTACCATAGTTGAATTGGGGCTTGAATTGCTAAGCGTTTCATGTAAATACTTGCCTCTTATTAGCTGAAAACTTCAACTTTGAGCCAAGTGAACACGTCCCCCCTGAAAATGAGTTAAAAAAGATGTTAATTTGTTCCAAAATTCCGCCTGGACATTTAAAAAAATCCATATGACAATACTATTTTTAAGAGAGTATTTAACAGGGGCGAATCTAAGATTTTCTCGAGGGAAGGCGGATTTTCAAAAAAATTTTAGAAAATTTTGTCGACATTTTTTTCAGGTCGAGCAAATTGATTTTTTGAGCTCCCCAAAAACATTAAAACTGTGTTTTGGTCAAATTTTCTGCACCGCAGGCAAAATTTTGAAAAAAATAACAGGCCAAGAAAGGCATTTTTAGGCACTTTTTTTGGAAAGTTTTGGCCAAAAAATCGCGCTTTTTCGGCGCGCTCCCTCCTCACAATTAGTATATATTGGCGCCAAAGGCGCCTCTAGAAAAATTTTAGGGTCCTTCGCCAAAAATAGGTATCTCAAAATAGTACAAAGGGGGCCCCTTTGGGTCGGCAGGGGTTCGAATCTCTGAGGGGAAGGCGCCCCCCCCCCCCTAAATCCGCCCTGGTATTTAATAGTTATTAAGAGAGTAGCTATTTATTAGTTGTTTAAAATTATTAAGAGATTATGATGACAAAACTATTTCGAGAGTATTTAATTTTAAGAGAGTAATAAAAAATATACCTGATAAGCTCTCTTCACAGCTGCAAGAACTGAAGATTCTAGAACTTTCTGAATTAAAAGAGGGCGACCCCACTGCTGGTGCTTCGAGAAGATAACTTGTAGTTCTGTCCAAAGACGCTTTCACTACTTCAATTCTCGCGTGAAATTCATCAATGTACTTATTTTGCAACTCCAACGCTAATTTTAACTCTTCCAAATTCATTTCTAATTCTTTTTCCGACTTGCAAGCGGTGACGTCACGCTGGATGGAATTTGCAAATCTCGACTGATCTCTAAGCTCTTGCAGTTTATCGCCGACGAGAACAAAATCAGTCATTGCTTCTTCGTAAAGAATTCGTAAATTTGTCAACTTCGTTTCGCCGATTGGCTCCGAATAGGCTTCAAGATCGGCTGTTACACGTTGTTTTTTGTACTCGGCAAAGGGGACAACTTCATGTTCGTTTTTGTTTCCGTGAGTTGATGTCCAGCATTTTCGACATATCAGCACTCCACAAGATCGACAGAAAATGTCATTTTGCAGACCGTGAGTTGGACAAGTTCCGTTTTGGATGTCGGCTTTTGAGTTCATTTCCGTATCGTTTTTGCCTTTCATTTCTCGGCATAGAAATTGGACAGAATACCTCAAACTCAAAAACTCGAAAACTTATCACAGTTTATGGGGAAGGGGGGATAGCGCAACATGTAGTTGAGACCTGGTTATAACCATTTCAACTACTTGTTTTAAATCTATACGCCAGATTCTTCATTAAACGCGGAGGTTCAAAAATATTATTATGAAAGTTTCAAAAATATTATTATGAAAACTCAAAAACTAGATTCAGAGTAAAAACAAATGGCCGAATTGGTCGCGTATTAAACCCGCTTGCTCCTGTTTTGTTTGCAGAAAAATGTGCAGCTGCATACATTATTAGGATAATGGAGAGTTTTTGGCATAAATGGATGTCAAAGAGTTGATCCTGGTAGTATCCCATCTCGAGGCAATGTTCGCCTATAATTTTTTTATCCACGGGGGAAAGGACCAACATACGAGCTGTACAGCTCATCACGGCGAACCGCTGTTGTGCCCCTGTGTAAGAACTGCATGCAATTTTTTTTTGGTTATTTTTCTGGGCTGGGTAGTGTTGCTTCACCCTCAAGCAACGAGCACGGATCATGGTGGGCCTCGAACATCCGACCTTTCAAAATTAGAGGCGGAGACGTAACCACTCCACCACCGCTCGCCCAAAAAAAACAATCAGATTTCTCAATTCCTTCGTTTTTTTTCGTATAAAAACATATACCACAAATAAACGTCAGAATAAACGCGTGATAAATCAATTTGATGCTCATTCATTCATGATAAAAATGACCCAAAATTTTTCAAATTTTTTCTTAATGGCGAGAAAAACGGGTTTAAAACTGTTGCTTTATAGTCTAATTTTGAGCGAGTAAAACAAGCGAGCAGATGTTATAGTAAGACAAGTTTTTGTTCTAGCCATTACTAGTTTTTGAATTTCCATGTAGCGCTTCCTTGGCACTTAAAATCTCTAGAAAAGTTTTAGAAAATTTATTATTAATCCGCCGCAAACAAACTGATCAAAAGTTTAAATAACTTGATCAAGAGTAAAATTTTAATTATTTTTTTTTGTAGAAAATTGTAGTCAATTATGAACAAGGATGGCCGGTTGCTGTGCAAGTTGCATAAATTGTTCATATCACATTCGTTAACAATTGAAAAAAAATTCTTCAATTTGTAGTCGTTTTGTGCCTTGTGTATTTAGATAACCTTACAAAAGCATAAAAAAACAGTGAGTTAGTCATAGTTGTCAGCATTCGCCTTCAAAAAATAATTTAAAACAAAAAACAGAAAAAAAAATTTTCTAATTTTTTGCTCAGCGCTTCCTTGCCATTACAGAGTTTCTTAAAAAAAATGATTTCTAAAGAAAACTTTAAAATCTAGTCATTTTACTCAAATCAAACTCTTTTAGCCTAAAATTTTAAATAAAATTAAATTTTTTTATAACAAATATTACTCGATAGCTGTACTCGTTCCTAGTTACTCAAAAATTGTACACTAGTTTTTCTCTAAACTGCGACCTCTGTTCAAAACTTTCAATTTATTGTTTCATTCACCTCTAAAAGTGCTTCAGTTTGATATTTCACTCCAGTTTGACCCATTCCGATTATTATCTGTGATACCTTATTTTGCGTGGAAAACAAAAAAAGGAAAAAACTACAATACACCCGAATTTAATAGTGTTCTATTCTTAGTTTTGGCTAGTTCCTCGCTTTAAACCACCCACCAAAAAACCCTCCCAGCTTGAAGACAAAAATGAAATTTTTTGAAAATACTAATATGATCGATGTTTTGTGTGATCGGCTGCTCTTGTTTTCCTCATTTTCCTTTAACACAAAAAAAACTTGGAAAAACGAGGAGGCGCAGAGAAAAAACGGTTCGCTTTGACCACAAATTAGAATTTTTTTGCACGCAGAAGGTAGAAGGAGTATTAGATTTTTTCGGCTTTCTTAATTCTGGGTTGAGAATTACTTTCTGAAACCTCACCTGGTAAAAAGAATCTTCAAATTGAGAAATTGTAAGAAACGCCGACTTGAACAGCTTAACACAATAATGCGACTTGTTTACGATGGTGAAAGAGTATTTGTAAATCAGTTGGAAAGTCGTATTTTCTGGTCAAACAAACAACCACATTTTGAACCACGAGGCCAAAATGTGTTATGGATATTCGCACTGCTTGGTGCATATAAAACTCTGGAATGCAAGCATAAGGTTCCGAACTGGGATCCACAAGCTGTTGCAGAGTTCACTAGCAATTCTTTGTAACGTAAAAATTGTCAGAAAATTAATTCTGCCGTAAAACCCGCAATGATCGAATATTCCAAGTTGTTCCCGGAGTCCGCATTTGCAGATGGATTCCGCATTTGTTAGCGGATTCCACAAATATTAACTAGATTCAGCAAAAAAAAAAGAGGATTCCGCAATTTTATATGCGGATTTCGCTAGCAAAATGCGGATCCCGCGACATCGCGTTCCGCTGGACATATGAAGAAATATTTGTTTATGGACGCCGCATTTTAACCATTTGTCATTTGTATAAGGGTTCCACAACGGCGAATTTTTTTTAAAAAATAGACTTGTTGCAGGTTTCACAAAAAGGGAACTTTCAGCCGGTTGCAAAATCCGCGTATAATTCACAAAACACGCAGTTTGGCCTTACAAAGTAGTAGCATTAGTTAAAACGCTCATTCTTTCACTCATTCCTAGTGGCAAATTATTCCGAAAAATGGAAAAATTCAGCTCAACTTTTCTCGACACTGAGACAATTTTTATGAGTATTGTTTGCAATGAATCCTGAATAAAAGAGTTTTTATATGATACCAAAAATGACCCCTTGCAAGCATTCCTTGATTGGGTGACTAAAATTGGGCGGGAAAAACTCACACTTGGCAATAGTTCCTGCCCGACACCTGGTAACACGGACGGAACAATTACTCGGGTTGGGCACCTCTTTGTAGTGCGCTAATTTTCGTGGGATCCGTGAACTCATCCTAAAGATTTATATGACTTATACTAATATGACCACCTCAAAATAATCTCTATCCATATAGTAGTGAGCGAGAGAGTTCAGCAACAAATGAGCATAGATGAATTGATAATGTCTAAAAGGCCACTGATTTTCAAAAAGCACTTAATCTCGATAAAAATCATAGTTTACACCTCACTAGTGTTGAAAACGTTAGTCAGTCAATATGTAAAGTCCAATGATAAGCAACTTGATCTCAGAAAGTTAACAATAAGAGTGATCCTATAGGTCAAACAAGGGTGACAGACAATACCAAGGGCAACACCTGCTAATAGATTAATTAGCACCACGTTTGACAATTGATTGACAGTTAGAAATGAAACTCTCACGAACTCTTTTAGCACTATACAACACTCCCCCTTCGATAATGAAATTTTTAAAACGATTGAAAAATACTGAATGATGGTAGTTGTACAATTAAAGAAAATTTACGAAAATTACTGATGAAACACTGACTGATGAATTTATGGTTGATTAACCAATTTTAAATGTAACAGCGGTTTTCAGCAACTAAATAAATCACCCAGCGGTGATAAAATACTTGAGTTTTTGGCCAATGTTGGTCAACCCTCTCCCTGGGCTCAAGCTAAGTTTCTTTTTAAGTTTTTAAGTTTTCAACTACTTTTCCTCCTCGCGATCCGGTTTGAGTATAATGCAGTCAATCATCACACCCCCCATCTTCGTGACGGCTGTCCTCTGTCACCCACTTCGTCTTGACGCCGTGTCCTCTTGACTATCCCCCTGGCTACTGTAGGAGACAAGTCGGACTTTCCGTTGCTTCTTTTTTTTATCCGCGGGTGCTGGTTTTTTCTGATCCCGTGGAATCTCTTCTGGTTCGCCTCCTATCGCTGGAATTGTGTCTTCATCGCTCCCCGTGTCTGGTAGTGTTTGGCTTGTTGTTTCTGATTTTCTCGTAAATTTCTGTGCTTTTTCTATTGTTGGTTGGTTTTGGGATGGTCCTGCTTGTGTTTCCTCTGGTTTGGGCTTTTTCACCGATATGATGGGTAGGTCATCTTCGCTTTCTTCCGAATCCTATTCGCTTGCTGCAAATCTTCGTCCCACTTGTTTTCGTGCGTTTTGCTTCCCAAAGTTAGTCTTTACCCTAGCTCGCTCTTTTACTTCTTGTGGGGTCGCTGCAGCCTTGTACAGCGACGATTTTTTCGTCGTCTTCTTCAATGCCACGTCCAATTTTCTAAGTACAACCCCATTGCTTAGCGTTAACGTATGCGCACTCTGCGATATTTTTTGAATGTATTTGTTTATACCTTTTCAAATTCTTATTCCCTGTCCTCTGATACAGCGTTTCAGAGGGTCCTGGTTGTTTGGGTTCTCCCGCCGCTTTGATGATAGATGGTTCATCATCCTGGTTTCCGGCCTGCTCGTCCGTTAGCTTTCGTGAATGGCTCCGGTGTTCAATGTCGTATGCCAGAGCAGATCTTAGCCCGCAGTTCGTCTCAGTAGGGTGCGGCATGTCCCTCACATTCGAATCAGCTTCATCTAAACAAGCATTCTTTGTTTTTAGTACGCGAGACCAATCCAGATTTTGAAGAGAGGGAGATTCCTTAGCACCGTGTTCACTTCTCGACCGTGTTGTGCCTCGAATGGCGAGATCTTAAGCGTTGCATTTTTCGAAAATCTCAGAGCACCAAGGGCTCGTTCGATCATTTTTTCCAAGGGTTCATGGTGTTTTTCCTGTACGAATGTCAGAATCGAATTCTTAAGGCTACCAATGGTGCGCTCCACACATCCGTTTGCCCGGTGGTCATTTACCGGTGATTTTATTATTTCAATGCCCTCCCCATTGCGGAATGCTTTCGCTTCGTTCGATTTAAAGCTAGTTCCCTGGTCCACGTGGATTTTCCTGGGTACAGCATGATTGGCTATATATGATTTTAGAAATTTTATATCTTATCTGACCGGTTTTTTCCACAGACTGCCACTAGTCACATATTAGTCTACTGCCACTAACACATATTTTTGAGACTCCTTTAAATAGTTAATATGACCCCAGAAATCAAGTTGAACCGCTTCGTTTGGTTCTTTTGGTTCGGTAATGTTTCCCAGTTGATTTTTATTTAAAATGGTTTTCAAGTTCTTACCGGCGGCGGTACATTCTGGGCAGTTTTCAGCAAGGGAGGCGATTGGCCGGTAGATGTAGGGGTACCAGACATCTTTGGCAGCGTCAAACATGTTTGACTTTCCGTAATGATAAGCATGTATTCTATTGTTGATAGCGGTTTGAAGATTCAATGGTACGACTAGCTTTTCGTCCATCCAAACGACGTTCTCCTTCACATAAAAGTCGCTGACGAACTGTGAGTAATATCGGTTCATTGATCATTTTTCATGGAATTGGGGGTCTCGTGTTTTTAATAAGTCTCGAGTTGCACTTAACTGGGGGTCGGAAACATAATTTGATTCTATGAATTGTAGATTGAACAGTTCAGGAAGTGAATTTATTTTGCTAACTTTTTTGTAACCACGGGGTATAATCGACATGCATACCAAATTCGGGTCCAGTGGTGGGATTGTCTCGCCTTTAAATGCTGATTGTAACGATAGAGTAGTGTTTGTTCTAACTGATTTTGTTTCTTTTGTGATTGCTTCTAAGTTTAAACTCGATGGTAATTCTTCTATTTCGTCACTGCTACTGTCTAGGCTCGGATGTTGTTTTAAAAAATTCTGCCACTTTTTCATAATTTTGTCCATTTCGATGTGAATATTTGAATTGTGAATTCTTGAATTTCATAATTTGAAACAACGTTCCTTCACTTGAGAAATAGCACCGACTACATTCTCGCGAAATTTGCGTAGCCGTTGGCTTAAACCATGGGTTCTACCGGCTGATCTCGTGACGAAATTTCCAATCTATTTATTGATTGTTTACTTTTCGCTATAATATTTGGTCCTTTGGATATATTATTGTGTGTTTTGTATCCCCTTGATGCATTACTTTTACCAAACCCAAGTGCGGTACGTATTGAGTTTATTTTCGCTACTGTAAACATATTATCATACTTACTAATTGGTGTTGCTTCTATACTTGGATATCATGATAAATAAACCGCCAGCCCAATTTTCGCCCCTGGTTTATGTTTTAAATGAAAATCAAATGTGATAATTCGGTCCAACCAACGCGTTAAACGGCTAAACATTGTCATGTTTTTTTAATTATTGCCGTTTAAGAGAGAGATTAGCGCTTTGTGATCTGTCACTATTATAAAATTTTTCCCAGTATGTAATTACGGAAAAATTCAACCCCCCCACACTACTGCTAACATTTCTAACTCGTTTGTCCCTCATTTAGATATTGTGAGGCAAATGAAATCGGTCTCCACACTTTCTGTCCTAATTGCTCGAGTACGGCACCTAAACCGTTGTGGCTGGCGTCGCACACGATTCGAATATCCTTGTGGGTATCAAAATGTCCCAGTTCAACAATGTTAGAAACTTGTTTCTTTAGGTTTTCAAATGCGTTCTGGCATTCTGGCGTCCAAATGTACTGATTACTTTTACTTAGTAACGCCCGTAGCGGCGCAGACGATTCGGCTAAAGTTGGCAAATACTTATGAAGACTGTGGATTGACCCCATAAACGATTTTAACTGCGCTTCTATTGGTTCTGTTTTCCGGACCAATGGGATTATTCCTGTAGATGTTATTTTGTGGCCTGGCCACTCACACTCTCGTTGAGCAAACTAGCATTTCGCCAATTTTAGCGAAAAATTCTCCCTGTCCAGTTTTTTCAGAATTTTCTCTACCGTTGCTATATGATGGACTTCGGTTCCCTTGGTTACTACCAAAATGTCGTCAATAAACGCATGCGCCTGCGGGTAATCGGAGAGGATATAATCAATTGCACGCTGGAATCCCGATGGCATCGTTGTTAGACCATAGAACCCGGTATTGAACCGGTACGTACCCGTCGACCGATATCCGACAAGAGAAAATTGCATTGTACGCTAGTTTCCGCGTTTAAAGGTATAAACAAGTGATAAATCAATTTGATGCTCATTCATTCATGATAAAAATGACCCAAAAATTTTTCAAAACTTTTCTTAATGGCGAGAAAAACGGATTTAAAACTGTTGCTTTATAGTCTAATTTTGAGCGAGTAAAACAAGCGAGCAGATATTTTAATATGGCAAGTTTTTGTTCTAGCCATTACTAATTTTTGAATTTCCGTGTAGCGCTTCCTTGGCACTTAAAATCTCTAGAAAAGTTTTAGAAAAATTATTATTAACCCGCCGCAAACAAATTGATCAAAAGTTTAAATAACTTGATCAAGAGTAAAATTTTAATTAATTTTTTTGTAGAAAAGTGTAGTCAATTATGAACAAGGATGGCCAGTTGCTGTGCAAGTTGCATAAATTGTTCATATTACATTCGTTAAAAATTGAAAAAAAATTCTTCAATTTGTAGTCGTTTTGTGCCTTGTGTATTTAGATAACCTTACAAAAGCATAAAAAAACAGTGAGTTAGTCATAGTTGTCAGCATTCGCCTTCAAAAAATTAATTAAATCAAAAAACAGAAAATAAAATTTTCTAATTTTTTGCTCAGCGCTTCCTTGCCATTACAGAGTTTCTTAAAAAATTGATTTCTAAAGAGAACTTCAAAGTCTTAAAGAGAACTTAAAGAGATTCAAATCAAACTCTTTTAGCCTAAAATTTTAAATGAAATTAAATTTTTTCATAACAAATATTACTCGATCAAAAATTGTACACTAAGTTTTTTCCAAACTGCGACCTCTGTTCGAAACTTTCAATTTATTGTTTCATTCACCTCTAAAAGTGCTTCAGTTTGATATTTCACTCCAGTTTGACCCATTCCGATTATGATCTGTGATACCTAATTTTGCGTGGAAAACAAAAACAAAGGAAAAAACTACAATACACCCGAATTTAATAATGTTCTATACTTAGTTTTGGCTAGTTCCTCGCTTTAAACCACCCACCAAAAAACCCTCACAGCTTGAAGAAAAAAAATGAAGTTTTTTGAAAATGCTAATATGATCGATGTTTTGTGTGATACTTTTTGCACGGCAATCGGCTGCTCTTGTTTTCGTCTTTTTCCTTTAACACAAAAAAACGTGGAAAAACGAGGAGACGCAGAGAAAAAACGGTTCGCTTTGATCAAAAATTAGAATTTTTTTGCACGCAGAAGGTAGAAGGAGTATTAGATTTTTTTCGGCTTTCCTTAATTCTGGGTTGAGAATTACTTTCTGAAACCTCACCTGGTAAAAAGAATCTTCAAATTCAGAAATTGTAAGAAACGCCGACTTGAACAGCTTAACACAATAATGCGACTTGTTTACGATGGTGAAAGAGTATTTGTAAATCAGTTGGAAAGTCGTATTTTCTGGTCAAACAAACAACCACATTTTGAATGCGAAGCAAGCAAAGACAAGTTAACCATTTCAGATCAAAGTTTTCAAAGTTAACATTTACAGTTTGCCCTGAGTAAGCTTTAGCTAGTATTTTTTGTTTAATTAATCACATATTACAAATCGATCATGATTTCTGAATAATCCTCTGGTTATTCAAATGCATTTCCAGGTCTGTTTTTCACTCAGTTTTAGCGTTTAATGACGCTGCTGCTAACTTTGAAACATTATTTGGGCCAAAAAGTGATTCCATGAAAACAATGATAGCAAAAAGCACTGATAACGGTAGTTCAAATAAGCAATTAAAAAAGAAAAAAGTAATTTGTGAATTTTGTAATATTTTTCTATGGTTCGTGAGTGTGTTCAATTATGTGATAGTCGACATAACTTAGATGGTTATAGCTGGAAAATGTACATTACCAGGCCAAAATTTTTTATGGATATTCGCACTGTTTGCGGCAAATAAAACTCTGGAATCCAAGCATAAGGTTCCGAACTGGGATCCACAAATTGTTGCAGAATTCACTCGCAATTCCCTGTAACCTAAAAGTCGTCGGAAAATTAATTCTGCCGTAAAACCCGCAATGAGCGAATATTGCAAGTTGTTGCTGAGTCCGCATTTGCAAATGGAGTCCGCATTTGTTAGCGTATTCCACAAATATTAATTAGATTCAGCAACAAAAAGAGGATTCCGCAATTTTATATGCGGATTTTGCTAGCAAAATGCGAATTTTACTAGCTTAAGAGCAATTTGGAGTTTTACACTGTTTTAACCATTCGTATGAGGGTTGCACAACTCGTGGGATCCGTGAACTCATCCTAAAGACTTATATGACTTATACTTAAATGACCACATCAAAATAATTTCTCTCCGTAAAGTAGCGAGCGTGAGAGTTCAACAACAACTGAGTATAGATGAACTAATCATGTATGCAACACCACTGATTTTCAAAAAGCACTTAATCTCGATAAAAATCATAATTTACACTTCACTAGATATTGACTGTTTTGGCCTCTTAACCTTTGGCCTCTTGAACTTCGCGCCAGTTTCGAGTTCCGTCTTGGCATAGTTTCGGGCTCACGACAAAAAACCGGCAATGAGGGTCAATAAAGATTCTGATCATTCATTTAGCATAATTTAACATAATAGAGAACTTGCTTATATGAATCATTAGCAATTTTCTAAGTTTTGAAGAATAAAAACATAATTGAAAATAAAAACGGCGTGAAACTAAACAGCAGATCTCAATTTGTATTTTATTTTCCTGTACCATTTTCAACTTTCACATATTCAGTTCCTGATGACTGCTGGCAATTGAATATATCTTAAGCGTTTCTATAAATAAAGAAACTTCTAACGCCAAGCGCCTTTCAACGGGAGACATATGAAATGAAAAAAAAAACACATTGAACATATCGAGCAATTTTAAAATCTATATTCTCAAAGAAACCTCAGTGATGTTCAATTTGACTGAAAAGTGAACAGAACAAAAGTTTATTAATTTATTTAATTTCAGAAGCCTTTCCGTTCCGCCATGAAAATTTTGAATGATAACTTCAAAAGTGTAAGAAAGCATAGAAATTTTGAAAATTCAAACGTCTAAGTAATTTCTTAAATCTAGAAATGTTTTCATCAAAAATGCTGTGATCACAATCTAGTCTCTTTTTGATCCGACTGCCAGTCAAAAAACACGATTTTTGAACTATGGTTGATTTTTGGTGCGCGCTCAAAAAATGTCAACACATAAATGTTGCTAGCTTTTGTAGTTCAACTGAACTATAGTTATATATCAATTCAACTTCAACTATTTACTATTTGACATTGCACGTGAAGTAAAATATTAAAGAAAACTAAAGTTGAAAAATTGCTAATACGTGTTTTATCTTGCTGGAAGTTTTGAAAAAAAAACGAAATTTTTTCATTTAAGAAAAACCAAATTTTAATGTGTTAGAATACATGGCGAATTCTACTTTAGACGAATTATTTTTTGTCAGTTAAGAACTCTTCGATCAAATAAACCAGAAGAATAATAAAAACAAGCTGTATCTGATTACTGAATTTTTCTCAAACAAGGTTTCATATAGTCAAGGAAAGAGCTGCATTTCTTCTTTGAAAGCGACAGACAACTGGCAGTATTTCGAAAAACGACTTTTTGTAAAGCGCGACACTTCGAAACAAAAGCAACACAATTCGGAAGGCATTGGGAAGTACCGACAACTGCTCCGCTGCGCTCACATTGGACACGAGAAGTAAAGTGAGTATGAATCGTAGGATTTGCTGATTCATTTACACTTAAGTTATACCACGTGCTCCAAATGTTTGACTAATGGAAATTTTTGCTCTCAATCAAATATCTCGCCCCACGGAAGTCAAGTATCACCTTTTCGGGCCGATTCAAACAAACTCCGTTTTTGACCATTCAAGCAGAAGTTCTTTGGTTGTAGAATCTATCTTTAGTACATTTTGTTCAAAGTGCCAGGTTATCAGTTTTTTGGCAAAAGCATAAAAAACTGCAAATGCATAAAAAATGGTCAAAAAGGTTTTAAAATTTTTTTTTAAGTAAAAGTTGAAAAAACTACTTACAAACCTTCCATGTTTTCTTGATGAAATCAAAAGATTATAAAAAAATTATGCTTTATCCTTTCTAATGCGACTGGAAGCATAGATGGTTTCATGCAGTACATTTTTTGACTCCGAGAAGTTATTAAAAAATTGTACTTTTTTAAATTGATTAAACAATTTTCTAACGGCTAACTTTATAAGAACTCAATTATCCGGACTGAAACAAATATACATATATAGTATTTTAATGCATAGTAAATATGTCTAAAACAAAAAAGTCGATGCTGTGGAAACTTGGCCGACAAAAATTAAGCAAACAACGATAATCCGACAACTAAATTTTTGAATTGTACAAAGTTAAGTTTCTTGCCGGAATCAAAATTCTGACTTTTACCGCCGCAATCATGGGTGTTCTCGCTACACCAAGCGATTAAGAGCCCGGTGGAACTTTTCGCTGTGGACATTATAGATAGTTGAATGCAAACTTTGAAACTTTGTATTGATTAGTCAAAATTTTCCATTTGAAAACCTCGTACGTATTTTTATAAAACAAGGTCGACAAAGGGTCGATAAGAAGTATTACTTTGAAATCATTTATAAACAATTGTTTACGTGCTATTTATTTCAGTTTTTCATATGAGGGTAACTCGAATTTTTAAAAGCGAGGAAATATGTTTCGGGGCTCTTTTTCCTCCCCCCCCCCCCCCCCCCCCCCCCCCACCTCACGCCAGTTTCAGCTTATTAGTGTAACGTTTGGTTTTATGAGATTGATTATGAAGACCAAATATGTTTGTCGTGGCCTTATAGGTCTGTATGTAAATTTTCATAACAATCGGACTATGTGGTCAACAAATTTACATGTAGAAATTTGCAGGTGGGGGGGGGGAAGGAAAAAAGAAAAAGAGCCTGTTTCGGCATCAACAGTCGTGTCTAACTGTAACCTAAAGTGTTTACGCTTCAGTTGAATGTCCTAAAGCTATTCAATTTCGTGACATGTAATCTGAGGGGGTTGAGAAATTAGACGATAAGCAAATTAGACGGAGGTACTTAAAGGGAAATTAGACAATTTTGCAAAACTGCAATTGTGAGAAAATAGACGAAAGTGAGAGAAAATAACTTTGTTTGCACACAAATTGCGTTAGAATATTAAAATTGTTTAGAGACAACAGTTCAATTTCGGTGGCCAAAACTTTTACAAGTCAATCATGCATAATTTATTCAATTCAAAACTCTCCTGTAATATTCAGATTTGACATTTTATGTTCATTTAAACTAATTGTTTTGATAGGTATTGACATTTTATGTTCTTTTTGTATTTGTGAAACTTGACTCTTAAGAGAAATTTTTGTTGGCCCTTTCCCTTTTGTCTAAAATGCTAGATCTGTAAAAAAAATAAATTCCGTCTCATTTCGTTTTTGTAGCATCCGTCTAATTGGCTTATCGTCTAATTTCCTAGGCCCCGTAATCTGTCTATGTTGGTTTGAATGTTTGACTCTTCTTACTCTCTGAATCCTGTTGAAAGAGAACAGTTTTTGTCAAGCTTTGCTTATATACGTAACTAATTCATCCATCTTTAATTCAAAATTGCCATACCTTGTTTAGTTAGTAGTAGGTTAGAAGTTAAATAGGTTGACAGTCCCCATCCTGATTTTTTTCTAGAATCTGAATATCGATTGAATAGGCTTCAGTACGATACCACACTGGCACTTGACACCCACAGATTTTTGAGTCAGTCGAAATAGTCCGGAAAAGAGCAGATCATACCCATAGTTCTTTGCCAACTCGTAATGAGATTAGAATAAAAACGGCCAATCAAATTTTTGAAAAGGGATAAAACTGTTAATTAGAAATTACTATACACGCACAGATTTTAGTCAACCTTTATCGTCAAGAAAGTCAAACATTAAACCACAAAATAAGAAGAAGAATTGGGCAACCATTCATGAAATCACGGTAAAAAATTCTATAACTGTTGATTTATGTAGCAAAAATAGAATCACCTTTTAAGTATTTCAGAGATCAAAACCTTCTGTGATTGCGTTTATTTGATCGAGCTTGCGTTATCGCTGCATCCCGCATGGAGTGCAGCCAGTATTTAGACAGCCGCGTATTCATACTCGTCAGTATTTAGACAAATACTGTATGAACCAATCAGAATCGAGAAAAGACATAAATAATCTGAAATAAATAATAATTATTTATTAATTTCTTCTTTGTCTCGATTCTGATTGGTTGAAACAGTATTTGTCTAAATACTGACCAGTCTGATTACGCGGTTGTCTAAATACTGACATGTAACCATCCCGCATAAACAAGCAAAAAAACTTAGTAAGATCTGAAAATACAACAAAAAATGACAAAAACAAACTGACTTGATGCCTCTGAATATACATGAAATGTCACAAGATAGCTGTTTGAGATTCTATGAACAGATTTTTCAAATTTACCTAAAAGACAATCAGGACCTCTATACACTGTTTTTTAACTTCAGCCCTTAAGTTAATTTGTTTGTTGAGTTGATGCTGGCTGTCTTCTCCATACTTTTCAGGATATCCTACGCGATGAGCAGTACTGCTCTTTAGGATCTCCCTCCAGACATAATATATTGCTTTTGGCTGATAAAGTAATTCAAATTTCAAATTTCAAAAAACGAACGAAAGCCTTGAAAGCAAAATTTAGTCACTAGACAATTCCCTAAGGACCCTAAAATGGCCGGAAACAATACACCATACGCCATTGTCCAAACACACATCTGTTCTTAAATGCTCCACGGAATAAATCATTTATACTGTTTTTTCATAGTATGGAGTGCGTGGCAGTTGTTTTTGGTCAAAAATTCCCGCAATTGATTTGTTTTTTTTTTTCAGAAACAATTTTGGAACTTCCACTTTCGGGAACCAAGAGGGTGAAGGAATTGGCGGATGATTCAATCGCTCCGGTTACTGTAGACGAGCGGGGCTACTGGGTCTATGAGATTGTTCAAAATTACACCGATGGACCTGTCATCCTGGGATGCCCCCACCCCACGATTTGCCCCATAATGACTGGGGCAGTCTTACTGATTTCAATTGTTTCATATATTCAATAAACTTCCAGCGCTGATGTATTTTAATTGACTGTGATTATCTCTCTAATCGGATGGATGGGGTGGGCAAATTGCCTTTTTTGCTCATTTTTTATGACATCACTTTTTAGTACCAAACCTGAAACTTTTAGCACCAATGTACACTTTTGGCGACAAGTTTAAGTGGGCAACGCGCATCAAAATACATAAACTGATTTTGGTAAAAATCTTCCAAAGTTGCTCAAAAATGGAAGTTTTGGTTCAATATGCAATACTTTCTCTAAACAGGATCCTTCTGCGTTTCAGAAGAAATCAGAAAGAGTATTTGATCGACCTAAAATCCGTGCTACTTTAATCGCCAAAAGCTTTCCAAAAATTTCAAGATCCGTCCCTGCCTCTGATACCTTGATACAACAAATTTGAAAACAATTTCTCCGAAAAACTTGGGTTCACTTGCAGGGGCGGATTTAGGTGGGGGGCGGACGCTTTCCTCTCAGGGATTCGGCCCCCTGCCGACCCAAAGGGTCCCCCCTTTGATACTTTTTCAGAAATCCATTTTTGGCCGACCGACCCTAAAATTTTTCTAAAGGCGCCTTCGGCGCCAATATATACTAACTTAAAGGGGGAGCTCGCGTCAAAAAAAACGCGATTTTTTTGTCAAAATTTTTCAAAAAGTGCCCAAAAACGGCTTTTTTGACTGTTTTTTCAAAAACTTGACTGCGACTTGATAGGGGCAAAGCAGTGCTTTGGGCGAGCTCGAAAAATCAATTTGGTCGACCTAAAAAAAAGGTCGTCAAAATTTTCGATTTTTTTTTGAAAATCCGCACCCCCCCCCCCCTCGAGAAAATCCTAGATCCGCCCCTCTCCACTTGAAAATTAATTTAAAAGTTTTTCAGAAACTATTTTCAGTGTTTTCTTTCGGAAACTAAGACGCGATTTTCTGACTAATTGTTTAAAAAAAAACAAAGAGACGAAAACACACACGAAATACAAAGAGAACTATATCAGTTATACATATTTGACAAAATTTCTACATATTATCATTATAGAGAACTATAATCAAATTGCAGGGCAAATTGCAATAGCAGAACAAAACACTTGGAAGAGGTTGCGATTTTGCAAAGATTCTCGTTTGAGGCCATTTTTGGGGGTCTGGGTCGTCGCGACCAAGTTGTTCGTCGGGTTCGTCTACTGGTACCGGGCGCATCAGATGTGCGAAGGGGAGTAATGTCATCTGCAACTTCACAACGTGGTATTTTCTGACCCATGAAAGCGATACGTTTTTCAATTTGATACAAAACATTTTCGTCAAAAATGACGTCTTTTGTCAAATCTTGTTTTGCTGAGTTCTCTTTTTTCAAATGCACATACTATTCGTACTTGTTCGGTGGCCGTGTTGCTGTATTAGAATCTTATTAACTACCACACCCCCCCCCCCACGTTTAACTACATTCTCCGAACAACCTCCCACTGTAATCCCCAACCCCCCCCCCCCCCCCTACCTTATTAACCCCCCTCCTATGCTTCCTTGTACCAAACTTGTACCCCCTCCCCCTATAATGGAAAAACTCGCACGAATTTTTACCTAATAAGTAATTTTCACTTTTGCAAAAGGGGAGAAATAGTTAAGAAGATCCCTGTAGTCTAAGGCCTTGCATTTCACATCCTGAACGAATGAGGACGTTATGAGGGCGAATCGGTTGACCTTGTAGTGTTCGGGACTATATGCTGCTCCATTGCACCGAGAGATAGTCGAGTTCTCACCCGTGTATCTGAAAAAAATTCAAAAGCTCCATCAGTTTTCGAAAACCAATTATCAAAGAAAACTTAAAAAAAACATTGAGCTTGTCTGTTTACGAATAATGCTCTCTCAAGTTTTGGATGGATTACCCTTAACACCTAAAAAAACTCCCTTTTTGAGGCTTTTTTTACTGATTTTATTATTCGGTGACTGACCCAAAAACTATTCTAAGTGCGTCTATGTTAAAATTAAGGGGAAAGCGAGCACCCAGAAAATCAGTTTTGTAGTCAAAACCTCCAAGAAGCGCTCAAACACGACATCTTTGACACGATTTGGTTTTTTAGTGTTCTACGAGAAATTAAAAAAATATATTTGGTTAAGTAAGAAAAGAACTGCAATCTCCACCTAACTCTATTGCAAAAAGCCCTGATCAGTGTCAGTAGCGGATTTAAAGGAGGGGGGGGGGGGGCATGCTAAAATTGAGCGCATGCCAAAAAAAGCGTTTTTGGTCAAAACTTTTCAAAAAGTGGCTTAAAACGCCTAAATTTGTTTTTGGCCTGTTTTTTGCATAAATTTGCATGTGGCGCAACTTTAATATACAGATTTAGTGAAAATCTATTTGGTCGACCTACAAAAAGTCGAGCTAAAAAAAGTCGACGAAGTTTTTGAAAACTTTTTGAAACTCCGCCCTTTTTCTATGAAAAACGACTTCTGTGTTCCAATAAATATCTCCTTGAAAAAATCCTACAATTACCAATAGCAAAACAAAAACAGGATTTTTTGAAACTTGAACATTTTTAGCAAAACTTTCCTTTTCCTGTGCAATATCACTTGTGTTGAAAATAGTTCAATTACAGTTTGAACTACTCACTTGAAAAACCGAATGTCCTTGAGCCATTTTTCCATTGCCATATTCATGGCCATGCGGTTGTTGGGTCCGTCCTCGAAGGTCGCGTGCAGACAGAAGACGGCGGCTGCGTATGGCTGTGGTTGGTAAGTCAGTTCGCAGTCGTCGGGAAGTTTGAACAAAACTTGCTGAGCCACCTGGAGTAACTTCGGGTTCACGCTGTCATGATGGAAAGCTCGATCCAAACCCCGGATTTCGTTCAGCTTATCGATCATTTGCTGGTTGAAATTTTCAACTGTCGGACACAGCCCGGCTGATCTGTTAGTAGTTTCTTGTATATGCAAGAATCGCTTGTAATCAAAGACTGATTTTTCTGTCGCTTTTCCAAGGTTCTCCTTGTAGTAATTCTTTTGCATTATACAAACTATAAAAACCCTTTTTTGGGCGCCATCTGCTATAATTCCGTCGTCAGCTCCCAGGCAAGAGCACGAGATTGCTAGCATCATTTTTGCGAATACTGTCAAGTAGCGCTCCCTCTTACGAAGATTAATTCTGTCGGTGTTGCATCCCTCTCCTAGTCTTATACCTTCTCCCGGGTACTTGTAAAACTCGGACATATTTTGGGACCAAAACTTTACTAGTTCTGTAGATGATCGGTCCATATTAACGTTAATATGCCCTTCACCGCCGTTTGGTGTAATCATAACGCAGTCGTTGAAAATTACAAAATTGTTGTCCCGAGGCATTTGCATGTCGTAGTCTTGACAATCGAAGTCGGGTTTGCTTTCTTTCATCTTAGCCAAATCCTCTGCAATTTGACTCGAATTAACGTCAATTTGCAGTTCGAGTGGCAATTTGATAAAGTGGCCGTTCTCTCTAAACTGGTTAATTTTTTTTATAACATGGGAAGAACAATTATAAGCCAGCTCAGTAGATGCAATCAAGTCAATTGTAATAAAAACAACCCATTTCAACATTATTTTTGATAATATTAACAAAAAAAACGTTGACGAATTGTGCTTATTTTACATGTATTTTAAGCTAATTTTATTGCAACAAACTTTTGTGAAATTTTAATTGTTCACGTTTCTATTTAAATATGTTCACGAGACGAACAAAAGTTAATCATCGACTGAATGAACTTGATCGTTAATTAATAAAACCAACGAAAAAAACGCATCATGAACAAGTCGTAAAACAAGTTCTTGAACACGCTATTTCAAAAAACGATCTACGTACATCTATTAACCCGTTTTATTCTCAAAAACAAATCAACTGGAATTATCTTCCAACTGAACAACTTGATTCAACGAAAAGTTGGTCATCGATCACAATTTAATGGGCGTAAATAAACATTACACATAGCCAAAGCTGAGCTTCGCACCACATGCGATGCAACTACTTTTTGATTAAAACAGCACGAGACTCAAAAATTGTCAAAGAGAACTAGAAAAACTAAAAGTAAAAAAATCAAAAAATTTTTTGTTAAATTAGCATCAGAAAAAACTTACCGAGCGGAAAGAAAACCAAAAGTTAATGAACAGCAACACTTCATGTCAAAAATTTTTTTAAAAAATCAAAAAAAAATCAGAACAAGTTTAATTTTTTTTCTTCAATTTTCGATGGCCGAAATAAGCCAAGAAAAGAACTGAAGATCTGTTCAAGTTTTCGAAGAAAATTACAGCTCCTATCCATGCACAGGATTCTAATCTATGCAATTGTTGTCTCTAAATTATGTCAAACTTTCGGGATCAGCTCCCAAGAAATTTAAACGTAGTAGTCAAAGCAGGTTTGACAGTTTTTCGATGTCGGACGGAGTAATTCTTTCAATTTGTTTGTTTTGTTGATTTTCGGTTGCAAAATTATTTAAACATTATAAGCTTACCAAAAAACCTATTTGAGTCCTTATAGACTTTGCGAGAATGTTTCCTCAGCAAGAACACCTCTAAAACTAGTTACAGTTCACTGGCTAATTTAAGCCTTCGAAGCAATAAATTCCGAAATTTGGCTCGGCTAAGTTCTTCTAAGTAACTTTCTCCTGCATTTGTCAAATTTTGAACCGTATAAACAATTGCGAAGAAAATGACAAAAATATGGAGAAATTAATACTTGATTTGCTCGTCGAATTCATATAATTTCAATTTTGGCGTTAATTGACTGTACAAATTTCTTTAAAAATTTCATTTGCAACAAAAAAAAATCTAATAATCCTAAAATTGGCTTTGCAACGCCAATTTAAATTGCCTAACAGACTGCTATGTTAAAAAACTGCTATAAATGAGACCAAAAACAAAATTTTAAAAATTTTAGGAATAATCTTACAGAAACTGTCTTGCTTATCTGGCATGCGCTCTTTGGTTGCTAAGTTACGATAAAAAAAACAAGACAAAATTCTCCAAAAATGTGAGTAAATTTTTTGAAATTCATTTTTAAGCAAAGATTTTTGGTTAATATAGTAAAAACCACGTTTCTTGACTATCAAGCTAAAATATTTTCACTTATACAGGTTTTTGGAGATTTAACCCTTCTTGAACTTTGTTGGGCTGTGGGAGAGTCTTCTTGTGAAATATATTCATCATTAATTAACGAAGTGGTTTCAGCATAATTCTTGTATAATTGAAAAAAACCAAAACGACCCATTTTTGGGGTAAAATTTTGTTTGAGAAAGTTGCGAGAAAAAATGGCACCATAATAATTCTGATAAAATTCTAAGAAAGTTTTGTTCGCTTCATTTTTTGTCTAATCTTAACCCAATTTGAGAACAATGTGTTTGAAAATTCAATTTTTGTTTTGTCCGGATAGTTTAAATCGGCATTGTAGTAACCCCATATAAAAATCACTTATAATTCAAATTCCGCGAGTACTTTTAGCATCCATTTAGTTAAGAACGAGATGGGCTAGTATTTAGTGAAAACAGCCAACGCAAGTATACAGAAAACAAAAACACTTTTTTTGGAAAAAATCTCAATTTTCGATTTCCGAAGAAACAAATTGATGCTTTTAAAGCCATATGGCTTTTAAGATTAATTATGATTGCAATTTTTTTGCTAAATAAAGCTCAATTTGACAAAAATATATTGGAACGTTACTTTTTGTATTTCGCTGTGAAACCTGAACATTACATTCCAATTTAAAAACCAAAAAATCGATAACGTTTTTGTGACCTTTATAAATTTACTCCTCAATAGAGGAGTTTGCCTTTCTTTCAACAAAGGATATGAACTGAACTGAAGAAATCAGATATACAACAACGAAAGGTTAATTTCGAGCCTGAAGAAATATTATTACTCTCGCTGAACCGAAACAAGGAAAAAAAAACATTATGACTTATATAGGAGACTGAACTACATTCATCGACACTCAAACAGAACTAGCTTTGATCCATCATGTATGGATTAGCTCTTAACCACTCCTAACTTATCATAGCCTGAAAATGATTATAAAATACGGGCTACATTGGTATTAAGGCATCATAAAGGCTACGATAAAGTAATGACACAATTATCGATATAACCGAGTTTAGTAAGTTTTGACTGAGAAGCGGCGTCGCAACGGAGAGTTTTTGCACTAGTCAGAGTGTTAAAACTCCTCCCAGAGATCACTCGATGACAAAATAAATGTTTGAAAATGATGAAATCTTTTTGCCTCCTTAGTTGCCATCGGTTTCCGAATCATTTTCTGCGTCTCGAACTCAATGAATTAGTAGTCGACAACTTTAGATCGATCGGATATTTCTCCTAATTTATTTTTCCACTTCTGTCTCAGTTAGCGGAAATTTACAAAACTTCACAGGTTTCCCGATATGAACTCATCATTTCTATTCGATTTTTTGCGTAAAAGACCGACTGGCACACTTGTTAACTAGTCTGCACACCGCTTTGTAGTTTTTGTTGTATAATTGACAGATCTTCAAATAAAAACCAGCCAAAAATAATTACTTATGAATTCCTTTTTCATAAAACAAACACTTCAACATTGATTGAAGCAATTGAAAATGAATTTAATTCCGAAAGTAGTTGAAACGAAAACTGAAAATTCTGTAAGATCATATAAAACTTGATTCTATCTATCTTTCATTTCTTTATGGTACATGATTTCGCTCAGAAAAGAGACAACCAAAGAATACAAAGTTACTTCTCACGTACTGATTTTGTTGATTAACACTTACTCGAAACTAAATCAAATGAAAAAAATATATGGTTTTGAAGATCTTTGAACTACAAGAACAATTTATGATGTACATCTTTTAAATAAAATTAACTCAATTTGAGAAAACTGGATCTATGGGTAATATTTTTATTTTGGTGGAAAATCTGAAAATAAAATTTCACTTTCGAAACTAGAAATTTTTCGTAATTTTTACACTTTTGCTGTTGGATAGAGTTTTTTTCCCTTTTAATAATAGAACGAATTGAACTTTAAAAAATCAAATTATATCAAACCGCCAAAATTCAAATTTGAGCGTGAACAAATTGTAGACTTTTTCATGAAAATTAAAACTACGACGACCTATATGAGTCTCAACGACGATCATCGAATCTTAAAAAATGTTATGGAAAATTCGAAAAAATAACTTTCAAAAACTAGGCAGTTGAAATTTTAATTGAATATCGGAACAACTTTATAATTTTGACAAGACAATTAAAACGGAAGGAGAAGGACATAAAACCTAGACTGCAATGTAGTTAATGTACAACAAAATATTACTTGTAAACTGGTTTCAGAGGTAAATTTAAAACCGAGTAGGTCAGTCGTCGTTCGGCTTACTGCCAAGCAGTCTATTTACGAAGAATCAATTGCAAATTGATAAATTGAAGGAAATACGAATCATAGTACAAATTACTTTAATATAGTATCTATATAAATCCATCTATAGCCCAGGCCAAGAACTTATTAATATTTCACCTTAAAACACAATCAACTTAGTGATTTCTAAACGGACATGACAAATGGTTCTTGGCATCAGCTTTGTACAAGTAAGGCTCCTTTACCGCCCCCCCCCCCCCCCACAATTTTCATGTATCCACATTTTGGGCTCTTTTCCACTCCCCCCCATTTATTTCAATTTTCTCAGATGTCTTGCATGTGATTCTGGCTGATTGCGTGTGATGTTACAATGTAATTTATGAAGAAGAAATCTGTTCACAATCGTTAGTTTGATCACGATGCAAACTTTCATTGCATTGTGACAACGTAAAATTAGTTTTTCAAAACTGAAATTCAATGTGGGGGGAGTCGAATAGCGCCACTTTTTATTCACGTGCATTACTTAAGAAATTCGGAATGTTCAAAAATACTAATTCCAAAACTATTTAGTCTTATCCATCTATTCATATGCAACGTGATAAAAACTATTAGCTACTCCTTAACTTGATGTTTACGCTTGCTTCTTTTTGCGTTGGGGGGGGGGGGTCAAAGTAAAAGAGCCGCAAGTAGTAGGTGTCCATTTATCATGGCTCACAACTTGGACGCAGTTTTGGCGGCGACCTTGTTGTCGTGTTCTGACAGTCGCTCGTACATCTGTTCTATCTGTGTTCTGAAGTATTTAGCCATGTCTGCCCTCTTCGACTTCAGAGTCGGGGTCAACAGTCCACTCTCAGGGGTCAACAGCTCATCATGCAGGTAAATGGCTCTAATCTGAAAGCAAACGAATAAATTTTGGGGCCCTTTTTAGTAGTTACTATCTCAAAAAGTATCACTTTACTCGTAGGCGAAGCTAAGCTTCGCACCACTTGCAATACAAATCAAGAAAGCTGCTAAGTCAGAAAAAAAATCGAAAACGAAAAAACTAAACCTATCAAAAAAACGCCTAGTTTTAAATTTAAAAAAAGGCTCTTTTCCAGTTCTCCACTTTTCAAAATACCGAGTTTTATGTTTGTTTTACGTGTTTTTGCGGCGAAATGCGTATGTTACGCTGTAAAGTATGAAGAACAAATCTGTTCACAAAAAGCTTTTCAAATATGAAATTGAAAGGGAGGGGAGGGGGGGGGGCTGGAAAAGACCAAAAAAAGCAAAACATGCCACGACAATCAATAGAATATGAAATAAGCATCGAAAGAAAATTTATCAAACGGTAACAAAGCCAAAAAAAACCTTGGCACAAAGCCTTTAAGCCGAAAAAAATCAACAAGACTTAAGTTAATGTCCACCTCACCCTCAAAACACAGACACGCACTCACAAATTTTTTTCGCTAGTCAAAAGCCGCAATATGGCCATCAAACCGATATAATATAGCCCAAAACCTATCAAAAGCCGAAAAAAAAGCCGAAAAAATTGTTGTCATGAAAAACAACTTGAACTAGAATTTTTATTAAGCTTTTTAGCATTTTTTGCGATCCAGAGATGAATCAAAATTAGGTCGAAAGCCGATACAAATTAGGCCGAAAGCATTTGGGCAGAACACAGTTTTCCAGCGAAAAAAAGAGAAAACATAAGAAGTCAAGGTTAGTAAAATTACAAACATCAGAGGTAAATCAGAATACTAAAAGCAACTATATTGTTAAAAAAACTTAAACAAACAACAATTCTACAATATGACAATTAATCCGACAAAATGTAAGCAGACAAATAATGAACCGACAATTTTTTATGCAAAACGGAATATTTCGTTTGAAAAAAAAACAGGTCCTGTCAGATTCGAAGCCAGGACCCTTGTTTATCCCAACTTTCCTGCAAATTGTTACACAATAGTTTATATCTTCGAACATATTAAAAGGCTCATATAATAATTTGATGGCATCACATTATTTGATAAATTTACACTCCCATTCATCATTCACAGAATAGCTCTCTTTTTCGACATTTCCCAACACAAGGATTCTGCCCATCTGAACTATCATACCAACATAAAGCCTCCGCTCCATCTATCTTGCACAATAATAATGGAATCACCGTTCAACACTTTCAGAGAACATTCGAAGAATAAATGGATGATCAAGTTTTGATCCGTCCCCCTAGAACCGGCTTAGAGGAGCGGAAAATGAAAATGTTACCTTGATCCTAAGGTGATATTTTCAGCCAATCAGATTCCATTATCTTTGCTTAATATTTGGATGGCCGGTCTTAACTTGGTCAATTCAGAGAGCTGGATGTTAACATGTTCCTAATTTTTTTCCGCAAACAAGTAAATTTAAAACAATTACTTGGTTAAATACACATGTTGCTACTAAATGAAATTATCATAACAAGTAATAAATCACCTGCTTGCTAATATACAATTAGAAATTAGCATAAAGTCAAATAAATTAATACTTAAAATCGAAAAGAACCAATGCACCTATCAATGGGAATTTGTTCGAGTATCAATGGTCTATGAACGACTCATAAGCTTACTTTTTCCAGACTGTTCAGCTTCTTTTCGTTGGCGTGTTCTGTGAGTTTGTTGAGCACCACTTGAACCAGTTTGGGTGTCTGGCACAACTGTGAGAAGGTGAGTTGGGTGCTGTCTTGGATTCCCTCCTGGCATGCCAGATTTCGTAAGGCAGTCTCGTCAGGTATACACACTCCCACACAGCAGTACTAAATAATTAATTAAGAATGAGACCTTATAGTGAATGCCAAATTGTTGGCAATATCTTAATAGATCAACGGATTACAACCAAGAGTGCACATTTTGATGTCGTAAATCAATTTTGAACTCTTTTCAGCTCGTAAAAGTTAGGTTGCAGAATCTAATTTATCTATCTAATTTATCTACTTTAAGGTTTTTGACCGATTGAGTTGCTCAGAGTCATTTTTATTGCCAACAATTTGGCATAAATAATAAAAATAAATGAAAGTCAAAACCCAGAATCGCAAAGACCAACCGGAATTAGATTTACGTATCATCTTTAAAACGTTAAAGCTATATAAGATACGTTACTCTTCACAGAATTTTTTTCTGTTCCTGAATTTCCTTGCCTCGAGGTAGTACTTTTTCATCAAAGAGTTTAACGTGGTAGCACTATTGCAGCTGAAATCAGTCAGACTGTGGTAGACCTGAATCAGGAGGTCAAGTTACAGCTCTTGCCTTAACACAATCATTGTAGTAGCAAGGATCGATTTCACAGTCTAACGCTGTGTCTTATTATTATTATTTTAACTGCGTCTACATTTTTATGTTTACCTGCAAGCTGTCCCCGTGCACGTATATCTGCGCGACCAGAGGATATTGAGAGTAGATTCCCTCAACCTTCTCGGGCGCAACGTACTCGCCCTGTGCCAGTTTGAAGATATGCTTCTTCCTGTCTATGATCTTCAGAGTACCCTCCGCTGTCCATTCCCCTATGTCGCCCGACAACACCCACCCATCCACTATCGCCTCGCGCGTCTTCTCTTCGTCCTGACACACAAAACAAACATTAAGACTTGCCTCTTTAGAATAAATATATTCATCTGAAAAAAAACCATTAACGTGTTTTTTTCTAAAGAGGCAAGTTTTTTTTCAGATGAATATATTTAATGCCTTGCTTCTATTAGATAACAAATTAACAATGATGATGCTGATTATCCTTTAGAAATTAAAAATCTAAACCAATCCAGAAATTGAAAATTTAGTTCTGAAAACAGTTAAGTGCAACACAGTACAATAGAAACATTCCTTTTTTCAGCTAGATAGAAAGCCTCCAACTTCTATCGCATTGCTTCAGTTAGTTTTTTACTGATGATGTTGATTACGCTTTAGCATTCGCATCTAAACATCCTTCGTCCTAAAAAGACCATTAACTAAATATATGCTTTTAAAAATCGTTTATTGCAGAATGAGAACAAATCTCTCGATCCTCCAAGTCAAATGTCGTCTAGAAGCGGTTTAACTAAATTTAATCTTGCTGACGTCCGCCCAATGATTTGTTAGGCCTATAACAATGACGCTCAACCTTCGCAGTTTAATGAAACAGGCTTCCTCAAAATTCTTAGTCCAAATTGTTAACGTCAACACTGCACTTCGGAAACAAAAACATCAAATGAGAAAATTATACAAAAAAAATACAAGAATAAGCACTGAAACCAGACTCAACGTCAAAAAGTAGCAAATTTGTATGTTCTGACTGTCATTAAAGTTGAGTCGTTTTTGGAGAAAGCAACTTATGTTCAAAATAGAGGCGTAGTTCCACGTTGCAAACAAGCGAATACACGGCAAAAAGTAGCTCACAAGAAGCAAAAAATAAGGTAAGATAAAGTAAAATCAGCCTTGAAAAATAGAACTTTTGTTATCTGCCGGAATCGGAGCTCAAAATTGGAGACAATGACTTTCATGTCATCACATTTGCACCAAAATACTAGAAACCAATTATGGGGATAAACACTATCTACTAAATTGCGAATGCTATGAAGAAAAAAGTCGAATCGTAATATAACACTACGCAAGCAAGCAAGCGTGTGTTCAAACAATCGATTTTTTAAAATTATTATTTAATTTTTTTTGACATCTCACCCTCCCCCTCCCCGCCGCTCGCGATGTGCGTTAATACACGTAGACAAAGCGAATGTTGAGAAGCAACATAAGATAGCTTGACACTCCAGCCGACATAAAATGAGAGGAATGACACTAATTCGAAAACCATAACCAAAAGAGAGTTTTAGGAAAGTGTGAATGAACGCAAAGAACCTAAAAACGGACGAATCTTATAAAATCAGTCCAATTTCTGAAAAATGGATCAATAACTAAACTTTCTATTCCGCTGGAGCATGTAAAAACTAAAATCCATTTTCCAATCTAGAAGTAACTTTTTCTACTTCATTTCCACTTTAGTTATAGGACAACGCACTCTTCCTTCCCTTTCAATCAAAAGACGAACCACATAAGATCAAACTTTTTCTGAACAAATTTAGATCAAAACAAAAAATCATCGCGACCTATATAAATGTATTCACTGCGTGCATTGACACTTAAGCAAAATAAATAATCCAAATACTAGATTTACCAAAATTTCTCGGTCGTTTACTTAGTTAGGTTCTCTCGAATTGTCTAGAATGAAATGGATTTGGAGAAAAACGTGCCAAATAAAACGGAACCGAACTTACGAAGCGATAAAAACTTTTCCGAGCAGACCCACCGAGCCGGAAAAAAAAGATTTCATAACACATTGTTTACAAACTCAAAAAAACTACCCCTCAAAACAATTATTTCATCCAGAAAAATTTACACCCATTGAACGATGCAATTTGACGCCACTGAGCCAAAATAACATAAACCGAAAACTCTTAAGCCGAATACACTGAAAATACCCAATTGAAAGAATTATACCCAATCGGATAAATTATACCAAAACAACTTTCGAATAGAACGAGTATATAAAATGCTGACTAGCTGACACGCTCAGAATATCGCTGTTGGTTGACAAAAATTTTTTTGAGAAAATGAATCAGATACAGGAGTTGTTCACGTAGAAAACAAAGACAATTGTTCTTATTTGATAACGATTGCTGATCGCAAGTGTAAGAAATATCGCACGCGAAAATTATTGCAAGTAATTGCCTATTGTCAATTTTCAAACCCCATAACTTTTACAAACAAGGATCACAGGTGAAATGACCTTATATTTTTTAGCCGAGGTCATTAAAAAAAGGCGAAGTTGCGCTTCGCAAACACTAGCGAAACACGACAAAAAATCAGCTCTATAAAATGAAAGAAAAAATCAGAATAAGCCTCGAATTATTAAAACTTTATACGTATTGACTTGGAACCCGCAACCCCAAAATTGGAGTCTCGCGCCCTGCCCTCTCGACCACAAACACCTAACAATCGGCAAACACTAGTCACAAATAAAGCAGCTACATATGCTAATAAATTGGCAATGCAGCAAAAATGGCACCAATTGCAACTACTTTGCAAAAAATAGTTTGGAATATAAGAAACTGAAGGCATCCACACTTACATGTAATAAACTGGGAAGCATAAAACCACATTATGTAAAACATATGCGCTTCAAAAAATTGCGAGATACATTGAGTTAGAACAAATAGCTTTTTTTGGTTCATTTGATAAATTAAAAATCTATCAACTGTGTTAAATTATTAGTATTAAAATGCCGAAGCACCAGCTATCAAACAGCCACACAGATGCCAACGATATTCGCGACTTAGGTTAGAAAAAAAGAATATTCGTACTATTACACTAACGCTCACTTAAGTCCGCTAGTGTAAATATCTTTCAGATGGATAAACAGTTAGCAAAAAAAGGTTAGGTAAGAAGTCGAACTTTCACTTTCGTGGAAAATCGAATTAAGTACTAAAACATAGCCAACTGAAGTTGAAAAGTTTCCAACAAACTCAAAGAAAACCGAAAACAAAGATCTCAATCCTATTCAAGCATCAACTTTCGATGAAAACATGCGTCACGTTAAAGCTCTTACATTTCAGGAATCATTTGATTGACGCTTTATATTGAACAAAAAACTTCACGAACAAAATAAATGTCTTCACTTCATCCAATGAAACTTAAGCATAAGGAACAAATGGGAGCTTGCATCAATTCTATATGGAATGATAATTTGAACGCGTCACAATTTGAATTAGGTCGCCGCGCTCAAACAGGTGCATCATAGGGCGCATAAATTCGTCTGACAAATTGAATACTCTGAAAGCATCAAAACTACGAAAAACGATCGCATGTTAAATATCTTTGAGCTCAGGGCGTCAATATCGTTAAGAGATATTTTCAAAGGGTTTGAGAAAAATTGTAGCTCAGGGTGTCGAAACCTTAAAACTTTCTATGTGAGTCAAAACCACTTTTTAGATTCACAAAAATTTTCACTGAAATGTGTGACTTGTGTTTGAAAAATGTCGATTAGACTGACCGGGATAACACTATATTTTCAAGATAACACTATATCGAATAAAAATCATTCACCTTTTTTCGCTCCATTTGACTTCATTTGAAAAAAACTGGGAAGTGATTCAAATCAAAAATTGAAACTTTCAGAGATCGTAGTTTAGATTAATTGCAATAGGTCAATGTAAAAATATTTGTGAAATTCTGAATAAATGTCCAAAATGGTCCTTGAAAAAAAGGCATTTTTGAGAGTAAAAACGCAAATTTGCGTTTAATTGTTTCCACTAGTGTAGGTTGGAAAAAAGTAGCCCAATAGTATAACACAACGCTCCGCATGAGTAAAGAACAAACAGACACTGTTCTGTTTAGTTAATTCTGTCTTTTCCAACTTTGCGCTACAAACTATTCTACCTTAAAGTATCCTGAGAAGCAGTGGTTTCCTCTGAAGCACACCTCCCCCTTGTCCTCTTTGGCCCAGTAGTTCATCTCTGGCACATCCACCAATTTGATCTCACAGCAGGCCAGAGGCACCCCCACATTGCCCAGACTCAACTGGCCAGGTAGGGTTAGAGTGGCGGCCGCAGTGCACTCCGACTGTCCATAACCTGTTTAATCACACTTCTCATTAAAGGGAGGAGCTTCATTTCCAGCGATGAGGGTACGCTCATCGTTATAACTCTCGTAGCTCCATATTAACGATGCTCAATTCAATTTAGCATTCGAAGCTTAACTTCCTTCGTCGCAATAAATTGATCACATGTAAATCCACAGATTACAAAGAAAAACGTACCAGCAAACTAGGGCTATTTTGGTACAAGTGATTAATCTGAATTTTGTGCATTTCTTTTTGATGATTTTACCCCACTCTTTTGAGAAGTCTAAAATTACCACAAAAGACCTGCCGATTCGAATTCAGTACTCAAGAATTCCACCCAGATTTGAATAGTTTTAAGGACGTTGACATAAAATAGCCCACTAAAATGTGAATGTTTCTTTAACCACTATAACCAAGACCTAATCATGCCGACAACTTAAGGAAACGAAAAATATTATCATACGATCACTCTTATCATACAACCAGTATTTCATCATAAATATTTTTGATAAAGGAAGTAATTGAATTTTTTCAGCCCTAAGCCTTGTTACACGGAATCATCTATACTTCGCCTATACTTATACCTAAACTTCTTCTAACCTATACTTAAACTTCACCTATACTTATAATCACCTATACTTCATGTCTACATTCATACCGATTAAACAGAACGATGAACTAGCAGAACTGAAGTAAACTAAAAGTCATACATATAAAATCATATAAAAATCATTTGCAATTTACCTTCAAATACTGGCACCCCCATGGCACACTTGACAAACTCCATCACTTCGTCGGAAACAGGCGCCGCTCCAGTAACCATGAACCTCACACTCCCTCCCAACATCTTCTGGATCTTAGAGAAGACCAGCTTGTCATAGAAAGTGTTCCGTCTGAATACACCCGCTCTCACTTCTTTCTTCTTGGCCGCTAAGCCTTTATTCATCAGCAGCTCCTTCACTTTGTTCCCTTTGATCTTGCCCAAGACTCCCGCGTAGAGTCGGTTCATTAGACGGGGCACCATTGGGAAATAGGTCGGATGCAGTGCCTGGGCGTCCTCTAGGAGTTGTTTCACATCTCCCCGGAAGTAGCCCACTTTGGCCCCACACGCAAACATTGCACCCTAGATTTTAAACAAAATCTCAGTTTTGAAACATCTCAACGTCTCAACTCATTTTCGACCACTTCTAAAAACCCTTTATCTTCGATAAAAAATTTTTTTTTTTGAATCTTTCACCCAATTCTTGTAACAGTTATATCAGACAAATAATTCCGGCGTCTGCATTGGGAAAACTAACTAAAGTTTAATCTGCTTGACTTTTAAAAGGCCCCACAAGCATGTATTGATACCAATTGACTGCTACTGATTTCTTAAATCAGAGAAAATGCACAAGATCTCACCATGCAAACTTGGTTGAATCCGTGGGCATTTGGCAGATATGAGATATATGTGTCACTTTGAGAAGGCAGGTATGTAGTATTGTCGTCGTATCCCTACAAACACAATCAATCAACAAACAGATTAAGGAGTAGTAGATAATAAGGACAAAGTGATCTGCTGAGGGCTGAAGTAACACCTCTTGAAACACAAAAGAAGAAGATAATCCAGGTGATCATCATCATCATCATCATCATCATCAAACTCATCGTGATCTTTATCAAAGAGTAGATCTAGAAGTGACGCAAAGTTTCAAAAGATCCTGACTAGGGGCGAATTTAGTGAAGACGGAATAAAAAACGCCGAAAAAACGCAATTTTTTGGTCAAAAAATCCAAAAACTGCCCAAAAATGGTCCAAATAGGGTCTTGATAGTGTTCTGGGGGCACTCGGAAAATCCATTTGGTCCACCTGAAAAAAAGTCAAAAATAAGAAATGAAAAAAAAATCCGCCCCCCTGAGAAAATCCTGGATCCACCTCTGATCGTGATAAAAAAATACCTTTCGAGAAACTCTATTGAACGCAAAAAAAAACTTAATTCGTCTAATGATAAATATGCAAATAAAACCTGCTGTCTGTAAATGAAAGTTAAAGGCCCAAAACTGCCAGAAAAAAATCAATTTCTACAGACAAAATCATCGAACTCACTCTAAAAAGTCGGACAATGGATTCCACTTCTGTCACCACATTCTTATGTTTCAACACCACTCCCTTGGGCATTCCAGTGGTGCCAGAGGTGTACAGTATGATGAAAGTATCCTCTGGCTTGGACGGACTTATCGGACTCAACTTCTCTTCACCAAGCGCTTTCAGTTGCTTATGTGTGAGCAGTTTCCAACCCGCAGCTTGTATCGAACCCCATGTTGAATCTGCGATACTTTCTTCAAAACAAATCAGACTCTCAATAGTTGGCAATTGATCTTTTAGCGACAGAAGTTTCTGTAGTTTAGCTTCATTGTCTACGCAAACGATTCTCAATTCAGTCTGGTTGATTATATGCACTTGAGCTTCTATACTTTGAGTGTCGTATAGAGGAACTACAACATAGCTGAACATTGAGCATGCAAGCTGCGTGATATCCCACTCCGGCCTATTTGGGGAAAAAATGCCCACTTTGTACTCTTCTGCCGAAGGCAAACCGAGTTTCACAAACCCGGAGCCGACAAGATGAGCCGCGTAGCGAACTTCCTCGTACGTGATCCAACTATATTCAGGATCCCAAACTTCCGTTTTCCGAGGCGACGAGTTTGCACTACTTCGTGAACTGCGTGATGAGGTTTCTTCTATTCGTCTCTCTCGGTACCCGAGACAGGGACTGTCCCCCGAGAGCTTATGTCCAACCATGAACAGGTCGTACATGGTCTGCGAAGGGAGATCTGGGATCCAACTATCGGACACTTTTCCATCTTTGCACAGACACGAAATCCGGATTCTTTCGGGACCCTTCAAAATAAGATCATATTGACCAGGGAAGCAAAACGCACTTAACATCAGGCATCTTCTTCGTTTTTCATCACCTCTACTCGAACATTGATACAAATTTAGTGCACATCTTACCTTGGCAAAAAACAGGAAAACCTAATTGCAAACTTGATTAGTTTTCATGCAAAAACATAAAAAAATGTAAATTTACACCGCGGAATTAACGATTGTGTAATGATGCTGAACGAACAGAGTCTGTGGCTCATGAATCCATGTAATAAAAGCTAAAACATTGAAGTCCAACAGAATAACATGCATCATAACATGCTTCACAACTCTTTATAATGCTTCAATCTTTTTTGCATCTGTCCGTGAATATGTTGCTCTTCAAGGTAGAGTATGCAAAATCTTACCGGCAACATGGTTGTCAATTTGTCGGGCAACTTCACAGGTTTGTATTCTACTGATTGAAGGGGCTTGCCGTCTGTCCTCAGAACATTGCCCATTCTGCCGGTGCCTTTGAAGTGTGGTGCAGATGATGATAAGGATGATGAGGCTTTACTGTTGTGATATCCAATCTGTCCAGGTCTGTTGCTATCTGGCGGCACTAGCCTACGGATTGGTACAAGTATGATAGAAGTCTCTCACAATTCTAATTTGAAAAAACTGAGAGAATTTTTACGGGCCAGAAAATTTTGACATAGGCCAAGTTACACTTCGCAAAAACACGCAAAATTAGAGAACCTTGAACCGTCTAACTAATGAAAAAACTAAATTACAGAATTTTTTGTTCGTTTTTGACTGTTAATGATCACCCTGCCCATGAAAACGTCATAATGGACCTGAGATTTTTTCCGCAGGAAATTTTAACAGGACCTATTCCTTACAATTCCTTGTACATACAAAGACCCAATAAAAAATTGAAATTAAGAATAGTTAAATTTTACTGAGCCGAAATTAATTGCTCATTAGGTACGATATGTCGCGTTGGTAAACTCATTATATCTATCAAAGCTATATATAAGAAAATCCTGGAGTTGAAAAAAAATGTTATTTTGATAATTATAATTATTATTAATACAACACTAGTAGACAAAATTACGCGCAAATTCAGGTTTTTGTCTGTAAAATGCCCTATTTCAAGAATAATTTTGGTTAATTTTTACTTGGAAATTCAACAAATTTATACATGGACGAAAAGCAAATGATCAAAGCTGCCCTAAACGAAATTATCAAAATTTGGTTTCAAGACTTAACCAAAGACTTACCAGTTTTTTCTGGGTCTGAAAATGCTAGTTTTTACCGTATGCACTAAGTTTTTCATAACGAAAGAAATTATAAGAAACAGCCGAGTTTAGTGAAGTTGTCACACTATACAATTCAATAAAACCGCTTAGATTGTTTTACATTGCGTAAACAATTTTTTTTTCTGCTTTTCGAGAGAGATCACTCCGATGCAAAACTTAGAGCAGATGGTAAAAACTGGCATTTTCAGGCCCAAAAAAAACTACTAAGTTTGTGAACACATTCCACAAACTTAGATAATTTCATAGAGGGTAGCTTTGATCATTTGCTCTTGGTCTATGAAATTTTTTTTTCTAAATTCCCAATGAATGGTGTCCAAAGTCATCCTTAAAAACGGTCATTTTAGAGAGGATAAACCTGAATTTGCGCTTAATTTTTTGCACTTCTGTATTACTATTGTTAATTATATATTCATGCTTGTACCTAGGGACCATGTAATACAGCACAGCTGCAGTTGAAACTCCGCCCGTTGCCAAGTAGGGCCAGTTGTTGGGGTCACTCACAAACTTGATCAGGTCTGAAGGCGAAGCGCAAGAAGTCCTGGTAACAACCAAAGTTCAAAGGTCAGATAACTGTGAGAACTACAACCGAATAAATCGATACAAGAACGGGGTCGAAGAGAAATAATGACGTTTATTTAGGAAAGATAATAACGGAATTTTGAGATTGAATTACCCGGGATTTAATCTGGAGTCAAAGGTCAAAGCTCAAAATACTCAAACATAAGCAGGCTGTTAAACTGAATCATTAAATTAAGAAGCAATATAAGTATAAGAAAAATGTACTTGCAGATCAACAGCTGTCTTGTTTTCGAATAGCTTACCACATTCCACAAAATAATTTATGATGGAACGATTGGTCACATCTCAATTTTTATAAACCAGATGTTGTCATTACAATTAAAAGGTCGCATACAATAAAATAGCTACCGTCCGTCGAATGTCAAAAGATAATTAAAATATCAGATATCCAATTTTTATCCGTTAGTCTTTAACCTTGAGACAGTTTCTGTTGCTTCTGAGCAAGAAAAAGTACATTATTTTCCTGAGTTTAGATGTAACACTAACAAGAAGCAACATATATAAGAACAAATGTCTTCAGAAAAATGAGCGACAAATTCGCTTATTTCATGTCGAAAAATTAAAACACCAAAAATTTGAAAAACTATGTACTTTTTCAAACAATTTTATAAAACATTTTACGTATGCTACGCAACAAAAATTTCACTTAAGGGATACCACAATATAGCCTAAATGTAAAAGATTGCTGATTGTTTGTATGAACAACACCGATGATCTTCTGGTAAAAAAAACTAAGAAACCAACCACAAAAAATTAGTCCCACCTCTTAGTCTATACAGCTTATGTTCCACCCTGCAGCCGATTAAGAAGTGAACCCTTTTGCCTTTTCTTCCGGCGAAACTTCCCATAATTGGTGTTACTCTCAGTTAGAAATTGAAAAAAAAAACTACTAATTGCCAATATATCGCTTGGCTGCCCGTGTGTAAACATTCCTATTCAAAGGAGCTTCGTCTACAATAGCTAAAAACTACATGAGTGATAACAACAGTGTTTATGACGTCAAATATTATTCTACTGACGGGTAAATTTTGGAGATCGTCCTTAGTCAATGTACAAAAACCCTTTAAGCTCTTTTTAATAGCTCAAAGCAGCTCTCAATCGGTGATGAAACAGAAGATAACATCAGTTAACTAAATTGCCAATTTCTAAGACACAAAATGAAAAAATACTTAAAACTAACTGCCATTAAAGGAACGAGAAACAATCAGTGCCTAAAATCCTGCTTTGATTTCGTACGTCTTAAAATTGACTAGAATGACAAAATTCATCGTACGCAAGATAAAAACGAAAAACAACCAGAAAGTTGTGAACAACAGGGTTCCCCGCTTATAGCATCTTAGACTTGCTCAAAAGTGTCGGGAAAAACCAATCTCAAAGATTAAAAACAATCAAAGTAAAAAATGATGTAATAAAAGTATCTCTCAGAAGTTCTGCTCTCTAGATAAACATAGCAGAAATCCCATCAAAGCATCATGAATGCAAAAACAACGAGCGAATCACTTTTGCAGCAGAGTTTTGTTATTTTCCTAATTTTTCAAACATTCATTTGACACAGCTGAAATCACTACATGTCTTAATCACCCAGTACCAGGGTTGGTTTTTCAAATTACATGTTAACTAATAGTGTTTTTAACGTGAAAAACTTTGAACACTTTTAAACATCTATCCAAGCGTATAGCTTGCGTATTGATAAAAGCTTGCTTCGCACTGAAACTAAAATTGTGTTATTGATGCACAATGAATGATTTTGCCTTGAACCCAATTTAAAGTTTCACATTGTTTTTTAATGTTTTTGACATTTTTAACCTCCTGCAACAAACACAGCAATGGTGTTAAAAAACCAACCCTGCCCACTATCGCTATCAACTTAACCAATATCAAGTCTCACACCAAAATAAGCGCATCTGCTGTTTGTAAAAAGTACGAAATCTCCAGACCATACATAATTCAACCAGCATTTTTTTCCGAAGGAAGGGATAAAACAGGAGACAACAATTTCCTTCCCACTTTGTAAACATAGCCAACTGACTGTTGGAGAAGTGTACTGCACGCAAGGAAACTAAAAAAAAACCGACTTGTTTTTCAAAAATCTTCAAGCTCTTTGAATTTGTAGAAAAATTTGTGATGGACACTTTTTGTTAAAACTTAACTTAATTTGAGAAAACTTAAGCAATAGGTAAAACTTTAATTTCGCTGGGAAACCTGATAACTAATTTCCATTTTCGAAATTAGAAGTCGATCACGTTTTTCGTGACCTTTACAATTTTTCTGTTCGAAAGGGGAGTTTGCCTTCCTTTTAACAAAAGAAATGCACTGATAATTAAGAAGAAATCAAAAGTCGAACCGCGAAAAATCAAAACTGAGTATAAACAAATTTTAGGACTTTTTCCTGAAAAAAAACAGCAAGACCTATATATGAGTACTCACTACGTTCATTACTCTGAAAAAAGTCGGGAAAATAATAAATATTTAATTTTTCGGAAGGGGTGGTAAAACTGGTAATTAGAAGTTATAGTCAATTGTCTACAAAACTAACAACGAACAAGAGTTGGAAAGCCATTCATGTACTCCCGGAAAACTTTCTGAGTTTTGTTGTTCAAAAAGCAGCCCCATCAAACTATCTCAATCGCTATAAACTTCAGCGATTGAAGTTTTTTGATGAAACTAGCGCATTTTGAAGCACAAAGGCGAAACTGCTTCCCGCATACACAATCAAAAACAAAAATTATTGGTTATATATTACAAATAACTGGATCAGTTTGTTATAGTTCGAGCAGTATTTATAGGTTATTTCAAAAGACACAATTTTTGGCAAAAGAAGTGTTAAACTTGATTTCTTGAATAACATTCATCTGGGATAGTAATTTATTCAGAAAAAATATCTTAGTAACATGTACAAATGATTGAAAACAAAATGACTATGTAATGAATTTTTAGTACTCAAATTGAATACATGCACTATACTCAAATATACCACCTATTGTAACATATCACCAAAAGTAGCTCTTAAATTACGAGAAACAAAGTATGCCTTAAAAGAAAAACATGGCCAAAAAACAGTTGCTTAAAGTCAAGAAACCGAAAACTCATTACAGAAGCATTTTAACACAAACATATATGGCCTAAAAATTCCTTGAAATTCAAGTATCTTTATGATCGATATTTTCATCTTCGCAACTTGAACGATAATATTTTAAAAAATGGACTAATCTACATGTTTCCTTCTTGCACATTTACTTTAAAATCTTTTTGGTTCGCTTGAAACCTATTTCATAAGTTTAAACCCTCAACTCTGTTAAGAAATCTAGATCCCCCCAAAATCTGAATATGATCAATCAAAGAATATAACCTCAAATCAAACAATGAACAAAAGCTGGAAAAACGTTAATGGATTCGCGGAATTTTTTTTTGAAATCTATTGAGCTTTGTTATAGAAATTTCATCAACATTAAACTATTTCAGAGACCAAAAAACTTTGCGATTAGATATTTGTGGATGTAAGTGGAGTATTGTGAATTAAAAAGGCATGCGATGAAAAAAAAAACATCTGAAATGACCACAAAAAACTACAAAAATACTTTCAAACTTAGCCAATTAGAGTTAGACTTAAATTTGAAGCATTTTCGAAGAGAAAAAAACGGCCTCAAAACAAATTATAAAACGACACATTTCTATCTTCGTAACTTCAAGGATATTTTATTTTAAAAAGATCCTATTCTACAAACTGACTTCTGAGGAATTTAACTTTAGTGAACAATTCTTTAGCTAGTATGATTGAAATTTATTAAACAGTATACTGATGATGCCATGTCTTTTTACTTATTCCACCAAAAAATCAATACTTCATTATGTTGAACTGAAACTATTTTGCTTGAATCTGATTGGCTAAAATTTGCCAATTAAATTACAGCACCATCTCAAATGGTTTGTTTACAATTTTAAGTCGTATCATAAATCATCCGAATAAGACAAAAATTTAGATCGTTAGGTAAATTATTCAAATTTTTTTAAATAAGCTGCAGTTTTACCCAGACTGAAAAAAAAATTGTTCCAAGAAAAAATGACTACCTTCATATCGGCCCAAAACTCATCCGTGATAGAAATCTGATAAAGATGAAAGTGATTGCATTTGTATAAATCAAACTAATCAGTGCGATAAGTGTTTAATTCTCTTTATTTAAATATTGAATAAAACAAAATCGCATAAATAATTGAACTTCGCTTTTCATATTTTACGAATATGTCAAAGCAAACTGAAAAAATTTGTGCCAATAACTTCAAACAAAAAAAAGAACACAAAGTAGAGACAAATAGACTTGCTAGAGGGGACATCTCTCTTGCTAGAAAGACCGAAACCCGAAAGTAATCCAAGTCAATCAGAAGATAGAATAAAATAAGCGTGAAAAGTCACGCATGCACCGTTCAAAGGACGTGATTGGTTGAAAGCTACCCAAATTAACGTACATTTTGGTATATTAATCTCGGACGTAATTTCGGAAGAGTGACAAGTCTGTTTGTGATTAGCTCAGTCGATGTTTGCTGTTGCTGTTGCCCCGTACACCAGCTTCCAAAGAAGCACAGATCAAACCTGAAAATTACAGCACCCATCATTGCACATCAGGTCAAGCCTATTTTTGTAATTTTGAAAATTAGATCATAGTAGTCAACTATGGTTGGTTGAACTTTGTAGAAAGAATATCTTAGTTTCATTTAAAACAGAAGCTCAATTAACAAAATTCGTATGAGCAGATTTACGAGTTAACTGCTTCATCTTCTCAGGAAACCTAACTCCTTATATTTTGTCTTTTTGACACAGCAAATTTTTTTTTTATAGTTTTAATCATTTTCGGCGATCTTAGTTCAACCAATAAGAAAACGAACATTATATTCATCTATTTTACTTGCACCTTTCTTGGGCATATAAATGCGTTTAAAACAACTGAAAGCTAGTTTAACAATTTTGAATTATGTACGAATTTAAATTTCAGATTTCTTTTACAGATATGTTGAAAATAGCCTCACAAAAAAACCAACAAACAATTAAATAATTTACAGCCAATTATCGCCAGAATCGCACAAAAGCATGCAAGACAGCTCATATATCTTTTCGCGTTATTCAGCCATGAGTATAATAGAATGGTGTGTATGAGTTCAAACATGAAAATTTTGAGCGCTAACATTCCTAAAAAGCCTGTAGCAGTTACTAAAATTAAATGACACTTTCTTGATTTAATTTTTGAATATTAAATTCTGAGGGGGTGATTGTCCGAAAGAAAATTGATGGTTTGAAGGTCTGCAACGATCCGAGCTCATTGTCTTCCTTGCGAGCGAGGCAATGATTCTCAGCCAGAAATACAAACATAGCCAAACCGAAGATTGGAAAAGAGTAATGAACGCAAGTAAACATAGAAAAACACTGACTTTCTTAAAAAAAACTGGACTTTCGAATTTCAAAGAAAAAAAATAGATGCCCTTTAAGCTCTTTGAAATTCTAGAACAATTTATGACTAGCGCTATTTGGTTACCTGAACCCAACTAGAGAAAACTGGATCAATAGGTAAAATTTTATTCCGCTGAAATTTAAAAATTAAATTCCAATTTGAAAAATAGAAATAGTTCACGTTTTTTGCGCCATTTCCACGTTCGTATTTGCAGAATTTTATTGAAGTTACTTTCAGCAGATGAATTTCAATTGAACTCATAAAGTGCATATATACCTAAGTGCATTCATAAATGCATCAATATGTATGAATGCAGTTATCTGTTGTTATTAGAGACTTCTAATACTTTTCCTGAGAAAAAAAAACAAAATCAGCAAGACCTCTATAAGAGTTTTCACTACAATCATTACTCCGTTCATTCTTTTAACTAAGAGTTTTCCCTACGTTCATTAACCAGTAAAATTGCATGATGTTTTTAAACAAAGACACAATCAACACCTGCGCTATAATACAAACAGCATTGTAAATAAGCAGACAGAAAATAGGACAGAAGCAACCCAGTTGAAAAAACCTCGATTTACAAAAACTTTTGCGCTCCTTTCTTTGAAAGACAGAAAAGCATAAAAACCTATTTTTGCAAAATCTAAAACGAAGCAATTGAGTCCTTATAGCACAAGTCCAAAAATTAAAATGATCACTTTTAACTCTTAAGGGTTTGAAGTCATGTTTTTTCGGCCACTCAAGTTTAATTGGGATTTAAAATCCTTGCTTTTGGGCCACTTTTGGAAGAAGGTATGGAATTACGTTTTGGTTGCTGCTGCACGTTTTCTTTAATTTTTGCAGTTCCAATTTCACCGCGCGCGTTACATTGAGGATTGTTTTCAAGTCTTTGTCACCACGTATGGATTTATATCAAAGGCTGTGATCTTGGTAAGTTTATGTTGTTGTTTTGGTAAGCCCCATTCACGATTATAATTGATTATTTCACTTTTTGATCAAAAGAACAATTTCGAAGAGCGTTATTTCCTATATGAAAAGTACGCTTGAGCTAATTATTTAGAGTCAGAATTTAGTCAGAATCGTCCAAGATTATAGCACGCCGATTTAAGCGTCGCCATTCAGGTGGTCTTTCTTCTTCCGGTTAAGGTTCTTTGAGCCTCTACATCCAAATGGTGTTAATTGTACGCATCTATTTCCAAATCGCTTCGCCCACTTAGCTGCTCCAAACTCTGTTCTAGCTGTTCAACAGTGTATATGGATTGATTGAACCCCGTGTAAGGCGATGAATAGAGATCCACAATATCCCTATCCACACTTTTAAAGCTTCAGCCAAATCCTTCCTTCCGTTTTAAGTGGGACTGGCCCCGTCAACGTAATCGCCCCAGTCTTATGTGCGATCATCTTCCCTTAGGAACATATCATCACGCAGACCTTTAAGTCTGAAAGGATTGGTAGTGACGCTATATATATATACCTCTCGCTTATTTTCAAATGCGCTTTGGAAAAATTGTTCGTTATAGTTTGTAAATTGTGATTACATGAAATTCTTTGTCTTGTCCTATACTTAAATGGGTCTGTCATTTGCACGGCACGGCAAGGTAATCCATCAATCTCGACGCATGTCAATCAGTCAAAACTGCCATCTATCCATGTACCCACACATTGAGCAAGCTATCCATTAAGCTAATTATCCATATATCCAAACACGAACCATCTAGCTATCCATTCATTCTTCGTTCCATCCAGCCATCGATCCAACAACCTATGCAGCCATCCATCTATCTTTCCAGTCAGCCATCTATCAATCCCGCCATCCATCGATTCATACATAACAAACATAGATGCCATCCATATATCTATTTTAAATGAAAGTCAGAATACGCATTGTACGCAATGTTTTTACTTTTACCAAGCTTAGTCAAAATGCAAGCATCCTAGAAAAATGGTTGCAGTATAGTTTCTTTCTTGTGTGTTTGTTAAGCAAATATGCTAGGTTTTTGTTCTTAGTAGCCGGAAGTTTATCGAGCACAGCTGTTTCGAAAAACGCAACCACATGACAATTGAACACAAGCGGGCAACATGTGTTGTAGACAGTCTAAATAACAATAAGCGCCGGAAAAACGTCAGTGTCAGTAAAACCGGCACGGGCAATAGCAGCCTGTGTAATGTACTAACCGGTCTAGACTAGGAGAATCCGATGTTTGCCGTATCCGCATCTCCCGGAAGCTGCACATGACAGACTCACATGGCTAACGCGTTCTTCGACGGTGACAATGATCGATTTTATTATCGACGAGTATTATTGATTTCACCCGTTTTGATGACTCCGACCGAGACACGGACGCCGAGGTCATTCTAGACTTAGAGGACAAACTCAATTCGAAGAGTGACCACGTGAATCTGTTCATAACTGCAGTTTACGGTTAGAGTCCCCGTTTAGACGGATCGCTAGTGAGCATGATTGGAATATTCCAAAAACGCTCACCGAATCATTCATGAAGCAAACGGTGACTTTGTTTATCAGGCTGTCCATGAAATCCTCCGTCAGGGAAGACCGGGAGAAAATTTCAGGGAAAACCGACAAAAAACTAGCGGACGAGTTGTTGCGTGCTCTTCTGAAGAAGTTCTCGAAGTCTCGCTCGTTGAAGAACCTCTCCATTGACGCTTTAAGAGACAATGAAGACTCAATTTCGGAACAGCTCTTCCAATCTTCAATGGAAAACCTCTGGACGCTTCTTCAGAAAGCACCGGAGCTGCCTACTGATAGAGTAGTCAAAATGTGGAGACAGACAAATCTAAGCTCATGAAACAAATGGAAGTCAGATAAATCATAACATGCTTATTAGAGCAATCGGCTCAACACAAGGCAGTAGGTGAAAGAATAGCAAAAAACATTCAGAATGAAAACTAGGCCGAAATAAGAAAATGTGAGAGAAACGACAAGTTTTTTGAAGATGAGATAAAGAAAGTTATGAAGAGACGACACGAAGCTCTGGAATGGTTCAACTCTCGGACTAACGAAGAAAAAGTAGCGGAAAGATAAGCCTTCGATATTGCTATAGAACAAGTTTTATTGAGTGAAAGGAAAACAAAAAATTATCGAAAAGTTGAGCATACCAAAATTATGGAGGAAGTATTCAATGTTGACATTGAAGTGTTAGCATTTGTGCAAATCGATATTGAAGGTAAAAGAAACAGAGTCAGGGAAAAAAGCAGCGTAGCTGAGATGACAGTTGGTGATTGCATTGACCTTGAAGTTCGAAGGGATCTAGTAAGGGATGATAAAGTCCCTTACCCAGTGTATCGAGTTGCGAGCAAACACTAGCAGGCTAGACATGCATCAGACAAAAATGCTAGCAACTTTTGGGGATACTGTAAATGGTGGGATTTGTGCAAACAATGTTAACGCTTTTTTCAAAGAGCGGAGCAAGACCCCTGGACCTTAAGAACGTTCTCATCCGAATTGATTTATACAAATCATGTTCTATTGCATTTTATTTGCATTTGCGGTAATGCGCTGGAAAAACATCATTCGAGGCCGAAAATGAGCCCTACAAAAAATCACTTGGTTCTGAATTACTGTTCGTCGCGCACACGCGTGACGATAAATGACGTTCTGCCTCAATTGAAAAAAGACCGATTCAGCGAATGAGAAGAGATTTAAAACACGAAATTCCGACACAGACTTGGGTCTGATACATCTGTAGGATTGCTATACGCAGGTATTAATTTATTTCACCCTTTTTCTGTCCAAAAGTAAATAAAAAACCTAATGATTTTCCAAAACCAACATAAGCCGAAAGCCGGATTTGTTTTAACACCTTCGCCGCGTCCTAAAGTGTAGAAATTTGGATATCTATATTTGGAGGGCCATGATAAGCCTTTGTCAACTTTACATAGCAAATACCAAAAAGGAACAAAATTTGCCATTGAAATGAAATGCGTTGCCAAAAAGCAATCGCGACAAACTTACTATCAGGAATCATATGTTCGGAAAAGTTGATAAAGGGGTATAAACACCTGCCCCAAAACTACCCGAACATCATTTCAACAAAACCTTCGACTTCTAATCAACAGCAGTAGCCATAAAAATTCCTTCTTAAGTTGTCAATATCAATATCCAATAGTAAATTTAGCCCTACTATCTAGCCCATTCACAGCAGCATTACTCTTTAATTTAAATTTATCTTTCTGCTTCCCACTCGATTTAACCAAAACTTTTGGGCAACACTTTTTCCGCTTAACAGAAATATAATACTAACTCCAAATAACATCATCTTGATAATAATTCCATACAAAATTACCACCACGAAACAAACGAAGACTTCCACAGCTGGTTTTTGTTTATCCTTAGAATGAAATTGGACATATAGAAAGTGCATCAATCGAGGTCAAAAATGAGCCCTCAGCAAATCTACAAAGATATCACGTCGTTTCTAAATTACTGGTCTTCGCGCACACGTGTGGCGAAAACTGACGTTCTGCCTCGCTTCAAAAATGACTGGTTTAGTAAATTAGAAGAGATTTAAAACATAAAACCGAAATTCCGACTCAGACTGGGGCCCGATACATCGGAGTTGGTAAGAAGTTCCAGAGTCATCTGTATGGCAAAAAGCATCTGACAGACGAAGGTGCATCATTCGAGGCCAAAAATGAGCCCTCAGCAAATCTACAATAAAATCACGTTGCTTTTGAAATTACTGATCTTCGCTCACACTTGTTGCGATAACTGACGTTCCGTCTCCTTTCAAATATGACCGATTTATTAAATGAGAAGAGATTTAAAACATAAAACCGAAATTCCGACTCAGACTGGGGCCCGATACATCGGAGTTGGTAAGAAGTTCCAGAATCATCTGTATGACAAAAAGTATCTGACATATGAAGGTGCACAAGTTTTTGTCAGCAATATTGTTCATGCCTTCAAAAAACGAATTATTAAACAAATAGATGCGATGACATCTAATTACTCAAGCTATTAACAAAAACTTTTCCTTATGCTGTGCTTATTTTCTTCCCATTCATTTAAATTGTGTTTCCGCATCGTTTATGTTCAGTTTTCCTGAACACATATCACTTCTTTAAAAATGCTTCAGTTTATTCTTGCTATAATTTTGCTATTGTCGTTGTTTAAGTTGAGAAGAGTCGGAGATGCGGAGAGTTGCTTGCACCTTTGGTGTTTTCGACCCAAGTGCCAATGTTAAATGCTTGTCATACATATCCATGAAATCCTCCGTCAGGAAAGACCGGGAGAGAATTTCAGGGAAAATCGACAAAAAACTAGCAGACTACCTTTCCAGCACCAGTAAAGCTGGTGGGTGAGCAGGGTGCGGAAAAGAGCAGGAGAAAAAATTATGTTTATTATACTTTCGACCTGTTGCAATCGGTATTTACAACCATTTATTTCCAGCTGAAAATACCCAAGCAGAATATGTAACGCAAAATTTTTTTTGCATATAACTGATACAAATGCATGTGCCCGTGAAATCGATTGGTTCAATTTGGGCAAAAATAATACTTAGTCGACATATATTTATTTCTTTTCACATCGGCTTGAAACCTGTTAGAAGAAATTACACTGTTATGTGTATAGTGATATTGCGTCTAACAAGAAACTTGAGTACATCCGGACTAATCGATTCCTTTGCCTACAAATTTCACTAAAAACTTAAAAAATTGATTAAAAACTAAACAACTTGAAACTTGAAAATAAACTAATTCACTTAATATTCGGTTTTAAAATTGTCTGGTTCTCTTTGGTGGCTAAATATGTGCTAACAAAAAAAATCCACGAAAAATTCAATCTATTAAACACACTAGATAGACAAAATTGATGATAAACAACAACCTGTACTTAGTTTATATTAGAAAAAGGGGTGAAACATCGGATAATAAATCTAGAAATGTATCCAAAAACGTTATATAGAATATCATCGACATATGCATAAGGTATACCTGATTCCACTTGAATTACCAAACTGTCTAACCAAATTATGGCGTTTATAACGTAACAGAAGTTAAATAACGAATCCTGTTCAAATAAATTTTTTAAAGCTTTTATTCATTCAGTGAGCGAATTACCTGCCCAGAGAACCAGAATCACTTATACATACCTGCTGGAGCCAACAGTATACCACGAACAAGTTTATCCGGAAGATAGTTATACAGGAAATCTCTTACTTCAATATCTTAGAGGGGAGATATCGATTCGACATCTAATACTCACCGTTGAGAACAATCATTGGCCGCATGGGGACGACTTGGGTAACGAGAGTGACCCATGGGAATATGATTTTGATCCTAATTATGATGATACTAAGTATTAAATGTTCATTGAGGACAACGATGAAACCGAACATTATTTGAATGGTGTCTAACGAGAAATTAGACTTGTTTTTAACTAACTTCGGGAGATTTATCTAATTAAATTATTAGTTTTTCACAGCCAAATGGTAGTTCAACACAAGCGGGCAACATGTATTCGGGACAGTCATGTTGACAATGACGCCGGAAACTCCTCATTGTCGGTAAAGCCCGGCACGGGCAAAAGCAGCCTGTGTAATGTAATAGCCGGTCTGGACTAGGAGAATCCGATGTTAGCCGTATCCGCATCTCCCGAAAGCTGCACATCACAGACTCACAGGGCTAACGCGTTCTTCAACGGGGACATCGATCGACCTTTGAGTATTATTGATACCATCGGTTTTGACGATCCCGATAGAGACACGGGCGCCAAGATAATTCAAGACTTAGAGGCCAAACGGTCAAAGTCCCTGTTTGCAGGGATCGCCAGTCAGCATGATTGGAATTTTCTGAGAAATGTTTGGCAAAACGTTCTGAAACCAAACGGTCAGGAAAGACCGGAAAAAAACTCGCGAAACCGACAAAAAACTAGCAGAGTACCTGTCCGACACCGGTAAAGCTGGTGGGTGAGCAGGGTGCGGAAAAGAGCAGGAGAAAAATTTATGTTTATTATACTTTCGACCTGTTGCACTCGGTATTTACTACCATTTTATTCCAGCTAGAAATACCCAGCAGAATTTGTAACGCAAAATTTTTTTGCATGTATCTGATACAAATGCATGCACCCATGAAATCGATTGGTTCAATTTGGGCAAAGATAATACTTAGTCAACATATATTTATTTCTTTTCACATCGGCTTGAAACCTGTTAGAAGAAATTACACTGTTATGCGTATAGTGATATTGCGTCTAACAAGAAACTTGAATACATCCGAGCTAATTGATTTCTTTGCCTTACCAATTTCACTAAATACTTGAAAAATTTATTAAAAAATAAACAACTTGAAACTTTAAAATAAACTAGTTCATTTTAAATACGGTTATAAAATTATCTGGTTTTCTTTGGTGGCTAAACATGTGCTTAACAAAAATAACCCACGAAAAATTCAGTCTATTAAACACACTAGATAGACAAAATTAATGATAAACAACAACCTGTACTTAGTTTAAATTAGAAAAAGGGGTGAAAACTCGGATAATAAATCTAGAAATGTATCTAATAAAGTTACATTGAATATCATCGACATATGCATAAAGTATACCTGATTCCACTTAAATTACCAAACTGTCTAACCAAAATATGGCGTTTATAACGTAAGAGGAGTTAAATAACGAATCCTAATCAAATAAATTTTTTTAAGCTTTTATTCATTCAGTGAGCGATTTACCTAACCAGAGAACCAGAATAACTTATACATACCTGCTGGAGCCAACAGTGTACCACAAACATGTTTACCCGGAAGATAGTTATACAGGCACTCTCTTACTTCAATATCTTAAAGGGAAATTAGACTTGTTTTTAACTAACTTCGGGAGATTTATCTAATTAAATTATTAGATTTTCACAACCAAATGGTAGTTCAACACAAGCGGGCAACATGTATTCTGGACAGTCATTTTGACAATGAGCGCCGGAAACTCCTCATTGTCGGTAAAACCGGCACGGGCAAAAGCAGTCTGTGTAATATATTAGCCGGTCTGGACTAGGAGAAACCGAAGTTTGCCGTATCCGCATCTCCCGAAAGCTGCACATCACAGACTCACAGGGCTAACGCGTTCTTCAACGTGCACATCGATCGACCTTTGAGTATTATTGATACCATCGGTTTTGACGATCCCGATAGAGACACGGACACCAAGGTAATTCAAGACTTAGAGGCCAAACTGAGGTCGAAGTGTAACCAGGTGAACCTGTTCATGATTTCAGTTAACGGTCGAAATCCCCGTTTGGAGGGATCGCCAGTCAGCATGATTGGCATTTTCTAAGAAATCTTCGGCGAAGCGTTCTGAAACCAAACGGTGATTGTGTTCGTCAGACTGTCCATGAATTCCTCAGTCAGGAAAGACCGGAAAAAACTCGGGAAACCGACAAGAAACTAGCACAGTACCTGTCCAACACCGGTAAAGCTGGTGGGTGAGCAGGGTGCGGAAAAGACCAGGAGAAAAATTTATGTTTATTATACTTTCGACCTGTTGCACTCGGTATTTACTACCATTTATTTCCAGCTGGAAATACCCAAGCAGAAATTGTAACGCAAACTTTTTTTGCATGTAACTGATACAAATGCATGCAAATCGATACAAATGCATGCAAATCGATACAAATGCATGTACCCATGAAATCGATTGGTTCAATTTGGGCAAAGATAATACTTTGTCAGCATATATTTATTTCTTTTCACATCGGCTTGAAACTTGTTAGAAGAAATTACACTGTTATGCGTATAGTGCTATTACGTCTAACAAGAAACTTGAATACATCCGGGCTAATCAATTTTTTTGCCTCCAATTTTCACTAAATACTTGAAAAATTGATTAAAAATTAAACAACTTGAAACTTTAAAATAAACTGGTTCATTTCAAATACGGTTATAAAAATGTCTGGTTTTCTTTGGTGACTAAACATGTGCTAAAAATAAATAACCCACAAAAAATTCAGTCTATTAAACACAAAAGATAGACAAAATTAATGATAAACAACAACCTGTACTTAGTTTAAATTAGAAAAAGGGGTGAAAACTCGGATAATAAATCTAGAAATGTATCTAATAAAATTATATGGAATATCATCGACATATGCATAAAGTATACCTGATTCCACTTAAATTACCAAACTGTCTAACCAAATTATGGCGTTTATAACGTAAGAGGAGTCTAATAACGAATCCTGTTCAAAAAAATTTTTTAAAGCTTTTATTCATTCAGTGAGCAAATTACCTAACCAGAGAACCATAATCACTTATACATACCTGCTGGAGCCAACAGTGTACCACAAACATGTTTACCCGGAAGATAGTTATACAGGCAATCTCTTACTTCAATATCTTAGAGGGAAATTAGACTTGTTTTTAACTAACTTCGGGAGATTTATCTAATTAAATTATTAGTTTTTCACAACCAAATGGTAGTTCAACAAAAGCGGGCAACATGTATTCTGGACAGTCATGTTGACAATGAGCGCCGGAAACTCCTCATTGTCGGTAAAACCGGCACGAGCAAAAGCAGTCTGTGTAATATATTAGCCGGTCTGGACTAGGAGAAACCGAAGTTTGCCGTATCCGCATCTCCCGAAAGCTGCACATCACAGACTCACAGGGCTAACGCGTTCTTCAACGGGCACATCGATCGACCTTTGAGTATTATTGATACCATCGGTTTTGACGATCCCGATAGAGACACGGACGCCAAGGTAATTCAAGACTTAGAGGCAAAACTGAGGTCGAAGTGTAACCAGGTGAACCTGTTCATGATTTCAGTTAACGGTCGAAATCCCTGTTTGGAGGGATCGCCAGTCAGCATGATTGGCATTTTCTAAGAAATCTTCGGCGAAGCGTTCTGAAACCAAACGGTGATTGTGTTCGTCAGACTGTCCTTGAATTCCTCAGTCAGGAAAGACCGGAAAAAACTCGGGAAACCGACAAGAAACTAGCAGAGTACCTGTCCAACACCGGTAAAGCTGGTGGGTGAGCCGGGTGCGGAAAAGACCAGGAGAAAAATTTATGTTTATTATACCTTCGACCTGTTGCACTCGGTATTTACTACCATTTATTTCCAGCTGGAAATACCCAAGCAGAAATTGTAACGCAAACTTTTTTTGCATGTAACTGATACAAATGCATGCAAATCGATACAAATGCATGCAAATCGATACAAATGCATGTACCCATGAAATCGATTGGTTCAATTTGGGCAAAGATAATTTTTAGTCAGCATATATTTATTTCTTTTCACATCGGCTTGAAACTTGTTAGAAGAAATTACACTGTTATGCGTATAAAGATATTACGTCTAACAAGAAACTTGAATACATCCGGGCTAATCAATTTTTTTGCCTCCAATTTTCACTAAATACTTGAAAAAATGATTAAAAATTAAACAACTTGAAACTTTAAAATAAACTGGTTCATTTCAAATACCATTATAAAAATGTCTGGTTTTCTTTGGTGACTAAACATGTGCTAAAAATAAATAACCCACAAAAAATTCAGTCTATTAAACACACAAGATAGACAAAATTAATGATAAACAACAACCTGTACTTAGTTTAAACTAGAAAAAGGGGTGAAAACTCGGATAATAAATCTAGAAATGTATCTAATAAAATTATATGGAATATCATCGACATATGCATAAAGTATACCTGATTCCATTTAAATTACCAAACTGTCTAACAAAATTATGGCGTTTATAACGTAAGGAGTTTCATAACGAATCCTGTTCAAAAAAAATTTTTTAAGCTTTTATTCATTCAGTGAGCCAATTACCTAACCAGAGAACCAGAATCACTTATACATACCTGCTGGAGCCAACAGTGTACCACGAACATGTTTATCCGGAAAACAATTATACAGGAAATCTCTTACTTCAATCTCTTAGAGGGGGAATATCGATTCGACATCTAATACTCACCGTTGATAACAATCATTGGGCGCATGGGGACGACTCGGGTAACCAGAGTGACCCATGGGAATATGATTTTGATCCTAATTATGATGATTACTAAGTATTAAATGTTCATTGAGGACAACGAAGAAACTGAACATTATTTGAATAGTGTCTAACGAGAAATTAGACTTGTTTTTAACTAACTTCGGGAGATTTATCTAATTCAATTATTAGTTTCTCACAACCAAATGGTAGTTCAACACAAGCGGGCAACATGTATTCTGGACAGTCATGTTGACAATGAGCGCCGGAAACTCCTCATTGTCGGTACGGGCAAAAGCAGCCTGTGTAATATATTAGCCGGTCTGGACTAGGAGAAACTGAAGTTTGCCGTATCCGCATCTCCCGAAAGCTGCACATCACAAAATCACAGGGCTAACGCGTTCTTCAACGGGCACATCGATCGACCTTTGAGTATTATTGATACCATCGGTTTTGACGATCCCGATAGAGACACGGACGCCAAGGTAATTCAAGACTTAGAGGCAAAACTGAGGTCGAAGTGTAACCAGGTGAACCTGTTCATGATTTCAGTTAACGGTCGAAATCCCCGTTTGGAGGGATCGCCAGTCAGCATGATTGGCATTTTCTAAGAAATCTTCGGCGAAGCGTTCTGAAATCAAACGGTGATTGTGTTCGTCAGACTGTCCATGAATTCCTCAGTCAGGAAAGACCGGAAAAAACTCGGGAAACCGACAAGAAACTAGCAGAGTACCTGTCCAACACCGGTAAAGCTGGTGGGTGAGCAGGGTGCGGAAAAGACCAGTAGAAAAATTTATGTTTATTATACTTTCGACCTGTTGCACTCGGTATTTACTACCATTTATTTCCAGCTGGAAATACCCAAGCAGAAATTGTAACGCAAACTTTTTTTGCATGTAACTGATACAAATGCATGCAAATCGATACAAATGCATGCAAATCGATACAAATGCATGTACCCATGAAATCGATTGGTTCAATTTGGGCAAAGATAATACTTTGTCAGCATATATTTATTTCTTTTCACATCGGCTTGAAACTTGTTAGAAGAAATTACACTGTTATGCGTATAGTGATATTACGTCTAACAAGAAACTTGAATACATCCGGGCTAATCAATTTTTTTGCCTCCAATTTTCACTAAATACTTGAAAAATTGATTAAAAATTAAACAACTTGAAACTTTAAAATAAAACTGGTTCATTTCAAAAACGGTTATAAAATTGTCTGGTTTTCTTTGGTGACTAAACATGTGCTAAAAATAAATTACCCACAAAAAATTCAGTCTACTAAACACACAAGATAGACAAAATTAATGATAAACAACAACCTGTACTTAGTTTAAATTAGAAAAAGGGGTGAAAACTCGGATAATAAATCTAGAAATGTATCTAATAAAGTTATATGGAATATCATCGACATATGCATAAAGTATACCTGATTCCACTTAAATTACCAAACTGTCTAACCAAAATATGGCGTTTATAACGTAAGAGGAGTTGAATAACGAATCCTAATCAAATAAATTTTTTTAAGCTTTTATTCATTCAGTGAGCAAATTACCTAACCAGAGAACCAGAATCACTTATACATACCTGCTGGAGCCAACAGTGTACCACGAACATGTTTATCCGGAAAACAATTATACAGGAAATCTCTTACTTCAATATCTTAGAGGGGGAATATCGATTCGACATCTAATACTCACAATTGATAACAATCATTGGCCGCATGGGGACGACTCGGGTAATCAGAGTGACCCATGGGAATATGATTTTGATCCTAATTATGATGATTACTAAGTATTAAATGTTCATTGAGGACAACGATGAAACTGAACATTATTTGAATGGTGTCTAACGAGAAATTAGACTTGTTTTTAACTAGCTTCGGGAGATTTATCTAATTAAATTATTAGTTTTTCACAACCAAATGGTAGTTCAACACAAGCGGGCAACATGTATTTTGGACAGTCATGTTGACAATGAGCGCCGGAAACTCCTCATGGTCGGTAGAAACCGGCACGTTTAAAAGCATCCTGTGTAATATATTAGCCGGTCTGGACTAGGAGAAACCGATGTTTGCCGTATCCGCAGCTCCCGAAAGCTGCACATCACAGACTCACAGGGCTAACGCGTTCTTCAACGGGCACATCGATCGACCTTTGAGTATTATTGATACCATCGGTTTTGACGATCCCGATAGAGACAAGGACGCCAAGATAATTCAAGACTTAGAGGCCAACCTCAGGTCGAAGTGTAGCCAAGTGAATCTGTTCATGATTGCAGTTAACGGTCAAAGTCCCCGTTTGGAGGGATCGCCAGTCAGCATGATTGTAACTTTCTAAGAAATGTTCGGCGAAGCGTTCTGAAACCAAACGGTCAGGAAAGACCGCAAAAAAACGCGGGAAACCGACAAGAAACTAGCAGAGTACCTGTCCGAAACCGGTTAAGCTGGTGGGTGAGCAGGGTGCGGAAAACACGAGAAAAATTTATGTTTATTATACTTTCGACATGTTGCACTCGGTATTTACTACCATTTATTTCCAGCTGGAAATACCCAAGCAGAAATTGTAACGCAAACTTTTTTTGCATGTAACTGATACAAATGCATGCAAATCGATACAAATGCATGCAAATCGATACAAATGCATGTACCCATGAAATCGATTGGTTCAATTTGGGCTAAGATAATACTTAGTCAACATATATTTATTTCTTTTCACATCGGCTTGAAACCTGTTAGAAGAATTAACACTGTTATGCGTAGAGTGATATTGCGTCTAACAACAATTTGGAATACATCCGGGCTAATCGATTTCTTTGCCTACAAATTTCACTAAATACTTGAAAAATTGGTAAAAATTAAACAACTTGAAACTTTAAAATAAACTGGTTCATTTCAAATACGGTTATAAAATTGTCTGATTTTCTTTGGTGGCTAAACATGTGCTTAACATAAATAACCCGCAAAAAATTCAGTCCATTAAACACCCTAGATAGACAAAATTAATGATAAACAACGACCTGTACTTAGTTTAAATTAGAAAAAGGGGGTGAAAACTCGGATAAAAAATCTAGAAATGTATCCAAAAAAGTTATATGGAATATCATCAACATATGCATAAAGTATACCTGATTCCACATAAATTACCAAACTGTCTAACCAAATTATGGCGTTTATAAAGTAAGAGGAGTTAAATAACGAATCCTGTTCAAATAAATTTTTTAAAGCTTTTATTCATTCAGTGAGCAAATTACCTAACCAGAGAACCAGAATCACTTATACATACCTGCTGGAGCCAACAGTGTACCACGAACATGTTTATCCGGAAAACAATTATACAGGAAATCTCTTACTTCAATCTCTTAGAGGGGGAATATCGATTCGACATCTAATACTCACCGTTGATAACAATCATTGGCCGCATGGGGACGACTCGGGTAACCAGAGTGACCCATGGGAAGATGATTTTGATCCTAATTATGATGATTACTAAGTATTAAATGTTCATTGAGGACAACGATGAAACTGAACATTATTTGAATAGTGTCTAACGAGAAATTAGACTTGTTTTTAACTAACTTCGGGAGATTTATCTAATTCAATTATTAGTTTCTCACAACCAAATGGTAGTTCAACACAAGCGGGCAACATGTATTTTGGACAGTCATGTTGACAATGAGCGCCGGAAACTCCTCATGGTCGGTAGAAACCGGCACGTGCAAAAGCATCCTGTGTAATATATTAGCCGGTCTGGACTAGGAGAAACCGATGTTTGCCGTATCCGCAGCTCCCGAAAGCTGCACATCACAGACTCACAGGGCTAACGCGTTCTTCAACGGGCACATCGATCGACCTTTGAGTATTATTGATACCATCGGTTTTGACGATCCCGATAGAGACACGGACGCCAAGATAATTCAAGACTTAGAGGCCAAACTTGGGTCGAAGTGTAGCCAAGTGAATTGGTTCATGATTGCAGTTAACGGTCAAAGTCCCCGTTTGGAGGGATCGCCAGTCAGCATGATTGTAACTTTCTAAGAAATGTTCGGCGAAGCGTTCTGAAACCAAACGGTCAGGAAAGACCGCAAAAAAACGCGGGAAACCGACAAGAAACTAGCAGAGTACCTGTCCGAAACCGGTTAAGCTGGTGGGTGAGCAGGGTGCGGAAAACACGAGAAAAATTTATGTTTATTATCCTTTCGACATGTTGCACTCGGTATTTACTACCATTTATTTCCAGCTGGAAGTACCCAAGCAGAATTTGTAACGCAAACTTTTTTGCATGTAACTGATACAAATGCATGTACCCATGAAATCGATTGGTTCAATTTGGGCTAAGATAATACTTAGTCAACATATATTTATTTCTTTTCACATCGGCTTGAAACCTGTTAGAAGAATTAACACTGTTATGCGTAGAGTGATATTGCGTCTAACAACAATTTGGAATACATCCGGGCTAATCGATTTCTTTGCCTACAAATTTCACTAAATACTTGAAAAATTGGTAAAAATTAAACAACTTGAAACTTTAAAATAAACTGGTTCATTTCAAATACGGTTATAAAATTGTCTGATTTTCTTTGGTGGCTAAACATGTGCTTAACATAAATAACCCGCAAAAAATTCAGTCCATTAAACACCCTAGATAGACAAAATTAATGATAAACAACGACCTGTACTTAGTTTAAATTAGAAAAAGGGGGTGAAAACTCGGATAAAAAATCTAGAAATGTATCCAAAAAAGTTATATGGAATATCATCAACATATGCATAAAGTATACCTGATTCCACATAAATTACCAAACTGTCTAACCAAATTATGGCGTTTATAAAGTAAGAGGAGTTAAATAACGAATCCTGTTCAAATAAATTTTTTAAAGCTTTTATTCATTCAGTGAGCAAATTACCTAACCAGAGAACCAGAATCACTTATACATACCTGCTGGAGCCAACAGTGTACCACGAACATGTTTATCCGGAAAACAATTATACAGGAAATCTCTTACTTCAATCTCTTAGAGGGGGAATATCGATTCGACATCTAATACTCACCGTTGATAACAATCATTGGCCGCATGGGGACGACTCGGGTAACCAGAGTGACCCATGGGAAGATGATTTTGATCCTAATTATGATGATTACTAAGTATTAAATGTTCATTGAGGACAACGATGAAACTGAACATTATTTGAATAGTGTCTAACGAGAAATTAGACTTGTTTTTAACTAACTTCGGGAGATTTATCTAATTCAATTATTAGTTTCTCACAACCAAATGGTAGTTCAACACAAGCGGGCAACATGTATTCTGGACAGTCATGTTGAAAATGAGCGCCGGAAACTCCTCATTGTCGGTAAAACCGGCACGGGCAAAAGCAGCCTGTGTAATGTATTAGCCGGTCTGGACTAGGAGAATCCGATGTCTGTCGTATCGCATCTCCCGAAAGATGCACATCACAGACTCACAGGGCTAACGCGTTCTTCAACGGGGACATCGATCGACCTTTGAGTATTATTGATACCATCGGTTTTGACGATCCCGATAGAGACACGGACGCCAAGATAATTCACGACTTAGAGGCCAAACTCAGGTCGAAGTGTTGCCAAGTGAACCTGTTCATGATTGCAATAAACGGTCAAAGTCCCCGTTTGGAGGGATCGCCAGTCAGCATGATTGAATTTTCTAAGAAATGTTTGGCGAAACGTTCTGAAACCAAACGGTCAGGAAAGACCGGAAAAAAACTCGGGAAACCGACAAGAAACTAGCAGAGTACCTGTCCGACACCGGTAAAGCTGGTGGGTGCGCAGGGTGCGGAAAAGAGCAGGAGAAAAATTTATGTTTATTATACTTTCGGCCTGTTGCACTCGGTATTTACTACCATTTATTTCCAGCTGGAAATACCCAAGCAGAATTTGTAACGCAAAATTTTTTTGCATGTATCTGATACAAATGCATGCACCCATGAAATCGATTGGTTCAATTTGGGCAAAGATAATACTTAGTCAACATATATTTATTTCTTTTCACATCGGCTTGAAACCTGTTAGAAGAAATTACACTGTTATGCGTATAGTGATATTGCGTCTAACAAGAAACTTGAATACATCCGGGCTCATCGATTTCTTTGCCTACAAATTTCACTTAAATACTTGAAAAATTGATTAAAAATTAAACAACTTGAAACTTTAAAATAAACTAGTTCATTTTAAATACGGTTATAAAATTGGCTGGTTTTCTTTAGTGGCTAAACATGTGCTAAACATAATTAACCCACGAAAAATTCAGTCTATTAAACACACTAGATAGACAAAATTAAAGATAAACAACAACCTGTACTTAGTTTAAATTAGAAAAAGGGGTGAAAACTCGGATAATATATCTAGAAATGTATCCAAAAAAAGTTATATGGAATATCATCGAAATATGCATAAAGTATAACTGATTCCACTTAAATTACCAAACTGTCTAACCAAAATAGGCGTTTAAAACGTAAGAGGACTTCAATAACGAATCCTAATCAAATAAATTTTTTAAAGCTTTTATTCATTCAGTGAGCGAATTACCTTACCAGAGAACCAGAATAACTTATACGTACCTGCTAGAGCCAACAGTGTACCACAAACATGTTTATCCGGAAGATAGTTATACAGGAAATCTCTTACTTCACTATCTTAGAGGGGAATTACACCTGTTTTTAACTAACTTCGAGAGATTTATCTAATTAAATTATTAGTTTTTCACCACCAAATGGCAATTCAACACAAGTGGGCAACATGTATTCTGGACAGTCATATTGACAATGAGCGCCGGAAACTCCCCATTGTCGGTAAAACCGGCACGGGCAAAAGCAGCCTGTGTAATATATTAGCCGGTCTGGACTGGGAGAATCCGATGTCTGTCGTATCGCATCTCCCGAAAGCTGCACATCACAGACTCACAGGGCTAACGCGTTCTTCAACGGGGACATCGATCGACCTTTGAGTATTATTGATACCATCGGTTTTGACGATACCGATAGAGACACGGACGCCAAGATAATTCAAGACTTAGAGGCCAACCTCAGGTCGAAGTGTAGCCAAGTGAATCTGTTCATGATTGCAGTTAACGGTCAAAGTCCCCGTTTGAAAGGATCGCCAGTCAACATGATTGGAATTTTCTAAGAAATGTTCGGCGAAGCGTTCTGAAACCAAACGGTCAGGAAAGACCAGAAAAAAACTCAGGAAACCGACAAGAAACTAGCAGAGTACCTGTCCAACACCGGTCAAGCTGGTGCGTGAGCAGGGTGCGGAAAAGAGAAAAATTTATGTTTATTATAATTTCGACATGCTGCACTCGGTATTTAGTACCATTTAATTCCAGCTGGAAGTACCAAAGCAGAATTTGTAACGCAAACTTTTTTTGCATGTAACTGATACAAATGCATGCACCCATGAAATCGATTGGTTCAATTTGGGCAAAGATAATACTTAGTCAACATATATTTATTTCTTTTCACATCGGCTTGAAACCTGTTAGAAGAAATTACACTGTTATGCGTATAGTGATATTGCGTCTGACAAGAAACTTGAATACATCCGGGCTAATCGATTTCTTTGCCTACAAATTTCGCTAAATACTTGAAAAATTGATTAAAAATTAAACAACTTGAAACTTTAAAATAAACTAGTTCATTTTAAATACGGTTATAAAATTGTGTGATTTTCTTTGGTGGCTAAACATGTGCTAAACATAAATAACCCACAAAAAATTCAGTCTATTAAACACACTAGATAGACAAAACTAATGATAAACAACAACCTGTACTTAGTTTAAATTAGAAAAAGGGTGAGAACTCGGATAGTATATCTAGAAATGTATCCAAAAAAGTTATATTGAATATCATCGACATATGCATAAAGTATACCTGATTCCACTTAAATTACCAAACTGTCTAACCAAATTATAGCGTTTATTAAGTAAGAGGAGTTAAATAACGAATCCAGTTCAAATAAATTTTTAAAGCTTTTATTCATTCAGTGATCGAATTACCTAATCAGAGAACCAGAATCACTTTTAAATACTTGCTGAAGCCAACAGTATACCACGAACAAGTTTATCCGGAAGATAGTTATACAGGAAATCTCTTACTTCAATATCTTAGAGGGGAAATATCGATTCGACATCTAATACTCACTGTTGATAACAATCATTGGCCGCATGGGGAAGACTCGGGTAACCAGAGTGACCCATGAGAATATGATTTTGATCCTAATTATGATGATTACTAAGTATTAAATGTTCATTGAGGACAACGATGAAACTGAACATTATTTGAATAGTTTCTAACGAGAAATTAGACTTGTTTTTAACTAACTTCGGGAGATTTATCTAATTAAATTATTAGTTTTTCACAATCAAATGTTGTTCAACACAAGCGGGCAACATGTATTCTGGACAGTCATGTTGACAATGAGCGCCGGAAACGACTCATTGTCGGTAAAACCGGCACGGGCAAAAGCAGCCTGTGTAATATATTAGCCGGTCTGGACTAGGAGAAACCGATGTTTGCCGTATCCGCAGCTCCCGAAAGCTGCACATCACAGACTCACAGGGCTAACGCGTTCTTCAACGGGGACATCGATCGACCTTTGAGTATTATTGATACCATCGGTTTTGACGATCCCGATAGAGACACGGACGCCAAGATAATTCAAGACTTAGAGGCCAAACTCAGGTCGAAGTGTAGCCAAGTGAACCTGTTCATGAATGCAATAAACGGTCAAAGTCACCGTTTGGAGGGATCGCCAGTCAGCATGATTGAATTTTCTAAGAAATGTTTGGCGAAACGTTCTGAAACCAAACGGTCAGGAAAGACCGGAAAAAAACTCGGGAAACCGACAAGAAACTAGCATGGTACCTGTCCGACACCGGTAAAGCTGGTGGGTGCGCAGGGTGCGGAAAAGAGCAGGAGAAAAATTTATGTTTATTATACTTTCGGCCTGTTGCACTCGGTATTTACTACCATTTATTTCCAGCTGGAAATACCCAAGCAGAATTTGTAACGCAAAATTTTTTTGCATGTATCTGATACAAATGCATGCACCCATGAAATCGATTGGTTCAATTTGGGCAAAGATAATACTTAGTCAACATATATTTATTTCTTTTCACATCGGCTTGAAACCTGTTAGAAGAAATTACACTGTTATGCGTATAGTGATATTGCGTCTAACAAGAAACTTGAATACATCCGGGCTCATCGATTTCTTTGCCTACAAATTTCACTAAATACTTGAAAAATTGATTAAAAATTAAACAACTTGAAACTTTAAAATAAACTAGTTCATTTTAAATACGGTTATAAAATTGTCTGGTTTTCTTTGGTGGCTAAACATGTGCTAAACATAAATAACCCACGAAAAATTCAGTCTATTAAACACACTAGATAGACAACATTAAAGATAAACAACAACCTGTACTTAGTTTAAATTAGAAAAAGGCCTGAAAACTCGGATAAAATATCTAGAAAGGTATCCAAAAAAAGTTATTTGGAATATCATCGAAATATGCATAAAGTATAACTGATTCCACTTAAATTACCAAACTGTCTAACCAAAATATGGCGTTTATAACGTAAGAGGAGTTAAATAACGAATCCTAATCAAATAAATTTTTTAAAGCTTTTATTCATTCAGTGAGCGAATTACCTAACCAGAGAACCAGAATAACTTATACATACCTGCTGGAGCCAACAGTGTACCACAAACATGTTTATCCGGAAGATAGTAATACAGGAAATCTCTTACTCACTATCTTAGAGGGAAATTACACTCGTTTTTAACTAACTTCGAGAGATTTATCTAATTAAATTATTAGTTTTTCACAACCAAATTGCAGTTCAACACAAGTGGGCAACATGTATTCTGGACAGTCATATTGACAATGAGCGCTGGAAACTCCTCATTTTCGGTAAAACCGGCACGGGCAAAAGCAGCCTGTGTAATGTATTAGCCGGTCTGGACTAGGAGAATCCGATGTCTGTCGTATCGCATCTCCCGAAAGCTGCACATCACAGACTCAAAGGGCTAACGCGTTCTTCAACGGGGACATCGATCGACCTTTGAGTATTATTGATACCATCGGTTTTGACGATCCCGATAGAGACAAGGACGCCAAGATAATTCAAGACTTAGAGGCCAACCTCAGGTCGAAGTGTAGCCAAGTGAATCTGTTCATGATTGCAGTTAACGGTCAAAGTCCCCGTTTGAAAGGATCGCCAGTCAACATGATTGGAATTTTCTAAGAAATGTTCGGCGAAGCGTTCAGAAACCAAACGGTCAGGAAAGACCAGAAAAAAACTGAGGAAACCGACAAGAAACTAGAAGAGTACCTGTCCAACACCGTTCAAGCTGGTGCGTGAGCAGGGTGCGGAAAAGAGGAGAAAAATTTATGTTTATTATACTTTCGACATGTTGCACTCGGTATTTACTACCATTTAATTCCAGCTGGAAGTACCACAGCAGAATTTGTAACGCAAACTTTTTTGCATGTAACTGATACAAATGCATGTACCCATGAAATCGATTGGTTCAATTTGGGCTAAGATAATACTTAGTCAACATATATTTATTTCTTTTCACATCGGCTTGAAACCTGTTAGAAGAAATTACACTGTTATGCGTATAGTGATATTGCGTCTAACAAGAAACTTGAATACATCCGGGCTAATCGATTTCTTTGCCTACAAATTTTACTAAATACTTGAAAAATTGATTAAAAATTAAACAACTTGAAACTTTAAAATAAACTAGTTCATTTTAAATACGGTTATAAAACTGTCTGGTTTTCTTTGGTGGCTAAACATGTGCTAAACATAAATAACCCACAAAAAATTCAGTCTATTAAACACACTAGATAGACAAAACTAATGATAAACAACAACCCGTACTTAAATTAAATTAGAAAAAGGGGTGAAAACTCGGATAGTATATCTAGAAATGTATCCAAAAAAGTTATATTGAATATCATCGACATATGCATAAAGTATACCTGATTCCACTTAAATTACCAAACTGTCTAACCAAATTATAGCGTTCATAACGTAAGAGGAGTTAAATAACGAATCCAGTTCAAATAAACTTTTCAAAGCTTTTATTCAATCAGTGATCGAATTACCTAACCAGAGAACCAGAATCACTTATAAATACTTGCTGAAGCCAACATTATACCACGAAAAAGTTTATCCGGAAGATCGTTATACAGGAAATCTCTTACTTCAATATCTTAGAGGGGAAATATCGATTCGACATCTAATACTCACCGTTGATAACAATCATTGGCCGCATGGGGACGACTCGGGTAACGAGAGTGACCCATGGGAAAATGATTTTGGTCCTAATTATGATGATTACTTTGTAATAAACTTTCATTGAGGACAACGATGAAACTGAACATTATTTGAATGGTGTTTAACGAGAAATTAGACTTGTTTTTAACTAACTTCGGGAGATTTATCTAATTAAATTATTAGTTTTTCAGAACCAAATGGCAGTTCAACACAAATGGGCAACATTTATTCTGGAACGTCATATTGACAAGGAGCGCCGGAAACTCCTCATTGTCGGTAAAACCGGCACGGGCAAAAGCAGCCTGTGTAATGTATTAGCCGGTCTGGACTAGGAGAATCCGATGTTTGTCGTATCGCATCTCCCGAAAGCTGCACATCAAAGACTCACAGGGCTAACGCGTTCTTCAACGGGGACATCGATCGACATTTGAGTATTATTGATACCATCGGTTTTGACGATCCCGACCGAGACACGGACGCCAAAGTAATTCAAGACTTAGAGGCCAAACTCAGGTCGAAGTGTAACCGTGTGAATCTGTTCATGTTTGCAGTTAACGGTCAAAGTCCCCGTTTAGAGGGATCGCCAGTCAGCATGATTGGAATTTTCTAAGAAAAGTTCGGCGAAGAGTTCCGAAACCAAACGGTCAGGAAAGACCGGAAAAAAACTCGGTAAATCGACAAGAAACTTGCAGAGTACCTGCCCGACATCGGTAAAGCTGGTGGGTGAGCAGGGTGCGGAAAAGAGCAGGAGAAAAATTTATGTCTATTATGTTTTCGACCTGTTGCACTCGGTTTTTACTACCATTTATTTCCAGCTGGGAATACCCAAGCAAAATTTGTAACGCAAACTTTTTTTGCATTTAACTGATACAAATGCATGCACCCATGAAATCGATTGGTTCAATTTGGGCAAAGGTAATACTTGGTCAACATATATTTATTTCTTTTCACATCTGCTTGAAACCTGTTAGAAGAAATTACACTGTTATGCGTATAGTGATATTGCGTCTAACAAGAAACTTGAATACATCCGGGCTAATCGATTTTTTTTGCCTCCAATTTTCACTAAATACTTGAAAAATTGATTAAAAATTAAACAACTTGAAACTTTAAAATAAACTAGTTCATTTTAAATACGGTTATAAAAATGTCTGGGTTTCTTTGGTGGCTAAACATGTGCTAAACATAAATAACCCACGAAAAATTCAGTCTAATAAACACACTAGATAGACAAAATTAAAGATAAACAACAACCTGTACTTAGTTTAAATTAGAAAACGGGGTGAAAACTCGGATAATATATCTAGAAATGTATCCAAAAAAAGTTATATGGAATATCATCGAAATATGCATAAAGTATAACTGATTCCACTTAAATTATCAAACTGTCTAACCAAAATATGGCGTTTATAACGTAAGAGGAGTTAAATAACGAATCCTAATCAAATAAATTTTTTAAAGCTTTTATTCATTCAGTGAGCGAATTACCTAACCAGAGAACCAGAAAAACTTATACATACCTGCTGGAGCCAACAGTGTACCACAAACATGTTTATCCGGAAGATAGTTATACAGGAAATCTCTTACTTCAATATCTTAGAGGGAAATTACCTTTGTTTTTAACTAACTTCGAGAGATTTATCTAATTAAATTATTAGTTTTTCACAACCAAATGGCAGTTCAACACAAGTGAGCAACATGTATTCTGGACAGTCATATTGACAAGGAGCGCCGGAAACTCCTCATTGTCGGTAAAACCGGCACGGGCAAAAGCAGCCTGTGTAATGTTTTAGTCGGTCTGGACTAGAAGAATCCGATGTCTGTCGTATCGCATCTCCCGAAAGCTGCACATCAACGACTCACAGGGCTAACGCGTTCTTCAACGGGGACATCGATCGACCTTTGAGTATTATTGATACCATCGGTTTTGACGATCCCGACCGAGACACGGACGCCAAAGTAATTCAAGACTTAGAGGCCAAACTCAGGTCGAAGTGTAACCAGGTGAATCTGTTCATGTTTGCAGTTAACGGTTAAAGTCCCCTTTTGGACGGATCGCTAGTCAGCATGATTGGAATTTTCTAAGAAATGTCCGGCGAAGCGTTCTGAAATCAAACAGTGATTGTGCTCGTCAGGCTGTCCATGAATTCCTTAGTCAGGAAAGACCGGAAAAAAAGTCGGGAAACCGACAAGAAACTAGCAGAGTACCTGTCCAACACCGGTAAAGCTGGTGGGTGAGCAGGGTGCGGAAAAGAGCAGGAGAAAAATTGTGTTTATTATACTTTCGACCTGTTGCACTCGGTATTTACTACCATTTATTTCCAGCTGGAAATACTCAAGCAGAATTTGTAACGCAAACTTTTTTTTGCATGTAACTGATACAAATGCAAGTAGCCATGAAATCGATTGGTTCAATTTGGGCAAAGATAATACTTAGTCGACATATATTTATTTCTTTTCACATCTGCTTGAAACCTGTTATAAGAAATTACACTGTTATGCGTATAGTGATATTGCGTCTAACAAGAAACTTGAATACATCCGGGCTAATCGATTTCTTTGCCTACAAATTTGACTAAATACTTGAAAAATTGATTAAAATTTAAGCAACTTGAAACTTTAAAATAAACTAGTTCATTTTAAATACGGTTATGAAATTGTCTGGTTTTTTTTGGTGGCTAAACATGTGCTAAACATAAGTAACCCACAAAAAATGCAGTCTATTAAACACACTAGATAGACAAAATTAATGATAAACAACAACCTGTACTTAGTTTAAATTAGAAAACGGGGGTGAAAACTCGGATAAAAATCTAGAAAGGTATCCTAAAAAATTATATGGAATATCATCGACATATGCATAAAGTATACCACATTCCACTTAAATTACCAAACTGTCTAACCAAATTATAGCGTTTATAAAGTAAGAGGAGTTAAATAACGAATCCAGTTCAAATAAACTTTTTGAAGCTTTTATTCAGTCAGTGATCGCATTACCTAACCAGAGAACCAGAATCACTTATAAATACTTGCTGAAGCCAACAGTATACCACGAACAAGTTTATCCGGAAGATAGTTATACAGGAAATCTCTTACTTCAATATCTTAGAGGGGAAATATCGATTCGACATCTAATACTCACCGTTGATAACAATCATTGGCCGCATGGGGACGACTCGGGTAACGAGAGTGACCCATGGGAATATGATTTTGGTCCTAATTATGATGATTACTTTGTAATAAATTTTCATTGCGGACAGCGATGAAACTGAACATTATTTGAATGGTGTTTAACGAGAAATTACACTTGTTTTCAACTAACTTCGGGAGATTTATCTAATTAAATTATTAGTTTTTCACAACCAAATGGCAGTTCAACACAAGTGGGCAACATGTAGTCTGGACAGTCATATTGACAATGAGCGCCGGAAACTCCTCATTGTCGGTAAAACCGGCACGGGCAAAAGCAGCCTGTGTAATGTATTAGCCGGTCTGGACAAGGAGAATCCGATGTTTGTCGTATCGCATCTCCCGAAAGCTGCACATCAAAGACTCACAGGGCTAACGCGTTCTTCAACGGGGACATCGATCGACCTTTGAGTATTATTGATACCATCGGTTTTGACGATCCGGACCGAGACACGGACGCCAAAGTAATTCAAGACTTAGAGGCCAAACTCAGGTCGAAGTGTAACCAGGTGAATCTGTTCATGTTTGCAGTTAACGGTTAAAGTCCCCGTTTGGACGGATCGCTAGTCAGCATGATTGGAATTTTCTAAGAAATGTCCGGCGAAGCGTTCTGAAACCAAACAGTGATTGTGTTCGTCAGGCTGTCCATGAATTCCTTAGTCAGGAAAGACCGGAAAAAAAGTCGGGAAACCGACAAGAAACTAGCAGAGTACCTGTCCAACACCGGTAAAGCTGGTGGGGGAGCAGGGTTCGGAAAAGAGCAGGAGAAAAATTGTGTTTATTATACTTTCGACCTGTTGCACTCGGTATTTACTACCATTTATTTCCAGCTGGAAATACCCAAGCAGAATTTGTAACGCAAACTTTTTTTTGCATGTAACTGATACAAATGCAAGTAGCCATGAAATCGATTGGTTCAATTTGGGCAAAGATAATACTTAGTCGACATATATTTATTTCTTTTCACATCTGCTTGAAACCTGTTATAAGAAATTACACTGTTATGCGTATAGTGATATTGCGTCTAACAAGAAACTTGAATACATCCGGGCTAATCGATTTCTTTGCCTACAAATTTCACTAAATACTTGAAAAATTGATTAAAATTTAAACAACTTGAAACTTTAAAATAAACTAGTTCATTTTAAATACGGTTATAAAATTGTCTGGTTTTTTTGGTGGCTAAACATGTGCTAAACATAAATAACCCACAAAAAATGCAGTCTATTAAACACACTAGATAGACAAAAATAATGATAAACAACAACCTGTACTTAGTTTAAATTAGAAAAAGGGGGTGAAAACTCGGATAAAAAATCTAGAAAGGTATCCTAAAAAGTTATATGGAATATCATCGACATATGCATAAAGTATACCACATTCCACTTAAATTACCAAACTGTCTAACCAAATTATAGCGTCTATATAGTAAGAGGAGTAAAATAACGAATCCAGTTCAAATACATTTTTTAAAGCTTTTATTTATTCAGTGATCGAATTACCTAACCAGAAACCAGAATCACTTATACATACTTGCTGGAGCCAACAGTACACCACGAACAAGTTTATCTGGAAGATAGTTAACGGGAAATCTCTTACTTCAATATCTTAGAGGGGAATTATCGATTCGACATCTTATACTCAACGTTGATAACAATCATTGGCCGCATGGGGACGACTCGGGTAACGAGAGTGACCCATGGGAATATGATTTTGATCCTAATTATGATGATTACTAAGTATTAAATGTTCATTGAGGACAACGATGAAACTGAACATTAATTGAATGGTGTTTAACGAGAAATTAGACTTGTTTTTAACTAACTTCGGGAGATTTATCTATTTAAATTATTAGTTTTTCACAACCAAATGGCAGTTCAACACAAGTGGGCAACATGTAGTCTGGACACTCATATTGACAATGAGCGCTGGAAACTCCTCATTGTCGGTAAAACCGGCACGGGCAAAAGCAGCCTGTGTAATGTATTAGCCGGTCTGGACTAGGAGAATCCGATGTTTGTCGTATCGCATCTCCCGAAAGCTGCACATCAAAGACTCACAGGGCTAACGCGTTCTTCAACGGGGACATCGATCGACCTTTGAGTATTCTTGATACCATCGTTTTTGACGATCCCGACCGAGACACGGACGCCAAAGTAATTCAAGACTTAGATGCCAAACTCAGGTCGAAGTGTAGCCAAGTGAATCTGTTCATGATTGCAGTTAACGGTCAAAGTCCCCGTTTGGAGGGATCGCCAGTCAGAAGGATTGGAATTTTCTAAGACATGTTTGGCGAAGCGTTCTGAAACCAAACGGTCAAGAAAGACCGGAAAAAAACTCGGGAAACCGACAAAAAACTAGCAGAGTTCCTGTCCGACACCGGCAAAGCTGGTGGGTGAGCAGGGTGCAGAAAAGAGCAGGAGAAAAATTTATGTTTATTATACTTTCGACCTGTTGCACTCGGTATTTGCTACCATTTATTTCCAGCTGGAAATACCCAAGCAGAATTTGTAACGCAAACTTTTTTTGCATGTAACTGATACAAATGCATGTACCCATGAAATCGATTGGTTCAATTTGGGCAAAGATAATACTTAGTCAACATATATTTAATTCTTTTCACATCGGCTTGAAACCTGTTAGAAGAAATTACACTGTTATGCGTATGGTGATATTGCGTCTAACAAGAAACTTGAATACATCCGGGCTAATCGATTTCTTTGCCTACAAATTTCACTAAATACTTGAAAAATTGATTAAAATTTAAGCAACTTGAAACTTTAAAATAAACTAGTTCATTTTAAATACGGTTATGAAATTGTCTGGTTTTTTTTTGGTGGCTAAACATGTGCTAAACATAAGTAACCCACAAAAAATGCAGTCTATTAAACACACTAGATAGACAAAATTAATGATAAACAACAACCTGTACTTAGTTTAAATTAGAAAACGGGGGTGAAAACTCGGATAAAAATCTAGAAAGGTATCCTAAAAAATTATATGGAATATCATCGACATATGCATAAAGTATACCACATTCCACTTAAATTACCAAACTGTCTAACCAAATTATAGCGTTTATAAAGTAGGAGGAGTTAAATAACGAATCCAGTTCAAATAAACTTTTTGAAGCTTTTATTCAGTCAGTGATCGCATTACCTAACCAGAGAACCAGAATCACTTATAAATACTTGCTGAAGCCAACAGTATACCACGAACAAGTTTATCCGGAAGATAGTTATACAGGAAATCTCTTACTTCAATATCTTAGAGGGGAAATATCGATTCGACATCTAATACTCACCGTTGATAACAATCATTGGCCGCATGGGGACGACTCGGGTAACGAGAGTGACCCATGGGAATATGATTTTGGTCCTAATTATGATGATTACTTTGTAATAAATTTTCATTGCGGACAGCGATGAAACTGAACATTATTTGAATGGTGTTTAACGAGAAATTACACTTGTTTTCAACTAACTTCGGGAGATTTATCTAATTAAATTATTAGTTTTTCACAACCAAATGGCAGTTCAACACAAGTGGGCAACATGTAGTCTGGACAGTCATATTGACAATGAGCGCCGGAAACTCCTCATTGTCGGTAAAACCGGCACGGGCAAAAGCAGCCTGTGTAATGTATTAGCCGGTCTGGACAAGGAGAATCCGATGTTTGTCGTATCGCATCTCCCGAAAGCTGCACATCAAAGACTCACAGGGCTAACGCGTTCTTCAACGGGGACATCGATCGACCTTTGAGTATTATTGATACCATCGGTTTTGACGATCCGGACCGAGACACGGACGCCAAAGTAATTCAAGACTTAGAGGCCAAACTCAGGTCGAAGTGTAACCAGGTAAATCTGTTCATGTTTGCAGTTAACGGTTAAAGTCCCCGTTTGGACGGATCGCTAGTCAGCATGATTGGAATTTTCTAAGAAATGTCCGGCGAAGCGTTCTGAAACCAAACAGTGATTGTGTTCGTCAGGCTGTCCATGAATTCCTTAGTCAGGAAAGACCGGAAAAAAAGTCGGGAAACCGACAAGAAACTAGCAGAGTACCTGTCCAACACCGGTAAAGCTGGTGGGGGAGCAGGGTGCGGAAAAGAGCAGGAGAAAAATTGTGTTTATTATACTTTCGACCTGTTGCACTCGGTATTTACTACCATTTATTTCCAGCTGGAAATACCCAAGCAGAATTTGTAACGCAAACTTTTTTTTGCATGTAACTGATACAAATGCAAGTAGCCATGAAATCGATTGGTTCAATTTGGGCAAAGATAATACTTAGTCGACATATATTTATTTCTTTTCACATCTGCTTGAAACCTGTTATAAGAAATTACACTGTTATGCGTATAGTGATATTGCGTCTAACAAGAAACTTGAATACATCCGGGCTAATCGATTTCTTTGCCTACAAATTTCACTAAATACTTGAAAAATTGATTAAAATTTAAACAACTTGAAACTTTAAAATAAACTAGTTCATTTTAAATACGGTTATAAAATTGTCTGGTTTTTTTGGTGGCTAAACATGTGCTAAACATAAATAACCCACAAAAAATGCAGTCTATTAAACACACTAGATAGACAAAAATAATGATAAACAACAACCTGTACTTAGTTTAAATTAGAAAAAGGGGGTGAAAACTCGGATAAAAAATCTAGAAAGGTATCCTAAAAAGTTATATGGAATATCATCGACATATGCATAAAGTATACCACATTCCACTTAAATTACCAAACTGTCTAACCAAATTATAGCGTCTATATAGTAAGAGGAGTAAAATAACGAATCCAGTTCAAATAAATTTTTTAAAGCTTTTATTTATTCAGTGATCGAATTACCTAACCAGAAGCCAGAATCACTTATACATACTTGCTGGAGCCAACAGTACACCACGAACAAGTTTATCTGGAAGATAGTTAACGGGAAATCTCTTACTTACTTCAATATCTTAGAGGGGAAATATCGATTCGACATCTTATACTCAACGTTGATAACAATCATTGGCCGCATGGGGACGACTCGGGTAACGAGAGTGACCCATGGGAATATGATTTTGATCCTAATTATGATGATTACTAAGTATTAAATGTTCATTGAGGACAACGATGAAACTGAACATTAATTGAATGGTGTTTAACGAGAAATTAGACTTGTTTTTAACTAACTTCGGGAGATTTATCTATTTAAATTATTAGTTTTTCACAACCAAATGGCAGTTCAACACAAGTGGGCAACATGTAGTCTGGACACTCATATTGACAATGAGCGCTGGAAACTCCTCATTGTCGGTAAAACCGGCACGGGCAAAAGCAGCCTGTGTAATGTATTAGCCGGTCTGGACTAGGAGAATCCGATGTTTGTCGTATCGCATCTCCCGAAAGCTGCACATCAAAGACTCACAGGGCTAACGCGTTCTTCAACGGGGACATCGATCGACCTTTGAGTATTCTTGATACCATCGTTTTTGACGATCCCGACCGAGACACGGACGCCAAAGTAATTCAAGACTTAGATGCCAAACTCAGGTCGAAGTGTAGCCAAGTGAATCTGTTCATGATTGCAGTTAACGGTCAAAGTCCCCGTTTGGAGGGATCGCCAGTCAGAATGATTGGAATTTTCTAAGACATGTTTGGCGAAGAGTTCCGAAACCAAACGGTCAGGAAAGACCGGAAAAAAACTCGGTAAATCGACAAGAAACTTGCAGAGTACCTGCCCGACATCGGTAAAGCTGGTGGGTGAGCAGGGTGCAGAAAAGAGCAGGAGAAAAATTTATGTTTATTATACTTTCGACCTGTTGCACTCGGTATTTGCTACCATTTATTTCCAGCTGGAAATACCCAAGCAGAATTTGTAACGCAAACTTTTTTTGCATGTAACTGATACAAATGCATGTACCCATGAAATCGATTGGTTCAATTTGGGCAAAGATAATACTTAGTCAACATATATTTAATTCTTTTCACATCGGCTTGAAACCTGTTAGAAGAAATTACACTGTTATGCGTATGGTGATATTGCGTCTAACAAGAAACTTGAATACATCCGGGCTAATCGATTTCTTTGCCTACAAATTTCACTAAATACTTGAAAAAATGATTAAAAATTAAACAACTTGAAACTTTAAAATAAACTAATTCATTTTAAATACGGTTATTAAATTGTCTGGTTTTCTTTGGTGGCTAAACATGTGCTAAACATAAATAACCCACGAAAAATTCAGTCTATTAAACACACTAGATAGACAAAATTAAAGATAAACAACAACCTGTACTCAGTTTAAAATAGAAAAAGGGGGTGAAAACTCGGACAATATATCTAGAAATGTATCCAAAAAAGTTATATGGAATATCATCAAAATATGCATAAAGTATACCTGATTCCACTTAAATTACCAAACTGTCTAACCAAAATATGGCGTTTATAACGTAAGAGGAGTTAAATAACGAATCCTGTTAAAGTAAATTTTTCACAGCTTTTAATCATTCAGTGAGCGAATTACCTAACCAGAGAACCAGAATAACTTATACATACCTGCTGGAGCCAACAGTATACCACGAAAAAGTTCATCCGGAAGATGCTTATACAGGAAATCTCTTACTTCAATATCTTAGAGGGGAAATATCGATTCGACTTCTAATACTCACCGTTGATAACAATCATTGGCCGCGTGGGGACGACTCGGGTAACCAGAGTGACCCATGGGAATATGATTTTGATCCTAATTATGATGATTACTAAGTATTAAATGTTCATTGAGGACAACGATGAAACTGAACATTAATTGAATGGTGTTTAACGAGAAATTAGACTTGTTTTTAACTAACTTCGGGAGATTTATCTAATTAAATTATTAGTTTTTCACAACCAAATGGCAGTTCAACACAAGTGGGCAACATGTAGTCTGGACAGTCATATTGACAATGAGCGCCGGAAACTCCATTGTCGGTAAAACCGGCACGGGCAAAAGCAGCCTGTGTAATGTAATAGCCGGTCTGGACTAGGAGAATCCGATGTTTGTCGTATCGCATCTCCCGAAAGCTGCACATCAATGACTCACAGGGCTAACGCGCTCTTCAACGGGGACATCGATCGACCTTTGAGTATTATTGATACCATCGGTTTTGACGATCCCGACCGAGACACTGACGCCAAAGTAATTCAAGACTTAGATGCCAAACTCAGGTCGAAGTGTAACCAGGTGAATCTGTTCATGTTTGCAGTTAACGGTTAAAGTACCCGTTTGGACGGATCGCTAGTCAGCATGATTGGAATTTTTTGAGAAATGTCCGGCGAAGCGTTCTGAAACCAAACAGTGATTGTTTTCGTCAGGCTGTCCATGAATTCCTTAGTCAGGAAATCGCAAAGCCATTCCAATACTTCAGTTAACTCGATCATTCATTGTTTGCACGAGGTCTTGCACTTTGTCAACATATCGCCACATTGGCATAACTTTACCACTCGAGCTTCGATTTTATAATGCATTTGTTACTTTTGACTTCGAATCTATCCTCCAACAGCAAGAACTTTCAGAAGATTTGTTTGTTCCTACAAAAAAATTGCGCTTCAAAGTATCTGTTGCAATTCATCATAATGTCTCCTTTTCAAAAAGCAACTCTACACAATTTTTCTGTAAATGAGGATCCCTAATTACTTGTCAATACTTTTGTTGATGCATTATTGTTATCCAGCTTAAATACAGCTTTTCAGTCAGAAAAATTTGAAGATTTAGTGGAGCAATTAAGATTGTTGATTGATTACCAAACTCACTTGGATAAAAATGCTCATTCGAAAAGCAGTATAATAATGATGCGCTATTGATGTACCCAGAATTGAATAGGACAAATTCAAGGCTTTCGAAAGATCAGTTTCCCCAGTTGCTAATGACAGACGAGTTAAATGGTCTAGCTTTGGTTGATATCCTTGCTCCAGATCATCTGAAAGAGTACTTTGAGGAATTGTCACCAATTTTCAAAAACATGATTGTTAATCACAGTGATCTTGACGGTCATATGAAGGAAACTGCTGTGGCTAACGGAATAATGTCTGCTGGTCGGCGCTGTCTTCTAGCCAGTTTTTTTTTCTCGGAGAAAATTTTTAACCCACAACTGACTACATTAAATGGTGTCTTTTTGTCAGTAAGTGTTGGTAACAGCGCCTATGGGATACAACTAGTCAATAAGGCAAAATTCGATAAAAACTGTTTATGTTGACAAATTAGCTGCAACAAAAAAGATTAACTCTGCTCGATTTAAGTCCTATGATGTAATTGACAGAAACATCTACGAGACAAAGATGTCGAGGGAAACAACATGTCATGACGAGCCAATTATAGTGGGTTTTGCAAGCAACATTAAACAATGCCGAACAGCGACTGCTAAAATTCAAATACGACTTTCTCGGAACAGTTTTGCGTCCTCGAATCGAGCAGTTGAAATGAATACTGAATCAAAGTACCTGGCATTGACTGAATCAACTGTAAACAAGTGCATGACAGGTGAAGCTTGAGATATTTATACAAATGGGGTGCAGAAAAACTGTAGTGCCAGAGATTATTTTCCCGATGTGTTGAAATCCTCACCACGTGTTTGATGTGAGAAACATAAGAAGTTTGATAATCGAACGCCTGGTTTCTTCAAAGTTGAATGGAGTGGAACAGGAATGGTTTGTTTGAATAGTAAAACATACTGTGCATACAATGAAAACAATGACACGCTCAAAATGGCGATGAAAGGTTCAAACAGAAACATTAGCGGCCCTCTGGAAAATAAAAGACTGTACTACAAACGAAAAAACCTTTCAAGGATATTAATGTTGATTTCGTCCAACCGACAATCAGATCAAAACCTATAAACAAATTAAAAATTCTTTTACTTATTTCTATTAAAAGCGGATTAAGTTAAGAGATCGAATTTCCACGAAACCGTTAAATTTGGGAAAAATTTTTTCAGTTCCTACATGTACATGGTTCTAATATTTAGAAAGATCTACTCAGATGCTTATTAAAATTGAATGTATTTTTAGATCTAAACCGCTTAAATTGTAACCATTTAGTGTACATTAGTAGCTAAATACTTTTTTCTCTTGTGTGATTTCTCTGCTGATCTGTTGATATGAAATTAGAATACATTAAACAATTACTAATCTATAAATAATGTGGTGAGCTGACAAAGTTACTGAAATTAATGTCTACTCATAAAAATGGATTTTGAAGTTTGAATTCAAATAATTGTTAGTAATTTTAAAACAACTTTCTGGCCAAAGACATTTTAAGTTTTTTCACAGGCGTGCAGGGAGGTTTAATATTCTTCTTTGCGATAATCTTGATTGTAGTTTCTCCTAACAGGTTTCAAGCCGATTGTGAAAAGAAATGAATATACTTTGAATAGGTATTATCTTTGCCCAAATTGAACCAATCGATTTTATGGGTACACGCATTTGTATCAGTTATATGCAAATACAAGTTTGCGTTACAAACTCTGCTTCGGTATTTCCAGCTGGAAATAAATGGTAGTAAATACCGAGTGCAACGGGTCGAAAGAATATTGAACATAAATTCAGCTCCTGCTCTTTTCCGCACCCTGCCCCCCCCCCCCGCTTTACCGGTATTGGACCTTCTACTACTCGTCCTCTTCTGAAGAAGTTCTCGAAGTCTCGCTCTTTGAAGAACCTCTTCATTGACGCTTATAGAAACAATGAAGACTCAGTTTCGGAACAGCTCTTCCAATCTTCAATGGTAAACCTCTGGACGCTTCTTCAGAAAGCACCGGAGCTGCCTACTGATAGAGTAGTCAAAAAAGCGGAGACAGACATATCTAAGCTGATGAAACAGTTAGAAGTCAGGTGAACCACAATATACTTATTCATACCATGCTTTATCATTAACTGCTTATTAGAGCAAGCGGCTCGACACAAGGCAAAGTGGGAATAAAAGCAAAAAAAAACTTTTGGATGAAAACAGTGACAGGGTACGAAAAGGTGAGAGAGAAACGACAAGTTTTTTGAAGATGAGATAAAGAAAGATATAGAGACGACACAAAGCTCTGGAATGGTTGAAATCCCAATCCAAGGAAGAAAAAGAAGCGGAAAGATGAGCCTTCGATATTGTTATAGAACGTTTTTTATTGAATTAATATGAGAGACCAGAAAATGCTCGAAAAGTTCAGTATACCAAGGTTATAGAAAATATTCCGATGTTGACATTGAAACGTTAGCATCTGTTGAGTTCGAAATTGCAGGTAATAGAAACACAGAGAATGAAAAAAGCAGCATAGCTGAGATGCCCGTTGGCGATTGCATTGACTTTGAAAATCCAATGGATCTAGTCATGGACGATAGCGTTTTTTTATCCAGCGTATCGAGTCACGAACATAACCTAGCAGGCTAGACGTCAATCCAGTAAAATTTCTGAGAATTGGTCACAAAAGGCTAATAAAGATGCGCAAACCATGAATCAGACAATTATGCTGACAATTTTTCGGGATAGTGTGATGATTGGGAACTAAGCAAAAAATGAAATGTTTTTTCTTTGAGCGGAGCAAGACCCCTGGACTTTATCAACTTTCTTACCCGAATTGATTTGTGCAAGTAAAGTTCCATTGCATTTTATTTGCGTTAATGCGCTGGAAAAACATCATTCGAGGCCAAAAATGAGCCCTCAGCAAAATTACAAAGATATCACGTTGCTTCTGAATTACTGTTCTTCGCGCACTCGTGTGGCGATAACTGACGTTCTGCCTCGTTTCAAAAATGATCAATTTATTAAATGAAAAGAGATTTAAAGCACGATATTCCCTCATAGACTGGGGACCGATACATCGGAAATGGTAAGATGTTCCAGAGTCATCTGTATGACAAAAAAACATCTGACATATTAAGTTGCACGAGTTTTTGTCAGCGATATTGTACAAACCTTCAAAAAATGAAAATTCAATCAAATAGATGCGATGACACCTAAGCAGTCGAGCTATTTACAAAAATTGTTCTGGATTCTGTGCTTATTTAGTTCAAATTCAATTATAATTTGTTTCCGCATCGTTTATGTTCAGTTTTCCTGAAACCATATTACTTTTTTAAAATGCTCCATCACTTTTCTTGCTGTATTTTGCTCTTGCTGTAATTTATATTGAGAAGAGTCGGAGATAAGGAAGGTTGCCTGCACCTTTAGTGTTTTTCGGTCCAAATGCCACTGTTAAATGCTTGTTTTACATATTCAAAATTTTACTAACAAGACAACACACATCTTTCATACACAACATACTTTAATCCAAACATATATGTTTTATCATCTTCTACATATTCAAATGCGTCTGCCAATTGCACGGCACGGCAATCCATCAATCTCGACACATGTTAACCAATCAAAACTGCCATCTATCCATTTACCCATACATTGAGCAAACCATTCATTCAGCCAATTATCCATTTATCCAAACACGAATAATCCAGCTATCCATTCATTCCTCGTTCCATCCAGCCATCGATCTATCAATTTATGCAGCCTTCCATCTGTCTTTCCACTCAGCCATCTATCAACCCCCTCGTCCATCGATTCACACTAGCACACATAGATGCCATCCATACATCTTATATTTTGAAAGAAAGTCAGAATACGCCTTGAACGCAGTGTTTTTACTCTTTATCTAGCGCAACCTTTAAGAGGCGTTTCGGCAAGAACTTTTTTTCTGTCTTAAAAATTTAAACAAGATGAAATCGGTTCAACTTCAAGAATAGAAAGTACCTGCCAACTTTTTGTCCAAAACTCTGCATGTACAGATTCATTAGTCTGAAGCGAGTCAACTAAAAACAGCAACCCTCTATGTTTAAGAAAAATTAATTTTTCGCTGTTTTTAGTTGATTCGTTTCAGACTGAAACAAAACTGTGCAAGCAAAACTTTTGACAAAAGTACTGTCTAGCCTTGAAGTTGAATCGAGTTCATTTCGTTTAAATAGTTGCGGACATTTTTCAAAAAGAATTCTAGAATATTCCAAGACTTTAAAACAATCGATGGTCGCTCTGAAAGATTCTAAGACGTTCTGATCTGATTTTTTTAAACGTTGCGCTCGCTAGCCCCTTAAATATTTGGCCTTACGCTAAAATGATGTCAATCATTAAATATATAAGAAGATATAATACCAGATTTGACTCTATGAGCTTTTCAAGAATTTAGAACCAGAGAATTGCTTTTGTTTTACCATCAAAAAGTCCATTCTAATGTCAAATGTTCCGTTCTTTAGCAAGCAACACACGTCATTGATATGGACGTCAATTTGTTTTCAAGTTTTTCCAAAAAATCTAGATAAGTACCAATAGCGAGAACCGATCATTAACAATACTGCCTATCTTTCAACACTCCGTTGATTCAGAGTTACTTCAGAAATACTAATACCGGAAAAGATATATGAATTGTATATAATAAAGTCCATAAAATGAGCAACACATGCTCGCATATGGGCCATACGATGTCAGAGAATCACAAGAAGAAGAAACAAAATTAAAATAGTGATTGAGAGCACAAATATGGCTGTCCATTGTCGCTTGTCATCTGACAGTCGGGTCACTTTAGCCAATTTCTTCATCACGTTGTCCATTTTGGAGGATGTTGAATCCATCTCGTGGTGCAGATCATCAAGCGCTTCATTCTGGTCGTCCAACTCATCTCCGATCTGTCTGCTCATTGACTTCAGAACTCCGATACTTGTTGTCACTCGGTCAATCTAGAATGCATTTTAAAAATTTACAATGAAGCTATTGAATAATCAAAAATTAAATTAGAAAGAAACTCAAAGCGACAAGCAGCGATTGTTGAGAAAACAACAAGACCCAAAACGGTCCCAAAAGCTGTACAACTCAAAGCACGTTTCAGTAAAACAAGGCATCTAAACGGTTAAATTTGAGACCGGCTGACACTTGTTTTTTTAAAGTCAGTCGCGCAAACTGATTAAACATATTCAAATCCAAAAAATTAATCACTCATTTAGGACTTAACCAATATTTGAGGTTAACGAGCATGCAATAATTTTTTTTCAAACTAGAATAATCTCTCCGTCCTTTTAGTAATTTTACCACATCGAAGTCCCAAAATAGAAGCATAATGGGACTGGTAAATGTTTTCCTGTTCCTAGTTACTGGCATAGATTAGAAGCTGCATTACCGAACGCAGGAAAAGAGCACGTACTAATTTAGTCTCAGGGGAATTTAAAACAGGGTAGGGTGTTGTTATTTCTTGTACTTCAAATTGGTTCTCGCATAATTAGCCTGTAGATTACGTCAATAGCGCGCTTATAGCCAGGGCTTAAATTTCACCCCCACAATCGACCAGGAAAAAATGAATTAATGATTTTGAAAAAATTATGCCAATTGTTTCAAAAACTATTCCAACGTCTCCAAACGATTCAAAAATGCAGCACTACAATTTCATCTTTTTATTAACCAGTGGGTCAAATATAACCAAATGTAAATATATTCGTTCATGATCATGCACAACTATAGTGGACTAAGACGAGAGATAATCTCGTGCTTTCAGGGAATATTGATTGCTTCTGCTGACGCCGCATGTGTACTGCACTTCTCTTATCGTGTTAGCAATACGCGAGTTAAAAGTGGTTCAAGTTCATTCTCTTCAAATGAAGTCCACTTCTGTTGCCCCGTGGCACAAAATAAACCAAATCTAAGAAATATTTGAGCATAGATAACACTCAATTGTTTTGATCACGCCACAATTTAGTTAAATATTCAAGGTAATCACTGAAAATCAAACAAAACACTAAATAGAACAGATCAATTTCCGTACCAACCAACAACTCGAAAAATTTAATCACGTCAACAATCCCCCCTTTGTGCCTTTTTCAGAATCCCCCTGCTTTAAGTTTCAAATTTTCAAAAATTTCCGTATCAATTTAGCATTTCTAAGAAGTTTAAAATTATTAACCAGACAAAAAAAAATTTTGCCGTTTATTTTAATGTTATTTTAAAAAATCTCAAATTCTAAGATATTTTTGATGCAAAATGGATACTTAACTCCCAATTGGAGCCTACCTTTGAAAAAATTAGAGTCAATGAAACTTGCTGATTAAAAAACACACACAGGCGAAGATGAGATTCGCACCACTTCCGATGCAAAACAAGAAAAAAATCGGAAATGTCAAAAAAATAGATCTATCAAAATGATAAGGCTAGTTCTGAAATAAAAACATGCCGAAGCAATAAAATGTGAAATAAGTATCGGAAGAAAGGGTAACCAGCGGTAAAAAAAACCAAAAACGCCTTGCCAGACACCTTTTAAGTCGAAAAAAAAATAAGACAACCATTAACTTATGAAAAGTTAAGTACCCCTCACCCTCAAAACACAGACACACATACACTAACTTTTCCGCAATATGAGACGAAATATGAGGCCCAATCAACCGATAGAATATCGGTCGAAACCAATCAAGCCAAAAAAAGGAGCAAGCAAAAAAAACAAAATGTGGCCATTAAAATTATAATTTCTATAAAATTTTTTAGTATTTTGGGCGATCCAGAGGTGATCATTAAAATTTTTTTGCGTTGAACCCGAAAGTAGGTCACTAAGCCGATAAAAAATAGGCCGAAATCAGTTGGGCAAAATAAAGTTTTTAAGCAAAAATACATATGAAGTCAAGATTAGTGAAATTACAAACTGTAGAGATACATCATAACACTTATGTTAGAAAACTATATATAAAAAAAAAACATTTTCAATGGCAACTAAGCCGAAAAAACATAAGCTTACAATAATAAGCCGACATTTTTTTTTGAAATGGACTATTTCACGTTTGAAAACAAAACAGGTCTTGTCAGATTCGAACCGAGGACCTTTGACGTCCCAGCTGCAACCGTAACCTCCAGACCAAGTCTGCCGGAGACATAAAGAAACTTGAATTCATTATGAACTGATCCTAAATTTACCATTTCTCAGTTTGAGCTTTCCGTGAACAAAGTTATTTACGGGAAAAAAGTATAATACCTGATTGCAATACCCTTGCTTATCGCAGGGGTAATAAATATTTAATATTAACATCTGTTTGATTTCATAACTTTTGGAAAAATAAATTACTAGGAAACTAATTCTCACTGACCCACAAATAAAAACCCCTTAATTAAACAGAAACACTCGGAACCAATTCTAAGAACACTCAGCCGACGCAAATGACCGTAAAACTTATGAATCGAAAACAAACTTATCACATTTGGTAAAATTGAAGCCAAAATTGAAAAAACGTTAACAAAATTTCCATTCAGGCGAAGCTTCATTTCGCAAACACAAGTGAAGAAAAAGAAAAAAAGGTAAAACCAATAGGAATCCTGATATGCGCCGCGGCCTTGTACCCCTACCTCAGGGTTCAGAGTCTAACGTCCTCGCATCTGCGCCAGGTACGCTTGATAAGCATCAAACACTAGCCACCAATAAACCATGCACAACCATACACAGAGGCGATTCAAAACCACTTGCGATACAACACAGACAAAATTTTTGAAATTATCGAAAAAGCGTAACTTCTAGGCTAAGTGGGAAGGATCCTGGAAGATGTAAAGGTTCAATAAAAAAGTAAGTACAATTTAAAAGCAACGTTTTTTACGAAAAAGAAAGTCTAGTTTCGGTTACAAAACACCTACTCTCGCTAGTGTTATAATGCTAATGCAACTAAAAGAGCCAGATATAAAGCTGATGCAGCAAAAGTGAGCAAAATATAATGCTATTGCTGCAAAAACGCTTCCAAATTAAATGAACACTTCTATTTGAGAATTGGTATGTACAAAAAAAAATCGTAATTAAATGACACTAAACATTACATGTGTAAAAAAAGAGGGTAATAAAGAATTTTTAAATGATAAAAAGCCTGTTGGCATAGCTCCACTAGGGCAACAAAAATTTCCAACTATTCTTTAAGACAAAATTTTTTACGGAATAAATTCTAATATCCGTTTGGATAACGCTTGCTAATCGGAAAAAAGTCGAAAATCACATTATTTGCTGGCCATCAAAAATTCTAAAACAAAAATATTTCCTGGTACAATTAAATCGTTGAGAGACAATTATAAAGCAAAAGCGTTGCTCACATTTTCAGTTTCTGTAAAAAAACAATTAACAGCGCATTCATCTGATAAAGTAATAATTTCTGAAAAAATTATAAAATGGGCTTAATCTGGTTGCAAAAAAAACTGACAAGCAAAAAAATTTCAAAAATGAAACAAATGTATTTCATATTTTCAATTCAAGAATATTCAATTGAAAAACAGTTGATGTAAATTTTTGCAAATAAAGGTGGAATTGCAATCTATTAACTAATCCTGGAAAAATGGAAAATTAAAAAAAAAAAAACATTTAATAAATTAAGCCAAGATTGCACTTTACAAATCTGCTTTATGGATTCAGATGAAAAAAAACAATATAGAGGCACCGTAACTTTGTCACGTGCGAATTCTGTGGAGGTTTCAGCTGATGAAAAAAAAAGTAAAGGACCCTTCGGTTGCAATACCCTTGAAACGAGGAAAAACTGAAACATATTCTCACCTCCTCATCTTGTCTATGTAGAAGTTGTTGTTGCTCATTAACGGTATTGCTGATAAATTTGTCGTTTTCTTCATCATGATAAGACTCTAACTTTGAATATTTCACATTGTTACTGCCTGACTTAGAGGTTTTTGCATAGCTACTCTGCTTTTTCTTCTTAGAGAAATCGTTTGTGACGCCATTGGTTGTCTTAGCGTTCCTAATCGCTGCGTCTACAATTTTTAGTTTGTCTTTCGAAGCTTCGATGAATTGCTTCCGAGAATTGATTTCATTTGAGTTAATTTTGAACTTTTTGGGGTTGGCTTCAACTATTCGGACAGTTTCTTCTATATCCTCGATATCATATTGCACATCTCGGAGAGCAGTTTTAATTTCGCCTCTAATATCGTTGATTTCCTTGAAACCATTCGAGTGAGAATTACTCTGTGATTTATTAAAGGAATCATGAAGCTTTGTCAGATTTTCGAGGGCTCGTTCCACGTCTGACTTAACAATGAAGTATGGATCTTCCATTTTACTAATCAATTCATGGCCAACTGGAACATATTAGATTTATGTCACATCAAACAGTAAATCAAAAACTATGAAACTTAATTCGTTACTTTGGGAAAAGAACCTGTTTTTTTAGAGGAAAAATAAAGTTTATCAATTTACAATTTCGAGTAAAGTATAAATTTTACATATTAAATATTTTATTCATCTAAGCAAAGCATAAAGTGAAACTAGAATAGATACGCATCAAATGCAACTTGAATCCGGCAAAAACTACCGGCTTCTTCCCATTGTAGCCGCCGTTCAACCCAGTAAGAAACAAAACAACCACAACATTTTTATACACAGGCGAAGTAATAATGGAGGTTTGCTAGTTTATTAATGGGGTTAGAAATTGCTGGGGCAATAATGGAAAAGAACCTAATTGCCAAGACAGTACTGAATTTCCATGCAATTCCACGGGTTTAGCTTCGAAGAACTCGAGCAATGAAAAAAAATGTTATTCTAGAACATATTTACAGCTGTGTATCAAATTTCGCAGGTATTTTTCCTCAAACTCCTCGGGGTTGGGCTTGGAATCAATCATTTCTGAGTACTGTCTAGTTTTCGAGTTGGAATAATTGTTCAACTTAGTGTATTCAGAGTCATCCAATAGATTCGGAAGAGGATTGCATATAAGGTACGCGTCACATTGTACAGGATTATGAGTAGGCCACTCGTCGCATTCTTCGTCCAAACTGACGTCCCTTAGCAAAAGCTTCTGCATATTGTTCACCAGATCAGTTTTATCAATTTTAAGGGGATCGTTAACGTGAACTTCTGGTAACACTTTAATTGAAGTTCTTGTATACCACTCAGGGTGTTCTTCAAACCAATCCAAGTAATCGCGCATCTTTTTGTCGATCAAAAAAATTTCACCTAAGACGTTCATATTAGAAGGATGCTCTTTCTCATTTAACAGATAAGGAATGTTCATCGTTTTCTCCAGAACCAAGGGCATTTTTTCGTAAGTCCTAGCCTTGCAAATGAATTTTGCTGAACCATTAACAGGGTTCATTAAATGCTCGTGATTTGGTTGGCTTCTCTTCAAAGTGCCATACAGAAAGACAAAAAAATGGTTATTGGAATTGTTTATGGGTTTCGAATTACTCATCTCGGAAATCTGAAAATCATTAAGTCAAGGCAATTATCACTGGCAATTCAAATGCGATGATGTACAAATTTTACACACAGAGGCTAAGCGGAGCTTCGCATCACTTGCGATACAGCACAATCATAAAAAAAAACGAAGTCGAAAAAAAATGAAAAATGTTGACAAAAACTAGGTGCACCAAAACTTTCGTATGTATCAATAAAGGAAACCTAGAGCCCAGCTAAAGCTGGAAAAACGAGTTTGATATTTTTTGAATTAGTTATACTGATCCAGAACGAAATGCTAGATTTCAAAAATTGCACTTTGCCTACAACCTTCGTTGTTTGTCTACTAAAATAAATACGAAAATAAATTGAGGAGTAGCCGCCTCTCCAGTAAAAATTCTTTCGATTGAACTTTTCATCTCAAATTTAATAGGGTAGTTTTAAAAAAATCAAAGTTTCAAAAAAACGGTCGAAGTTAAAAAACGTAACTTTCCGAAATCTGAACTTTTTTCTGCTACAAGAGGTAGCGGTCGGTAAAATAGAGAAGATTTCCAAAATCAAGTTTCTCGATTGAACACTAAAACTGAGATTTGGCACGGTAATTTTCGAGTAAAGAAATAAAACTTCCAAGAAACGGTCAAAGTTTCAAAACTTTCACTTATTTGAAGGCCATAACTTTATTCTTTAAAAAATGGGCGTACTAAGCTATTCAGGCAAGCTTTCAACAATCTGTTGTGTCGATTAAACCTATGACATCAGATTTGGCAGGATAGTTCGAGAAAAATCCAAAAAACAGTCAACAAATCAGATTGCCGACATTTCCGATAATCATAGCTTTTTTTGCTGATCATAGGAAGTAATGAGCCTGACGCTCATCCAGAAGAGATTTACCCAACCTTTAACTTCGATTGAACCCAAACAACCAAGTTTGACTGAGTAGTTCTCGAAAAAAGTCAAAACGTTTTAAAAAACGGCCAAAAACCAAAAAAAAATTAGGTATGCAATAGGGTGTAGTCAGGAATGCAAAGGAGTTTCCCAGAACCCACATTTTGGATTGAACTCAAAATCCCAAAAATGAGAGGGTATTTTTCGGTAAAATTCATATAATTAAAAAAACGCTCAAAAATCAAAAACCAGAAGGACAATAACTTCTTGTGTTTAAATTATGGCGAGTTGCCGCTGATGCACGTAAGCTTCCCGCTAGTTGTTATCTCCATCGAACCCACAACGTCAGGTTTGGGAGGTTAGTTTTCGATAAAAGCCAAAAAGATTCAAAAAACTGTCAAAAAATACAAAACATCAGTATTCGGAGAGTTCGTAGCCGCCTTTTTGAGGGGAGCCTTTTAAATCCTCACCACTCATTGAAACATAAACCTCAGATTTATTAGATTAGTTTGAGAAAACGAAAAAAAATTCAAAAATATTGGTAAAAAATTCCCCCCACAGACTTTTTCGAAGGCTGTAGAGAAAAAGGAAAAGTAAAAAGGGACGAGGGGAGAATGCGGGCACACAGAGGTGTGGGCGGTTTTTCTATGCATACCGTTTTAAAAATCGGTAGAAGAGTTTTTGAGAAAAAAAAGTTTTGCAATAGAAGACGAAATTTTTCAAAGCCTCTCAATAAAAGTTGAAAAAAAAACAATCTCATACATTTTCATAGAACCTATTTTTACGAACCAAGAACTCTAGGCAGAATACCAAGCAATATCTAAATCAAGCAGAATTACGAAGCGGAAATAACGGCGATAATCTTCGAGCAGACATCAGATGAGTCAAAAAAAAATTGAATTTCTAAAAAAAAAACTAATAAGTTTCAAGTCCCTCTGAAACTACCCTGTAAAAACTAATAGACACCCAGTAGCTAATTTTGAAATTTCTTGAAATTGAACATGTCAGCTGTTTGCGCAAATGATTTATCTGATTTTGTTAAACTAGTTGTTAACCCCAAGAGACTACATTCCGATTTGAAAACGATTGCTAACCGCAAGCATAATTATTCGAACCAATAGTCGCAATGGTGACTCGAGGCATATAATATTCGTCCGGCAAACGTCAAAAATAGTCAGTGGCTAAGTCCAGAAATAAGTTCTTGATTTTTTATGGTCATTGCTTCAGCCAACTACTTTAAATATCCTTGAAATCTCAGGCTTCAAACAAAAGGCTACAAACTTAGACCTCTCACTCGACTTATCTTCTGAACTACCTATACTAGTGATATATATGTCCCGAGGTGAGTTCCTACTTTTCCCAACTATAATGTTACAGATGTACAAAACAGATGTGCTTGAAGTACAAAACTACAATCCCAAAAATACCTCAACATACCTTAAAATCATAACTGTATACTTTTAAGTCAAAACATTTTAGTTGGTAGCACTAGCGCCAGATATAACTCAAATTAGTTTCTACTTTCACGCATTTTATATATCATGCTCTTCCTATATCTTGACTTGGAACAAAAATACAATTAAATGAACAAAACTTCTTGTGTATGACACATAGTATGACACTTTTTATGATCTTTGATCATTTTGTACAGATAGTTTAGAATTTTTAAAACCTGAAGATGCACAAACATGTCCGAAAACGTTTGTTTGAATTTACAACTTTAGAAACACAGAATACGATCAAGTATTCGATCAATGTCAGGAAACACAGCAGGCTGCTCCCCAAACTCTACAAACCGCAGTGAGACTGATGCCTGACTAATCTTCATCGATCAGTTTCGATCAATAGTCCATGACAAGCACAAGCTTTTACCGGTTGAAAATTGATGTAACCCAAAAGTTGGTTAACGAGCCGTGCTTCTAAACCCAAGAAAAACGTGGAGACCACAGAAAGCAACTACGAGGTAGCTCTCTAGTTGCTGTAGCAGAGATGAAAAAAATTGAACGTGTTAAGAGATTTGCAAAATTCGGACAGACAAAAAGAATTCAAAAAAAGCAATATTCTAGTTTGGAGCAAATTTGCATAAAAATTTGAATTTTTAGATTACCTTGAGACATACTTTCTGTCTGGAAAGGTAGCTTTTCATGAAAAAATTGTCTGAAAAGATCATTCGCTCTTCTTATGTTTTTTCGTTCGTCTGTCCGAATTTTTCGCTACTAATCATAAAATTTCTGAAACTCTTGTGAAGGATTCATGGATTCACTGCAGTTCTAACGAAGAACATATCTCAGCTTCGTCAGCTACACTCAGTCTTCAATGAAACTTCGCAATCAATCAAGCCACCCGGAAGATCAGTAGAAAATATTTGCGGCATTTCCTACTCTCAGAAAAATTTGAACCTGAATTTCAGACGGCATGGGAAACTGCCAACGATGGAACTGAAGCTCTGAACTTCGATGGTATTCTTAAAAAAGAGCCAAATCTTTAGAGGTGGTTCAAGGATCTCAATCCAGACACCATAAGCCTGAGCTTGAGCAACAGATGATGTTCATAAAAAAAGACCAGATATCGCAAGAATGGCTTCTCTTTACCTCAGTGTAAGACCCAACCTGCCAAGATGGACATCTAACTTGCCAGTGCTAGAAATAAATATTAATGACATTATCGGAAGAGAAAAAAAACTCATCAGCAAAAAGTTATGCTTCAATTGTTTGTCTGCTAGTCACGGTATCCTGCAATGCACTTTGGCATCACTTCGCAAGACATGTCAGAAGAAGCGTCATACATCTCTTCATGGCAGTTCTGGCAAGCCCGGTCTGCATCTCACGGCGACAATAGATGCCCATCAAACCAACAGACAAGCGTCATCGCCCTAAAGGCCCTGCACCAGCTTGGTATCAAACCAACAGAAGCTCCAGGATGCAAAAATGGACTGTAACAAAAGAACGCTAGGTCAACCCATTGAAAAATGAACCTCGCATATCTACCAAAGTCTGGTAACAAATTCACATTTCTTGTCTGGTGTTGAAAATCATCTCTAATCACGAGCATCCAAACACACAAAATGGAGTCACCAAACTACAAAAGGTGAGAAACTACAATTTAGTGGATACAGCTTCCGACAAGCCCCATAAAGTTGATCTCCTGCTTGAGATCGTGCAGTAACGGACATTGTGCAGTAACGGAACGTCAAGGAAGGAATTATACTTTCAACCGTCACGATGCTTGGTTGGAAAGTCAAAGGTGCTGTTGATACCGGCCAAAGAGTCATAACACGGCGGGGAGTCGTTTTCCTTGACAGTCAGTCCACCACATTTAAAGGATTCTGGGATAGTAAAGAATAGTTCAACTCCTGAATCCCAGCACCCATACAACGAGCTTGAGTGTGTCAAAAATATCGGTAGGCTTACGACCTATGGCTCACATGAACGAACTATGGTGCGATTGCCCATCAACAAATCACAGTTCATCTACGACGAATTCACTCAAAAATGGCTACCCGAAATTGGTCATTCAACACGCAAAGCTTTCCGGCAACTCATTTCCAAAGAAAAGAAGCTACGACAGAATGAAGAAGCCAAGAACCAATATATCGAATTCTTTCGAGAAACGATTGAAATTGGCAATATCGAGAAGGTACTTGTGTTAGATCACTTAAAACCGGTCGAAAATTACTTCATCAAGACTAATCAAGCCGTTTGGAAGTCGGATCGAACAAAAACGAAGTACAAAATTTTTTTCAACGGACAGCTCTGAGTTCAAATAGAAAATCACTGAACGATTGTCTCCTGGTTGGTCTCAAACACTATCCAGACCAGTTCAACATCCTTGTTCGGTTCCAATTTTACACAATTGCACTATCTGGTGACATTAAAAAGATCCATAGGCAAAAAGAACGAGACCCTAAGACAGAAATTTACATCAACTCTGCCGGATAAGTACCGAGTGACTCGTGCCATCTACAGCAGAACTTCAAGTAGTTATCACGCCATACGAGTTTTGTCAGAAACCACCGACAAAACAGATGATGAACAGACAAAGCTAGCAGTTCGCGATTCCTTCTACGTGGATGACCAGATCTGTGGTGCAGATACTGAGGGCGAGCCATCAGAATTCGCCAGAATATCACGGACACTCTGATAGCCTGCTTGTCATTCGGAAGTAGGCAAAGAACAGCAAGGTTGTCATGAATAATATACCCGACAAATTGCTTGAAAACAAAAAATTATTCTTAGCTAAAATTGAGCATTGCGTCAAAACTCTTGGTCTCAATTGCTATCCAATTTCTGACTGTTTCTAGTACTGGTGGAGGAATAACTTGAAGTCAGTGAAGCCCATTGGCATGTCCCATGCCACTACAAATCATATCAATCCAGCCAAAGTCTCGAGTGTTGTTTCTGAAGTAATTCTATTTGCTGCCGAAAAAGCCATAATTGTGGCCAAGTTCGCCACACTAGGTGACAAGGAAGCCGGATCCTCCGGTAACCAGAACTTGGTGCATTCGAGCCCCAAGAGATGCCCATTGAATTGCGCAGATTTTTGACGAGGATCGAACTATTTAGGAAACAATTTTCACGAGAACTCAAGTCAATTCCGGACGCTTGCAAAATGCTAAAAAACAGAACAAAACAGAGTGCAACTCATTTTTGACAATTGCATTCAGCATGAGTGTCCAAAGACGATTACGCATTAACCAGGTTCAAAAACATTTTTTTTTTCAAATTTCAAGAAAGATTCCACCCACAAAGTAGCCAAGGTTGAGCAAAACTTTTCGGTGCAGAGCGACTTCGTTTTCGGTGCAAAGCGACTCGTTTCGGTGCAAAGCAAAACGAGTGCAAAGCGACTTCCAGCTTGCTTCACTGGCTTGCTCCACTGACAGGAAACATCCACATGCCTAATACAAATTTGTTCGCAAAAATCAAGCCGAGTTCACAGGAGCCCTAATATGCTCAATTTCGACAGAAAAGTTCAAAGTGGAAAATTCAAAATTTGACCCCAATTAAAAACAGGAACGCCTTTCAACCATGCCAAAAAACATTTCCTGACAAACAAGATCTAAAGTTCTATCCAGAGTTTTTCAAATGAGAAAAAAATAAGCAAATCACATGGAAATCTCTGGTCAGCTGAAACGTGCTAAAAAGAGAACAAAGACATAATACAGAATTCCACCTATAAATATTGGAGAGCAGCTCATCACCTCTGCCAAAAAGCATTCGAGCTCCTTCAATAAGTCGCCGGATGATGCAAGCAAATTGGGAAGAGTTTTTGGTCCCCTTGGGCTAGTGGCACCTGCAACGATAATTGCGAAGATACTATTCCAAAAACATGAAACGGAGATTTGGAATGGGATCGCGAAGTTGGCGCATATATAGCGCACCAATTCCATCATTGGATGGATAGCTTGAGACCAATAGCAGCAGGTGAACTACAAAATTTGCAACGTTGGTGGTCAGGGCCCTTCTGGTTGCAAACAAATGAAACTTGCATTTCAGCACAACCAGGAGTTCTCGAAGCAAATCAAGAGAAGCACGAGCTCAAACTTCCATCTGTCTGACGAAACCAACTTTGTCTCTCAGGCAGCTCCTGGGAAAACTATACAAGCAGCAAAAGCATCCGAGATCAAATATTTGGATAAACAAAAAGAGCGGAAAGCTCTTCGAGTTTGAAGGATGGGGATTTTTGTAGAGTTTTACGCAATGGAGCTCTAATCGCGAAATTCGTTCTGAAACTCCTGATGAAGAACACTCACGATCGCAATCAGCATCAAAAGTTAGGGCTGAACCTTCTTTTGCAAGACTTTCAAGAGCAGCAATTTGAAGGAGAAAGGAAACCAATCAGAAACGGACAAGATTTTAGCCGGAAATCAAGCCTAAGTGTTGTTGGACATCAAGCCGAAGATGGATTGCTAAAAATTGGAGAACGACTTGCAGCAGCTGATTGCCTAAACAAGAAAGAAAATTGTCAGTTGATCATACCTCCGAACACTCATTTCTCGAGAACTGTGATTTTCTATGGTCACCTTGTTCAAATACACTGTGGATTGAAAGCCACTGTTGCTTAAATTGGCAGCAGAACTGATCTTACTAGTCAAGACAATGCTCGAGCAATTATAGGCAACTGCATCACTTGCTTCAGATTTCATGGTCGATCAATGAACCAGCTGATGGAAGACTAACCTAGTGAGAGAGTCAACCCATTTTCACCATTCTCTTACATAGGTATCAACTTAGCAGGGTCAAAGTACTACAAGGAAGCTGAACACTTACTCAAGAGGTACACAGTAGTTTTCAATTGCTTTTCTACTAAAGCATTATACTTGGGTTTTTTAAAAGCCTTGATCACTGAAGAATGCTTGAATGGCTGAAGGTTATCAGGAAGGTTATTGCTCCACGAGGATGCCCCCAGAAGATCGTTTCAATAATATAATGCCAAATGCATCGGATCATTTGATGAGCTAATTCAAGTGAAGAGACTTCTACAAAATGGAAACAAGAGAGACAGCCTCCCTGATCACGTTCGAGACTGAGTTATCAATTGGACAACTATACCTGCAACCGCTCAAAATTTCGGTGGGCTATGGGAAGCTGCTGTTAAGTCAAGGAAACTGCTATGTCACACAACAATAGTGAATGGGGAAAACTTAAAATCGATGATATTTATACAGTGCTTTGTCAGATGGAAGCTATACTCGGCTCAACGCCGATCACAACAATGTAGGATAATGCCAAGATACTGTGCCACCAAAGCATCAATGCTGCTATAGATTTTCAATGTAAATCCCCTTTTTGCTGATCCTACCACAGATGAGCTTGATGAAGATTGAAAATGCCCGGAAAAACGATGCAACTACTTGCAAAAAATGATCGCAGAATTTTGAGAGAAATGAACTCTGAGTATTTGACCGCTCTGAAACAACCCAAAAAAAACCGAGTAGAAAAACAAAACTTGAAAAAAGAGATATTGTATTAATTACTGATGATGATATCCCCCTTCATCATAGCCACTTGGAATCGTGGTAATTGTATATGCTGGAAACGATAGTCTAGCGAGGTTATTGCAAGTTAAAACAGGGAATGGGAAGCTTAAAACACGGCCAATTTTAAAAATGCAGATTTGCCAATGAAAGGCGATGAAAGTTAGAATAATAATTGTATGAAAAAAAACTGATCGAAACAAAACTCAAAAAAATAATTCAAAAACAATTGTCAGTCAACCAACTCATCTTCTTACTTTCACCTTTCAACCTATCAACATTTCAAACTCATCCTTTCGACTTTTGAATCTTCTTTTTCTTCATCACAGGATCAGGGGCTGCATCCAGCAACTCAAGCCGCCAGAGGAACACCCGACACTCGCAGTTCACCTTCGCCAACTTCCTCCCAGCAATCATACACGACAGTACATCCGCCTTCTTCTTGCAACTTCCGATTTTCATCTCCATGTGAAAAATATAAAGATTGATCAAAAATCAACGGAAGCAGCAATTTTGTAAACGAAACTTAAAGCGCTTGTTAAATTTCTCAAAATTTTTTTATTCCTTTTAATCGCAACTTGTAGAAACTAAATAAACAATAATTAAATTTTTGTACAGTGCAGTCGCTTTCCTGCTACCGAGAAGTGTTCATTGCTAGCAATATTTTAACATGCCTGAAAATCATTATGGAAACTTGTGAATTATAATATTTTTGCACAAAGAAATATAATAAACTGTGAAATCGAACGTTTTCGGTACAATGTTCAATGTCAGTTTAAAAAAATGTTCAGATAAAGAAGATTTACAGACGTTGAAACATCAACAAAGTCAATTAAATGATTCCAAAAAAAATTGGTCCCATACTCAAATCAAATTTAAGCGTTATTGCAAAAGAATTACGTTTATTTTACGTTTTCTTCAACTACTGAAATTTTTCAATCTCGATTAGGGTTTCTTCCTTTTATTTTTATGATTTCACGTTTTGATTATTTTTTCTATTTTTTCAGCCAAAACTAGTTTTGGACTGAATTGTAAAGATCAGTTCCCTAATCCTGAACTCAACCCGCGTGGCCACTCTTGACCTGTTCTGTAATGTGCAGCGCTATCAAAAGCTAGGAATTGCTTTGCGTAGTTTGACTTATCTATTATCTCCCAACTGACTTGTTTCGTTATTTCGATATATCCGTTTTGACGAAAATAGGTATCGGAAAAGTGTTAAAAATATCGTAACAAGAATATCACAATAACGAAGATACTCTTTCCAAAACATCGGTTTGGACTACAATTATCGGTTTTTTCTCCGAATCACTTTAACAAAAATAAGTCCCTTAAAGAATTCAGATCAAAGTAAGTTTCCTGTTTCGGCAACAATTGCATAACTACAACACAATTTTTACCTTATTAAATAAATTCGTTCAGCACTAGGCTATGCAAGTCGAGAAATGGAATGTATCTGCAGAACTAATCAAATATTATGAAAAATTACCCATAGAAGACTACGTTTTTGGGTTCGCAAAAGGTTCATCGCAAAAAAAAACGCATTCTTATTCAAGAAGACGTTTCTTACACGATGCGCTGGAGTCAAACTACTTTGAAATCAGTTTTACTCAAACATCAATTTGTCAAATACATTTTACTCAATAATGAAATGTTTGCGCCTGATTCTCACAATCAGTATGAAAATCCAAATATATTTAAAAAAAGAGTTTTATTTCAGATAATAGTATGAAAAGCACAACTTAATATGTAAAATATCGTACCATTTCAAACTTCCATTGGTAACAGTACCGTTTTTTATCAGGGTGACCTATTTCAAACAAAATGTGGTGTACAAAACGTTTTTTCAAAGATTTTTACATATGCAAGCAAGAACATTTTTTATACAAAATTGATTTAACTGTTCTTGTAGATCAATCACGGGGCGGTTAAACAAAAACCTCGCAAGTTGCGATTTCTCCTCCACCTTAAAAAACTTGACTTTATATCACGCAGTGAAAGTAGCATCTAATATACACACGAATAGTCGTTCAATGGTCCATAATAAGCCAATTTTTTAGCAATTTTGTCGATATTTTAGGACTAAGTTGTAACGTTTAGCGTTTGAACTCAAAGAGTTAGATGAAAAAAATTGTTGAACACTTTTAGTAAATCGCTGAAATTGATCTGTATAAGAAAAATAATAATATATTTTCCGTAATTCTCTTCAAAAGGTCGGAACAAAAATCACTTTAAGTGTATAAGTCATTTTCTTCTTCAAAAATCGGAACATCAGAAGATCGAAAAAAAATTCTTTATTTTTCGGCGATGAAAAATTGTTTGTTGATTCAATCTAGACATCACAAGAAATCAACCGTTTCTCTAAAAACTTATTTTTGCTTTTTTTTGACATTGCTTTTAGTAGGTTTTTATGAGACATTTCTGTAAATTTAGTTAGGTTGTCAGTTGATTACTTTCAGCTGCAGTTCGAGTAGAAAAGTGTTACGGTGTAGTGGGCAGGTACCAATGTTACCCATGCTAACGAGCTGTGCTTTGAACAAAACGATTTCTTCGGCTCAATTTACCAATGATATTTTGAGTTCGCGGAATTTGAATAGCATGAGTTTATCAATATTTTGAATTCAACTACAAAAGGGACACATTTCTAATTTTGACGCGGATGATTTTCAAATCAGGTTTCACAAATGATTCAAAACTATTTGTTAATAGTTCGAGTTAACTGCTATAAATTTTGCAAAAACTAAAACTGCATCATTGCGCATTCATTCTTGCGTATGCAAAAACGTTCACGTTACATGGGTCAATTTAATCAGTTTATGGTAGGCCTCCCGATTATTGTATTGCAGTACTATTGCATGGTCTCAATAAATTATTGTCAGATTATTCAATGAACAATAAATTATTGCAATTGCTCTTATTTCAGCTGCAATAATTTATTTATTGCAATTATTGGTGGCTATTTTTTCGCTCAAATAATGTGTTTTGAAGAACATATTTTTCACAAAAGCTTGTCAACTGTAAACTTATTCCATAAATCTCTATTTACGAAAAGAAAAGTTATACTTTCAACCCGTAGAGGGGTCATGCTTTTCCGACAGTCCGAAAGAGTCAGTTTTGCTCGGCTGAAAAGACGTTCTGCTTTATTGGACGTCGGTGGGATCCAATTCAAGTCTTTGTAATGGATATTTAGTGAGTTTTCGGGAAAGTGAAGTTCTCGGTTTTCCATGATCACCCATTCCAGCCAAGCGAAGATGTTTTTTGCTTTATTGCTAATAATTGTTTCCACTCCGCTAGAAACTTCGGTTCGCCAAGTCGGGTGCGAGGAGTTAATATGGTTTTTCAAATTTGAGAACCCAGATCCTTTGGTTTGCTTTCTTATTCTTCCACATTTGCATTTGAAACGATCTTCCCCGATGCTTGTGAAGTAGAAGTCAATAACTGATTTGTTCATAGCTGGATGCTTTAAACGTGTTACACACGGCAAGAGAAGTATTGTGTTTGCTAACTTTTGCACGCTTGCACCGGATTGGCTCACCAAAGTTCCATAAATAATTCACTAGCCGTTGTTGGCTCGTCTTTATTTCTGAGAAATAGTGGTTATAATTTCTGCCAGTTATTTTTGTTGCAGCAATAAATAATTGCAATTGTTATTGTCAAAACAATCAATTATTGCAACTGTTCAGCTCAATAAATAAATAATTGCAAGTGGTTTATTGCAATAATTTTTGGGGCAATAAATAATTCGGGAGGCCTGGTTTATGGTCCTTACAAGTTCAATGAACCAACTAATTTTGACAAAAATAAACATCGAAAAGCGGTTTAAATCGACATAACTTGATATATAATTTTTTCAGTTTAGGGGCCTGAAAAACTCTTAATCGATATCAATGAATGGGATCTGCTTAACACAATCCCTCCCCCTATAAAGTAGATCCAATGAATGTTTTTAGCCACCAAATTTCACGCAATAGTGAACGAAATTGATTCAAACTAAGTTTATTGCTATCAAAATCTATATTAAAAAGCATCTCAACTGATCAATTTTAGTGTCTAAAAGTTCATTTCAGCGCTATTCGATCAAGCTAAGCCACCTGGATTTGGACAAAGTGCGTCGGAAAGATTTAATGAAAAAATACCAATGCTCGTATCAGGGCAAAACCTTCATAAAATACCAATTACCACTTCTTGAGTAGCTTTTAGTACATGAAACTTTGATACTTTGCTTATTTTTCGCCACAAGTGGCCATTCGCAATTTTCACGTGTTATAATTTGAGTCGTGTAGGAACCAATTTGAAGATTTAATTTGCCTCTTATCTGTTTGAAAATTTTTTGCGACGCTTAAAATTTTGCGCTTGCGCTTTCAATTTATCATCAACATCAAAATCCTTAAAGCACGCATAAAATGATCCAGAGTATGATAAAATTGACAGTATTATAATCCCAGATTTGCAAAATTTCATCGCAGGTAGAATTTTTCATATTTCAGGAATCAATTGATTCACTTTTTCATAAAGGCATGAAATTTTTTTTTATATGAAAAATCAATGTTTTTATCGGCAAAATTGGTTTGAAAAAACAACCTTGAACGTAAATGTTCCATTTTTCTTCAAAGGCTTTTAAAGAACTATCAATAACTCAGCATTTTAGATAGCAAATATGAACAAGACTGCTCGTATCAGGGCGAAGACTTGAATGTTCCGACTGCCTTTTGAGGTTTATGGAGCAGTGGTAACAAGAAAATTAAATGTAAAAAAATAAAATAAAAAAAAATTCTAAAATTTGAAATTTTTATGAAATCATCCCCCCACATGCCATATAAAGAGCAAAAGAGTAGATTTCACTCTTTGTTACAAATCAATTATGGCAAATAAGCTTCTTTCAAACAATTAGGAACAATTTCTAAGACGGATTAAATCTTCGCTTACGCGTTAATAGCGCGAGCGAAATAAATCGCGCGTTAATTGTCCCAAATGGGCCACAATGGAAATTTTTAAACCCCCATAACTTTAGGAAAAGTGAGGAATCGCCCATAACTCAGGACAACAATACCTTTCGAATAATAAAAAAAATTCCATCAAAAATGGCTAGTTAAAAAGTCGAAATTTGTCTGGAGAAAAAAAAACCCACCCCGAGCACAAATATTCCAATACTTTCGTATCGAAAGTCGGAACAAAAAAACATTAAACTGATAACAACTGGTTTGATCGAAACCTGGAATTTTTCAATGTACCCCAAGTTTTCAAACCTGAATTTAGCATTAAAAAATTTGAAATGGAATTGAGATCTGGTTTTGAGCTCAATATTTTTGGACTAAAAAGCTTGACTATTGTAATAATTAACGCATCATTTTTTTCAATTTTAAGCGATTTTTTTGAAACAATCAATCTCTGATATATAAAACAAGACTGCTCATAATAGGGCGAAGCCCTGATATTTCCGACTGCCTTTTAAGGTTTATGGAGCAGTAGTATTAAAAAAATTAAATGTAATAAAATATGATGAAGATTTTTTTTCTCCAAAATTTGACATTTGTTGTGAAAATCATCCCCCTACACGCCATGTAAACTACAAACGGATAAATTTTGCTCCTTTTAACAAATCAATTTTGACAAATAAGCTTCTTTCAACCAATTTGGAACGATTTCTATGACGGATTAAACATCCGCTTAAGCGTTAATAGCGCGAAAAATATCGCGCGTTAATTGTCCCAAATTGGCCAAAATGGCAATCTTTAAACCCCCGTAACTTTATGAAAAAAAATCACAGGTAAAATGTTTTTTTTTTCAAATTTGAGCTCGGGACAATAATACTTTTCGAATGATATAAAAAATCCCGTCAAAAATGGCTAGATTAAAAGTCGAATTTTGTCTGAAGAAAAAAACCCACCCCGAGCATAATTATTCCGTTATTTTTGTAGCGAAAGTCGGAACAATAAGAAATATGACACTCAGAGACAAAGCTGTGCTTCGCTAACAAAAGCGAGAGGACCACAAAAAACAGCTTTATTAGATGAAATGAGAAAAAGAAGAATTAAGCCTGGAATTAGAAAAACTTTGCTACGTATTGGCTTTGAACCTGCGGCCTCGAGAATTAGAGTCTCACACCCTGCCCTCATGGCATAGAACGCTTATCATTCGGCAAACAAGAGTCACAAATAAAGCAGCTATTTAAGCTAATAAGTTGCCAATGCGATGTAGCAAAAGTGGCAGCAAGTACAAATATTCACAATTTTGCAAGTAAAAATATGGAATATAACAAGCTGAAGGCATATAAACCAACTTTGCATGTAATTAACTGGAAATTATAAGGCCACTTTATGTATAAAATGTGCATTTCGAAAAATTGCGAGATATATTGAGCTAGAAAATTTCTGAAACTAATTAAGACCATTTATCCACGAGGCAAAGGACGAACATACGAGCTGTACAGCTCATCACCGCGAATCGCCGTTGTGCCCCTGATTAACTCATAATTAATCGAATGTCCAAGCACGTGCTATCAAAAATTCGTATAGGTGCAACAAAAGTTTTACCAAAAATTGCGACCAAAATTAGAAAAAAATCGTGCTATTACAATTACGCTCACTAAAGCTCGCATGTGTGAAAAACAGTTTAGCATTCATTTATTTTTTAAAAAATTCAACGGAAGTTGGGGAAGAGTTTCCCTTTTAATATTGGGGAAGATATTGACAAGTAGGTTTAGATATTCGATTTTTTGGCCAATCAGATTGCAGCAAAAATAGAGTTATCAATAGAAAGCTCTAGCGCCAACTTGCTGCTTTCTTTTACAAGGGTGGAAATTGTTCATCGCATACCATGGGGGAGATACTTAAATAGACCGATATTTCAATCGGTTTCGTTTTTTCGTTGGCAAAGTTTCAATGAGACTAACATAAATTGAAATTGAATCAATTTATATTTATTTGAAATGCATGAAAAATAGTTAAAATTTGAAAGACCAAAAGAGCAAAAAAGCGGAACCTACAACAATTGAGAGTCCATTCAGAGCAAAATTTTTAGCTATGTTATTAGATCGATTTAAATTGATTTCAAATTAATTCAAGTCCATAGTTTTTGACTATATCTTTCTTCTCACTAAATAGCTTTTAATTCATTTTTCTGAGTGAGTCGGCACAAAAACATGATTACAAGTTATATGACACTTTATTTTTAGGGAAGCCTAATTCAGGTCTTTCAAATCATATATGGCACCATAGCTGCGTGTAAAAACGCAAGGGTAAATTTCTTAGTTATAGTTTATGTCGTTTTGAAGGAGGCTTACAGCGCTCAGACTGAAAACAAAAATGAACCAAATGTGCGTTTATATGCCAATTTTAACATAAGCCAACATCCCGTTTAGTCAAAAACAGCAAATTTCAAAACGCTTTTTTGAACGAATATTCCTTTTGCTTGTTCTAACGCTGATGTTAAATAAATCACTGTGTTTGAAAATTTATACATTTTTTGTATTAGATATATATATCGCTTGAACGGCGAACTTAAAACCGGGACAAAATGGCAGGGAAATGATATTGAAAAACAGTTTTTTAAAGAGACTTTTTGCTGCATCTTTATCAGGAAAAGAGCAAAAATGCACGTAAAAGCAGAAAACGCCAATGGACACAAGCATGAATAAGAAATTATTCATGCTAAAAAACCAAGTAAGAAAAATCGCCATCCTTACTTACATTTTCTAAACAAAAGGACACCAATATAAAACTGAATGCACATTAAATATAGCATATATAAAGAGTACCAAACGTTTATTTCTCAAGCTAAGTACACATTTGGTACAATATACCAACCGATTATTTGATTGTAGTTGAACATGTTTCAGCTTATTTTATGGTTGGAATGTAGTACTAAAACCGTTCGCTTGATCAAACATTATTGTTATAGTCACTTAATCAAGGTTGATTTGTAAGTTTGCTACTGACATAACAGGTACATTACTTACCAATTACTTCGCATGTCATAATCATTTATTTCTCGCAAAATTTGACAAAATTTAAATGTTAATTTATCCTTCATTTTTAAACGAGTTCAAAGTAGAGAAACATATTTGCATCTTTTTATTTGAATAATTATTTTACTTCAAATTAGCCAACAGGTCACTGAAGTTAAACACTTGCGTTATTTATAACTTTTACAATTTTAAACGGTTTGTTTGTTTTAACAGTTTTTTTTTGTTTTTATGAAGAAAAAATCCGATTTTTATTGAACCAAAAGTTTTATTTTTGTTTTTACAGGAGTTTTCGTTTTTATCACGAAAAACCCCTATTTTAAATTAAACTTCTTGATTTAGATTCTCTTTTCTTCGTTAAATAAAAAAATTGCTCTTTATTATTTACAGCGACACGTCTGAGCAGGGGCGGATCTAGGATTTTCTCGAGGGGGGGGGGGGGGGCGAATTTTCAAAAAATTTTCCAAAATTTTGACGACTTTTTTTTTAGGTCGACCAAATTGATATTTCAAGCTCTCCCAAAGCACTGTTATGCCCTTATTTTGGCGAAATTTTCTGCGCGGCAGGCAAATTTTTGAAAAAACAGTCAATAAAGCCGTTTTTGGGCACTTTTTGAAAAATTTTGACAAAAAAATTGCGTTTTTTTTAGCGCGCGCTCCCCCTCAAAGTTAGTATATATTGGCGCCCAAGGCGCCTTTAGAAAAACTTTAGGGTCGGTCGGTAAAGTTGTAAAAAAGAAAAGTTGCGAGATAAGAGTTATTCAATAATATGCTTTCCAATGAACTTTTCTTGCTGTTTTTTTTGATAAAGAGGATTCAAAATTTTTGTGCTGCTGCAAAAACTATTCGAACCCAATTCATGGAAAAATTTGTCTTTACCATAGATTGTCTTCTGTTTTCTTTTGAGAAACTTGCACCCTAGAGACAAGAGTCTGTTTTTCTGGCTTTCGATAAAAATTATGGAAAATTTGTGCTTTTTACCCAGGCTGCTAAACAAAGCTCAAATTTTCAACCAAGAAAAATCGACGGAGTTTCTTAGCCATTCAAAAAAATTAATGACTTGAGCTCAAATTTCAGACAAATTGTTCATCTGGGGATCTTTTTGTAAACTTATGTCCAATATGCGTCGAATACAGTGCTGATGTAAATTTTGAAATTTAAAACACACTTTTCTTAAATTTTCTGATTTTAGACAAAAAATGACGAAGACAAAATTTGCCTAAAATTATAGCAAAATTGTTATGGTGCAATTTGTTTTGCAATTTTCGGGCCCAAAAATTTACCCAAAAAAATCGATCTTTTTAGATTTTTTTAGTCAGTTGAAGATTACACCGAAACTACGAATCAATTATTGTCAAACTGACAATTATTGTCAAACTGAAGTGAGCCTTTTACGTTGCCCAATAAAGTTTCGAAGGGTATATTCGCCAAAACATTGTAAAATTTATTTTTTTTGTTTGGATGCCAAAAATTTCATTTTTATTAAATAAAAAACCAACATTTTATTTAAACAATTCTTTTTGGATGCTAAACTCTTCCTGAACTTTATTGGGCCATGCAAGAGGCTTGTGTTGATATAATTTTTGACAGTAATTGATTTCGTAGATTTAGTGCAATTTTTAATTGAATGAAAAGTCTAAAATGATCCTTTTTGGGGTAAAAATTTGGGCCTGAAATTCGCAAATCAAGAAAAATCAAATTTGAGAAAAATGCATTTTCATTATCTTTTTTTTTTGCATTTTGACCGTATAATTTAAATCAGCACATTCCATTTCTAAAAACATTCATTTTTAACTTGAAATATTCATCAAAATTGTAGTTTGATTAGCACTTTTTAAACAGATAAACATATACAAATACCACGATTTTTGCAAAAAAAGCGGTAATTAACTCTGTAATTTCAATCAAAATGTGTCAACTATAATCTACGCACGCTAAAGATTAACGTTGTTTAATGCTAAAGTTCACACGCAAAAATGCGGCAATCATTATCGCCATTGTTATATTCAAAAACCATAATTTAGAAAATTTGTGAAACGTTTTCTGTAAGTTTCTTAAATTTTTTCTTAATTGGGTTGAAGGATATGGAAAAATCTAAGATGCAGTAGAACCTAGAAAATGTAGTAATGATTGAAAGATTTTATCTTAACTTTTTAAATCTTAAAGACACACAGCTTTCTCTACTATCAGACAACTTTTATTAAAACCGCACCGTCAAAAAATTTGATAATTGCTTATAGGCAATTTCACATGGGCAAATTAACACTTAAACGCTCTCAAAGAATGAGGGATTGTATCCGTTTGGTTATATATTTTTTCGAGCCTGCATAGAAAAGGAGCAAAAAAAACAAATGGGCTTGGAAATTTAGACCAAAAGCAAGTCAGCATAAAAATAATTAACAAATTGAATTAAAAAATGAGCAAATACTAAGCCTTTAAAGCTTTATGGGGTAGACATTGCCGCTAATTCCCGTTGCTTTTGCTGAAAATAACTGACGTAAAGTAAGACTTTTAAAAATTAATTGTAGACTCAATTTCCCATTTTGTTTGTTAAATAAATTTAATCTCCATTTCATTTTCATCAGATAAACAGAACCAACTATCGTCACAATTTCCGGTCCCCCAAAAAACTGCATTCAAGAACTGAAACAATGATTGACTATGAATTTATCGGATAACATCGTCATAAGAATTCGTAATATCTGCAGCATTATTGCATTTTTATTCTCTAGTCATCATAACAAAAAATGACGTACATTCTTTTAACTACAAAAAATACTCACTTAATCATTGTAATACAATTTTTAAACAAATCTTTTACCGTCATTACACACGTCACTTGAAGCTGACTTAATTTTGGCATCTACTTTCAGTAACCGGATCCAACTTTCGAAGACTTGAGCATTTACGAGCGACCTGCTTTATCTGGTTTGTTAGCTGGGTCCAGTGCTAGTAGTGGTGACATGGTTTCTGGACTGGCCTATGATTCTAATAAATCTCAAAGACCGCCGAACTCAGCCGACGAACCTGATCTATTCCTGAGACCTTATGCACAGGACGACTTGATTTCATTGCGCAGGTTGGCTTTTTTTAAATAATTGATTTTACTATTAAATATATTTGCAAGTTGCGATCATGTAAGCGGACGTTTTAATCACTCAATGATTTGACCCCCCCCCCCTTGGCCGCCCAAAGGGAACTCTGAAAGTGACAGGGAGGTCAATACCCCGAGGAAATAAAGTGTTTGCGTGTTTGACCTCTAACTGCAGACCTCTTAAATAAATGTGTCATTTTGGGCTAACTAAAATCTTTTTCGCTCAAAAAAGCTGGTCGGCCTAAAAGAAGATCGATGAAACTTTTTGAAACTTCTGTAAAAAGCTCTTGTCAATTTTGCTTTTGTAATATCTTACATAATTTGCCTCTTGTAATAATTTGGCCTAGTCTCTATAGGTTAATTTCTGTGTCGCTCCACTCAAAACAGTCTTACGAACTTAGTTGACTATTTTCTTCATAGTTGACATAACAGCTGAAGTTATGAATGTCTAAAATGACCAGATTGTGAAATTGACTAAACCGCTGAAAACTAACGCTCGCAAAAAGTCAAACTCAGAGCCAATATACCAACACTTTTCTCGAAAAATACAAAAAGAAAATAAAGGTTGAGAGAAATTCTCTTTTATTAATGTTTAATAAACTGTTTTAGTGAGGACGAAATGGCGGGTGTCATGAATGGGGGGATGGGAGGGGACGGGGTAGGGGGTGGGGGTGAGAACGATCTGTTACGCCCCATCTTCGACGCCATAGACACTGAAGGGAGGGACTTCATCACCCTGGACAAGTTCTTCGAGGAGATGGATAGATATTCCAACACGCCAATGAGTGCCAACAAAAAAGTGAGATTTCCTTGATAATACTGATTCCTTAATCGTTTTGAAAACTGGCTCTTTAAAACCGTAGATGGAACTCAATAAGGAAATTTTCTGGACGTTCTCACGCCATTATCATCTTTTATAGCTAGTTTGGGTTTTCTTTCGGTTATACCCCTAAACGATAACTAAACGATAAAAAATTTAAAGGAAAATTTGTCTTACAAAGGTGAACTGATTTTACTTAAAATACAGGGCTGATACTCCGATTATTAAATCAAGCTAATAAAAGGCAAAAAGTGCGAATTTAATGACAATTTTAAACGCATTTGGCATCCTTTTAATGAAAATTATGCGCAGAAAACTCGCAAAAATTGGATAAAAAATGGAGAAAAAGTCAATTTAATGCTTAATTAACTAAAAATGTTTAGTTTTTACCAGTCCCATAAAAAATTTTACGTTTCCTTTTAACAGTTTCCCAATTATATTGTAAAAACCTTCAATTCAATTTTTCATCATTTAGAGTGTATAACCGAAGACAGGGGCGGATTTAAGAGAGGAGGGGGTCCCTCCTCTGTACTAATTTGAGATATCCATTTTCAGCTGACGGACCCTAAAAATTTTCTAAATACGTCTTTGACGCCAGTATATACTAATTTTTAGAGGGAGTACGGGCCAAAAAAAAACAAAATTTTGGGTAAAAATTTTCCGAAAAATACCTTAAAACGCTATTTTGGCTTTTTTCAAAATTTTAAAGCTTTGAGAGTGCTTGAAAAATCTATTTAGTCAACCTAAAAAAAGGCTGACAAAATTTTCGAGAGAAAATCCTAGATCCACCACTTACCAAAAAGACTCGCTAATTTTTTAGAAATCCATTTATCGCATGTATTTAACAAATAACTATAAATGTGATTGTTGGAGCTCTAAAAAGCATCTTAAAAAAGGAACGCGTCCCTTAAAAATATAAAATTAATCATAAAAACAATAAATTGTTTTCAAAAGAAAAACATTACCAGAACGGAATTACAAATAAAGAAATCACAGAAACGTTACTTAAGACAGCGCCTAGATTAAGCGCCTAGATAAATTTAGATTCAACTTGTTTTTAGGCGTTTCAGAGCGAGAATTTAAAACAGTTTTTTAGTACCCTTGTAGATAAAGGAAATTAACATTTGGAATGAGAGTCCAACTTGCTCACAAAAGATGAAAGGAGAAAAATTTTACCGTGGGGTCTCGTCATTAAAAGTTTTTATCATTTCTACAAATTAGAGGAAAAAAAGCAAGTTGTCAAAGAGGATACAAGTTCTAGCAATAATGGATAGCTTTGTTGCAATTTAGTTTGTAATGCGATAGTTCTTGCTATATTTTTTTCAGTTGAAGTTTTTTGTTGCATTTTTTAGTAATTACATTTTGAAAAATTCAGATCCGTATTCACTACTTATTACTTTGCTCAAACGTTTTAGCATTTCAATAGTGTGTTATTCTTTAACAGTGAAATACTTATATTGTTGTCGTTTGTCTTTGATTGGTTCAAATTTTTTTTGTGATATGGTTTTTATAAGACGTTTCAGCAGCATTTTTAGATGTTCTTGTTTGGTTCTATCAGTTGATACGTAAACGAGGACTCCATATTGCAAAAATAGGTGAACATAATTATTGTATGCCAAAAGAAGCTGTTTTTGGCCAAAGTTTTTTAGTCTATAATTTTTGACTGTTGATTTTTTATCAATAACTTTTCCAAGATAACTAAATTTTTTGAGTTTTTCTATTCGCTGGCAATATATTGTTGTGTCCCTAGAAAGTTTAGCAGCTGATTTTATACCAAAAACCACAGTTTTAGTCTTTATTAGTTAAGTGTTAAGGGTTTGTTTAGTGCTTGCTAAACAAAATTAGTTTCGTTTAGAAGTTGTTTTTATGACTGTATCATCAGCATGTAGTAAGATGTTGCTACCTTGTTGAGGACTTTTGTTTTTTCTCCATCATTCAAATAGAATGAATAGAAGTGCGCCCAATAATGATCCCCGTGGGATATCAAAATCAATTCCTTCTACTTTTGATTTTTTTTCACGATATATATATATAATGTTTTCTGTTTGCTAAACACGATTTCAATAAACTAAAAATAGGCCTTCTAAGTCCATATGACTTGCATTTATCCAGCAAAATATTATGGTCAATCGTGTCAATAACTTTATTCAGGTCTTTGAACGTGCACTGTGATAAGATGGAATAATCAATCCAGTGAAACCTAATTTGTCAATCAGCGATACAAGAGCATCAATAGTGCCACGTTTCGATCTGAACCCAAATTGATTTTGATTTCTTAGCAAATTCATTATAAGCATTTTTTATATCTGCTTTTCAGTTTTTAACTATAATATTGAAAATGCAAGCATGTCTTGCTACATAAATTCCTTAGTTGGAGGCCCTAAAAAAATTACTGTAAAAAATTCTTTTCATAAGGTTAGAAGGTCCATAAAAAAAATTTTCAAGGGACCCATCTAAAATTTCCAGTAAAACTGCTTTTAAACTGTTATAAAGGATGGCCTTAAATTCATCCTACATCGAAGTCATTTTGTGAAATAATATAGGACAACAATTTTGCCTCCTTGATCCACTGAAATGTTATAATTTAATTTAAAAAACTACCTTCAAAGCGAATATTTAAATAAATTAAAAGTTTATGAGACATGCATTTTAATCATTTCAGGAAAGACTTCAGAAGACTCTGGACCCCGACAACCAGGGCATAGTCACCTACCCAAATTTCGTCACTGGAGTCCTCATGTTCAGACTAGGTTTGTCCCATCTATTTTGACTATTTTGTCCGATCTGTTTTGTCCAATCTCTTTGTCCGATCTAGGTTTGTCCAATCTATTTGTCCGATCTAGGTTTGTCCGAAAATGTTTGTCCGATCCCCCCTCCATGGTATCTCCTAGAAAAGAATCTACAAATAAAAATAATCAAAGATCACTAGAGCTACTGGTTGGTCGAAAATTCACGGGTTTACTCTGTCTTTCGTGCATAATACGCAGCGGCGGATTTGCGAGATAGTATGCAAAACCAAAACCACTTTAGAAGTTCTACCTTTCTGAGCAGGCTTCTAATCCCTGCTGAAATGGTTTTTAGTTTGATACTATTTTTGTTAAGCTATTTTAAAGCAAACAGTCCAAAAATTTTACGAAAAAAGTTTCCTGTCGAACTTTTCGGGAGCTTCGACGGTGAAATTTAGACCATCAAGAAATTATGTACTACAGATTATGATAAAAAAATATGATACAAATTATGATAAAAATTTTTCTCTGATTTTTATGCGTAATGGCTTGGAATGTTCTAGAAGAAAATAATGACGCCATGTCAGCGGAGGAGGCTGGGTATGAACAACTTGTGAATGAGTGGACAACAGTCGATCAAAATTCAGACGAATTATCCAATGTAAGCTGGAAAAAGAATAGCTTCATTATTCGTCATTTTCGCTGCGCAAATATAAAAGTTTGGTTTGTGCGAACTTTTTTGGCAAAACATTGTTGTGTTTTAAAGCTCAGCTCATAAGGCCCACAAAATGATCAAATTTTTTTTGAAAATTCGCCCCTTGCTAAAATTGTAATGTTTGCACCTAAAAAAAACCATTATTTTCATCTGATATCCAATTTTTTCACGTGAACACCATTTTTTTTTCACTTGAAATTCGTAAATTAGGCTGCAACTAACTGGTCCACACATGGGGATCTGGAATCGCCAGAGGATCTGCTGGGAACTGAGTTCGAGAACACCCTTACCGCCAAAAACTCCCAACAGTCAGGGGGACCATTCAAGGGAATCAAAAAGAGCCACTCCATCAATGACAGGTTCAAAGGGTATGTTATTTACATAAATCTAATCTTCGAGATACCCCCCTCCCACCCCACACACACGCAAACAGCCGAATAATTGCTTTTAAAACCGACCTGACTTTTGAGGAACGAAAACAGAAGGTTTTTATTTTAAGAGGACTAAAATATTTTGGAAATTGACTATTAAACTTTATCAAAGCTTTAGCTTAGTTCAAAATTTTTCAACCGGCAAAAATTCGAAGAAACCTCTACTATAAAAAATTGAAAACTGCGATTTAAAGCAGACGACTAACGCTTTTAACGCTTCAAACTTTTAACTATTATTTAAAAAATTTTAAATGATTAAATAATTGCACAAGAATTAACAAAAAACAGACTGTTAACAAATATGAAAAGTGTTTCGATCGACAGCAGAGCTTTTGAACCTCTGATGCTATCTAATCATCGATTTCTCGATCAGTTCAGCTTTTGTTTTACTCCTTTTGTTGGTACTATTTGGTATGATTTTTCACAAAAAGCTCAAAAATTAATCATTGATCGAAAAACAACGAGACTCATTCTCGGTCAATCGGCAGTTTATATCCGTTTATAGGTCAAACTCTAACAAAAATTGTGATAAATTATTTTCGAGCAAATTCTTTGTGGAAAATTAATAAATTTACAAACCATACCAACAATTGTGCTGGCTAGAAGAGCACCATTGGACCTACACGTCCGTTCACAGGTGTCTCAAATTTTTTTGCAGTTGAGAATTATTTTATGGAAGAAATCAAAACAAATGTTAAGTAGCATGTGGGTGAATGGCATAGGGATGATTTATTTTACAAAAATTTTATTGTCTTCATTAAGACAATTGTCAAAAAATTTAAGATTGAATAGCCTCTGGTACCTCTATTATACTTTCAATTTAATGAGCCCGCAAACCAAAAACGACGCCTTTCAAAACATTGCCATCAAAACTGGGAGTTTTTTTCCAAATGAAGAATCACTGAGTGTATCGCAGAGAAAAAAAAATTAACTATCTGACCGCCTAAAAAGCCGATAAATAATCGAGCAATTTTGAAAAAATAATTACAAATGAAGTTTTACAAAATTAACTGGGACATCAAGTGCTTAAATGGATCTTCAAAAGATGCTATTAAAAAATGATGAAAATGATATTGCAATTTACACCCTACAGGATTTCTTTGAGAGACTCAAAATTGGCTCCAAAACATTCCCTTTTTGTAGTAGTTTGAACAAGATTTTACAAGGGTTTGCTTGAGATTTTACTAAACGAAACAAATTTGGGTCTGGATGATTATTCCACAAATCAAATTTCATCATAACAGGAAGGCGTGACAAAATTAGTCCTAGCAGATATTCACCAGTAAAAATCACAGATTTTGTTGTATCGAAAAAGAGGAAAAGAATCCGAAAAAGGAAAAAGAGGATAAAGCATAGATAAGGCAGTAATTTATTTTATGGAAACAAAATTGGAAAAATTAAAGCCTTTGTCTCAAAACTGAATGATTTTAATTCAGAAACGATGGAAAAATTGCTAAAATGTTTGCTAGATTTGGTTCGATGCAATTAGTTTTATAAAATTTGGCTGAAATGATTAGCAAAACTTGGCTTAACTGTTTGCTTAAGAATTTTGCAAAGTAAATTACATTCAATTATTCCAATCACAATTTTGGGCAAAGTTTGTTTTCATTATTTTTTTTCAGTCTGAAATCAACCTTTTTTTGGAAATTGTACGTTCAAATTTTCCTATTCCTTTTGCCTTTTCCGCAGATTTTTAATCAGCTTTGTATTTGTGCCACAACAATTTCAACAAATGTTGGTAGTGGAAGTGCTGAATTTTTTTCCGGTTGTTGATTGGCATAACTTCACGAGAAAATGATTTACTAGAAAATTTTGCTATCAGAAGGTATTTCTCTTTTGATGCTCTCTTATTGCATTAATTTTGTTGCAAATTAAAAAAGTAATTTTAAAGAATTTGATGAATATTTTCCATGCTAAAAACTAATTGGATGCTTCAACGGACAATCATGAAACTCAAAAACTTCAAAAACTTAACCATGGAATAAGCAGTTTTTTAATGTCAGATAAATTGTGCCGACGAATTACAGTCTTTCTTCAAGAAACATATATTCGAGCTCTTTCATTGAGAACGTTTTACTAAATCATATAAAAGCGCATGCGATCAGTTAAGCAGCCCAGTAACTCATAACGCATTCAATTCAGGCCGCTTAGTGGGTCCTGTATTTTTCACTAGAATCCAAGTAAACAAGGATAACTTATTGCTGTGCAAATAGCACAGAAACTTCCGACCATATTCATTAGAAAAGCTTTGAAAAATCTTTAAAGTTTTTTTTCTTTTGTTTTCTTCAAATTAGTGTCGTTTTTAGTCTTTCTCCAAAAAAAAATTCGAGTTCTTCCAAAATCATGTAAAAGTGCAAGCAGTCAGTTAAGAAGAAACGCAAACGCGTGGAAAGTTATTGAATTAGGCAAAATTGAAAAAAAAATGAATAACAAACTAAATCATTTGTAAGCCTGCTCGCTCGACATTAACAAAAAAATCAATCAAAATTGTATGCCTGTTTTTTTTTGATACCGGGACAACTTTTTCAATTTTTTTAATGTGGCTCGTGTCAAAACTGAAAAATGTTTAATATGATTTTACACTCAAACCAGTTTGATGATTATTTGTGGCACCTAATTTTGCAAGAAAAACAAAAAAAACATTCGAATACAAAGTTCCACCCCATTTTCAAGGGTCGGATACGTTAGTAATCTTCAAATTACAATTATTTGCAATTCATATTAAAAGTGGACAAAAAAGCAAGAGACAACTGATCGAACATTGATCCAATATCCGATGAAAAAAAAACGGAACATTTTTGGGAGCCGCGGTTTTTCCCCAGATAAATTTCAGACATCAAAATAACAGATTCCACAGAATTTTCTATACGATCTTAAGAAATATCAATCTCTTGACTTAAAATCAGGGAAAAAAATCAAACTCAACCTTCCCTCACGTGTCACTTTCTGTAATTCTAATTTTCGTTCTAACTTCTGTTCGAACTAGACCAATTGTCATGAAATTTGGCATGTATCTTCAATACTTAACCCTAGACATTTTTTATAATATCTTAGCAATGTCACTTGATAATTATGTACATACTATTTTTAGGATAAAATTGTTTTAATTGAGAGGTTTACCAATTAAATTGCATCAAACTTGTTCAAACACAAATTTGAGCACCTTTTGTTCGTATCAATAATCTTTTGTAAGTCAAGCCAAATTCAGAAACATGCTTTCAAAGTTTTCTTTTTTGTTCATTTTGACTATAGCAAATAAATCAGCACTGTAGTACTACTACAAATACTTCAATAAAACTAGATATATGGATCTGTTGAATTGTTTTTTTTGCAAGTGTTGATTGGCGGAACAGCACACGAAATTGTCATAGGGTAACAAATTAGTTCTATCAGGAGATAGTTTTTTTTTGCTTTCATCTCATAGCAAGAATTTTTTTGCAAATTAACAAATTTTCTTTTCAAAAGTTGTAGAACAATTTTTCCGAGCTTTTCCACTAAACGAGCAGTCTTCTTTTTTTTCAAATATGTTTTGTTTTACAAATTATAGTTTTTATTGGGAAGAAATATTGATTGGTTTTTTTCGATTGAAAGGGTTTTAATTATTCAGGTTGTAAAAAAGTAAAGCAGCCAGTTAATCAGCCCAGTAATTCATTCCACATTGAATTAGGGCCAGCTAATTGATCCCTTCAATTTCTCACTAGACTCAAAATAATTAACATAAACTCCAAACTATTTGCCAATCTAGACGTTTCTTTTTTCAGTGAGGCTAGTTTCAAGGAAAATTTTGATGATTAAATTGAGTGTCAATGAAAAAAAAGTTTTTGAAAGGACTTCAGCGATTGGTCGGAATGCTTAAGGCTTTACCTTGATGTTTGCCTCTCTTTGCAATTTTATTTCAAGTCAAAGAATAGTTTTGAAAGAGATTTGGATAAATTTTTCCAAATTCAGATGGAATAAAACGGAATATTTGTGTTAGTTGGGGCTCTTTCGAAACAACATTTTTCTTCAGTTTTTCGAAACAATATTTTTGACATTTTTGAGTATTGTATTTGACCTTAAAATATCAACGTCCTGGCTTCAGCTTCAAAAATGAAAATTAAATTGTTTCAATATCCTTTTTTTTATTTCGAATTTTAAGATTTTACTTTGAATTTTATGTGGAATTAAAATTTGCTAAATTTGGCCAAGTTGCTCCAATTAAGGTAAATTTTTTTAACGTCACGGTTTCACAATTTTTTTGAAAAAATTCGCTTGCTTTAATTAAGAATAGTTAAAATATTCATGACTTTGTCCTGATACGAGCGTTTTTGTTGTCCAGTTAAATTAACAGTTTATGGCGCGTTTTCATGAATCAGTTTAGTAAACTGAAGCTAAAGAATAAATTTGGTAGTTTTGATTTAATTCTTTTGAAGCAGACAAGATCTTCCCTATTCCGCCCACAATGGTCATCAACCCAGAAGAGCAGTGACCCCCGGCGGGGCCATCGGAGGGGGAGGGGGAGGGGAGAGGGGGGATCGAAGTCAAAGTAGGACACTGCAGAGTGACCCCCTGTTTGACCCGGAAGAAGAAGTCTACTCCACCTATTCAGACTTGGACAACAACGACGACGCTCTGTCAACTAGCAGTGCCAACAACCCACACTATACTAACACATCCTATCGGTGAGGACAATGTTAATAATAAACATAATAAACTGTTTTCAGGCTAACATACCAATATTGATTGTTATAAAAGCGCATTTGATTACAATCAAGAAACTTTAGCTTGAGAGATAGTCATGACTCATAAAACTTTCTGGTCCGTTTGCAGATTTTTCGTTGTCCTCGATCATAGTTGCCCTTTTTCAACTTGCTCTGTCGTATTCATATCTGCCCTAGTTGACGAAGACTGAAAAGCTTTAGAAGATCTCGCAAGATAGCCTATTTTGAAGCACGCAGTCTTCCAAGATGTTTTATATTTTGAGGATTTTGTAATTGTCTAATCTTTCAAACCTTGCTTCAAAACCGTGTAAACAATATTTGAACAAAACTGATGAACAATTTAGTCAAACGGTAACAGTTGGGACTCAAACCCATATCTCTAAGGGTCATTAGATCCGGCGCTTTTACCAAATGATCACACCGCTTTGACAAAGCTTGGTTCAATATTTATATACCGTTGCAAGGAAAAGTATGGCCAATCGTGTACCAGCAATTTTAATAGTCTAAGACGTTAAGTTCTGACCTCGGATACCAATGTTGTGGCTGTTACAAAATGAGTTGACAAAACAGTTATAAATTTTTGTGCAATCTATTATTCAAGACGGAGTTTTAATATATGATACTTCTAACCAATGTGTCTTGAAACAACTGGATAATGATCTCAAGAGACTATAGAGAATAATTTTATTAGACGTAGTTTCGAATTAATATGACTAGCACGGGAAACAAAAAAAATAGTCAAAAACTGTTCTGAGAGATTTTTAAAAAAATTTAGAGTTGTATAAAAATCACAAAATCATATTTTTTTTGGGCATGCTCACGCCTCCATAACCCGAATAAAGTGGTAGCAGACACGTGTTTAGAAAATTTCTAAGAACTCATGGCCGAGAAGGGATACTGTAAGATGTCAAGGGATAGTCAGGGTCAAAATCATTATCCCTGACTAGCCTGACTGCAGTTTGTTTTACCGGAAAAAGATAGATATCACTAGATAGAATAGATACCAAAGATGCTGTGGATATAAACGAGATCAAACTTTTTTTCATAATTTTTGTGGTTTGATTTTTGATTTTTTAATCTAGGGAAAGCTCAGACAACTCACTATGAAGCTAAAAGGAAATTTTTTTTGAAACATTTTTTTTACAATCTTTGGTATTTTTATCACAATTCGAAATTCACAGCGGTGTTGACGAATTCAAATCAATGTTTGCAAAGTCGGTGATTCTTATAAAAAAACACGAGTATTTTTTTGACATGTTAAAAAGGTTGAATAGCATTTAATTAGCACTTTCACAGGCAGTGTGCATGCTTGAAGTACTACTTTACATCAAATAAGTTAGTTCACAATAAAATGACTTTCATATGAAATTAAAAATTCTGTAGGAAAACAAACATAACCGATCGCTGCGCAAATAGCTCAAAACATTCTGACCACATTCTAGAAAGTTTTTTTTTCAAGTTTCGGTGATTGTAGTTCAGTCTGTCAAGTTTATGATGATTTCTTCTGCAAAAAAGTGTTAAAGTTTATTTAACTGAAGCAAGTTTAGACTTTTGTGGTCTAATTTCTGCTAAGTTTAGTTCAACTCTTCGGTTCATGATTGGTTTTTCAATTTCGAGAGTGGGTGTTACTTTTCAGATTTTCCAGCTGAATGTAAACTTAATCTATTGATCCAGTTTTCTGAACTTGAATTAATTTTCTCAAAAGATGTCAACCTTCGTTTGTTTTTTGAAAAAGAAAAGCTTCAAAGGCATATTTTTTCTCATTGAAATTCAAAGTTTATTCAAAAATCAAGTCAGTTTTTTTTTTCTGTTTTATTGCATTGTTTGACCTTTTTTTAAAGTGACAAAAGCTGGGAAGATAAGTAGCTTAGTTAAAATTGAAAAATGAACAAAAATTTTCTCTAGGTTTTTCAGAATTTTCTGGCAAAAAATCAGTTTGTGGAACTTTGAATGAATTTCAAAGAATAAAATTAAATTTTTGACGGCCTAAAATAAATCTTTTTGCTCTATTAAAACCACTACTTGCTCTCTTTCTTTGCACAAAAAAAATTGACATTTTTTAAAGTTCGAATCTTAAATAGAAAAGGGTTTTATATAAAATAACCTTCAAGCCATTCTGATGGTTATTTAGAAAACATCAACTTTTGTGGAAAAAAGTACTTTAACAAATGAAAAACGCCCAAAGACAATTTTCCTTCCCACTTCCAGTTGTTGTTTTGTTTTTTATTTCCATTGAGTGCATTTAATTTTTAAAATATTGCCGAATAAATCTTATTTGTTCACGTACAAGACAAATTGAAAATTGCCAAAAACTAATTTTACTCAGTTTTACCTGAAATTTATGGTCAAACATAAATACTCATGAACTACTGACTAGTTTTCAGATTTGATTTTTTCAAGACAAATTTGTCCTTCAAAATTATCAACAGTTTCAGATCATTGAAAACAAAAAAAAACTTTACTTGGGTTTGACCTACAAAATTTACAATTCATTTGTTATTGAAAAAGTAAATAAAAATTAAGATTTTAAACAGAATGAAAAGAAATTATTTTTTTTATATACCATTTATATACCATTGCAAGGAAGAAGTATGGTCAATCGTATACAAGCAATTTTAACAGTGTAATACGTTAAGTTTTGAATGATTGTTTAAAAAATTTCTAAGAACTCATGGCCGAGAATGGATACTGTAAAGTGTCAAGGGCTAGTCAGGGTCAAAATCATTATCCCTGACTAGCCTGACTGCAGTTTGTTTTACCGGAAAAAGATAGATATCACTAGATAGAATAGATACCAAAGATGCTGTGGATATAAACGAGATCAAACTTTTTTTCATAATTTTTGTGGTTTGATTTTTGATTTTTTAATCTAGGGAAAGCTCAGACAACTCACTATGAAGCTAAAAGGAAATTTTTTTTGAAACATTTTTTTTACAATCTTTGGTATTTTTATCACAATTCGAAATTCACAGCGGTGTTGACGAATTCAAATCAATGTTTGCAAAGTCGGTGATTCTTATAAAAAAACACGAGTATTTTTTTGACATGTTAAAAAGGTTGAATAGCATTTAATTAGCACTTTCACAGGCAGTGTGCATGCTTGAAGTACTACTTTACATCAAATAAGTTAGTTCACAATAAAATGACTTTCATATGAAAATAAAAATTCTGTAGGAAAACAAACATAACCGATCGCTGCGCAAATAGCTCAAAACATTCTGACCACATTCTAGAAAGTTTTTTGTTTCAAGTTTCGGTGATTGTAGTTCAGTCTGTCAAGTTTATGATGATTTCTTCTGCAAAAAAGTGTTAAAGTTTATTCAACTGAAGCAAGTTTAGACTCTTGTGGTCTAATTTCTGCTAAGTTTAGTTCAACTCTTCTGTTCATGATTGGTTTTTCAATTTCGAGAGTGGGTGTTACTTTTCAGATTTTCCAGCTGAATGTAAACTTAATCTTTTGATCCGGTTTTCTCAACTTGAATTAATTTTCTCAAAAGATGTCAACCTTAGTTTGTTTTTTGAAAAACGAAAACTTTCAAAGGCATATTTTTTCTCATTGAAATTCGAAGTTTATTCAAAAGTCAAGTCAGTTTTTTTTTCTGTTTCATTGCATTGTTTGACCTTTTTTTAAAGTGACAAAAGCTAGGAAGATAAGTAGCTTAGTTAAAATTGAAAAATGAACAAAAATTTTCTCTAGGTTTTTCAGAATTTTCTGGCAAAAAATCAGTTTGTGGAACTTTGAATGAATTTCAAAGAATAAAATTAAGTTTTTGACGGCCTAAAATAAATCTTTTTGCTCTATTAAAATCACTACTTGCTCTCTTTCTTTGCACAAAAAAAATTGACATTTTTTAATGTTCGAATCTTAAATAGAAAAGGGTTTTATATAAAATAACCTCCAAGCCATTCTGATGGTTATTTAAAAAACATCAACTTTTGTGAAAAAAAGTACTTTAACAAATGAAAAACGCCCAAAGACAATTTTCCTTCCCACTTCCACTTGTCGTTTTGTTTTTTATTTCTATTGAGTGCATTTAATTTTTAAAATATTGCCGAATAAATCTTATTTGTTCACGTACAAGACAAATTGAAAATTGCCAAAAACTAATTTTACTCAGTTTTACCTGAAATTTATGGTCAAACATAAATACTCATGAACTACTGACTAGTTTTCAGATTTGATTTTTTCAAGACAAATTTAACCTTCAATTCAGATCATTGAAAACAAAAGAAAACTTTATTCGGGTTTGACCAACAAAACTTACAATTCATTTGTTATTGAAAAAGTAAATAAAAATTAAGATTTTAAACAGACTGAAAAGAAATTATTTTTTTTTCATACAAAAAAAAATCATGCTTATACAAAGCATTTTAATGTATCAGATGCAAATTACTTGCTATCCAAAACGCCTTAGATTGTTCCGGCTATAGTTAACATCTTAGTACTTAGCCAAGAATTGATTTGTGGAAGGAGTGAAACATTTTTATTGACTAGAAGGCAAACTTACAATTCATTCGGATTTTATATAGTCAATTAGTGTATAAATCAAACCTTTTTTTGTAACAAAGTTGATTCCGTAAAAGATATTATTTTTTGTCATCATCACGTCCAGGGGCGGATTTAGGGGGGGGGGGGGCGGACGCCCCCCCCCCCCCCCTCAGGGATTCGACCCCCTGCCGACCCAAAGGGTCCCCCTTTGATACTTTTTCAGAAATCCATTTTTGGCCGATCGACCCTAAAATTTTTTTAAAGGCGCCTTTGGCGCCAATATATACTAACTTTGAGGGGGAGCGCGCGCCAAAAAAACGCGATTTTTTTGTCAAAGTTTTTCAAAAATTGCCCAAAAACGGCTTTTTTGACTGTTTTTTCAAAAATTGGCGCAGAAAATTTAGCCAAAGTAGGGGCAAAACAGTGCTTTGGGAGAGCTCGAAAAATCAATTTGGTCGACCTAAAAAAAAAAAGGTCGTCAAAATTTTGGAAAATTTTTTGAAAATCCGCCCCCCCCCCCCTCGAGAAAATCCTAGATCCGCCCCTGATCACGTCTATCATCATTCGAAATTGGTCTAGAGAAATTTAAAAAAATTCTGAATGATTTCTTAGCATCCAGAAAATTTCTGAGCATCTAAGAAGTTTCTTTGGACTATGGTTGTCAGAATTTTGAGAAAGCGCTGGCAATAAGAGCTTTTTCAGCTTTCAATTGTATGTTTTATCAGTTTTAGCGGTATTTGTCCACCTAAAATTTATTTCTAAAAATTAAGTATCAAAAAATTTTTCAAACTTGCACAACATCCATGTCCTAGAATTTTGCGCGGCTCTGTGCGTAAATTCAATTCTGCTGCGATTATTGAAATTTATTCATTGTTATTTGCTTCAGATACTTAAACCAAAAAAATCATCGAAATTTTTAGAATATGATTTTCTTAATCTTTGAGCAAAGCTTAACTTTTGTAATTACTAAAACCAAAAAACCTATGTTTGCTCAAAATTAGCTGTCATTTGATAGCTTCTAAAAAACATCTATATTTTTTTCAGTTTACAGCTCATTGTTCCGACCATCATCAGAGAGTGGAAAGAAAGGAACTACGTATTGCTCATTTTGCTTATTGCTAAATTTGCTTAATTGCACCATTCGTAATGATTCAGATTCTTAAAAAACTAATAACGTCATCTAAAATTCAAGAAAATTTAATCTGAATACTTTCATTTGTCGAGAGGTTATTGAAATTCAGATTTATTTCTTCTAAAAATTTTGCACATTTTTTAGCGTTGTTTTAATTATTTTTTTTCCATTTTCTTTGCTTTTCACTCAATTTAATTGCAATTTCTGGAAACAAAAACAGGAACGTTAGACAACAAACTTGGCGACTTTTTTCAAGTTTTCTTTGTTTTTGATTTTTTTTTCAGTACAATTTGGTCGGAACATTCGGTGCTGCTTGTTAAGCAACCAGCTATCTTTGTTTCATTTTGATATTTTTGATATGTGAACATGAACGACAAAACCTCTATTGAAAACAAAGAATAAATCTAGCAATTACATCAGCTCGACATACTTTCGCAAATGTGTCTGTTATAAATTGATTTTGGTTTATAAACACTATCTTTCCATTCAAACACCAGCTGAGTTTGATAGAAATACAGCTCAGATGAGAATCAATTGGATAAAAAATTTTATAATTCACAAAAACTATGTTAACGCGCAAGTTTACTTTATATAATAAGAATTAGTTTAATAAGAATTAGTTTTAAGACTTTCATCAATTCATGCTAATTTATAGCATCTTCCAGCTTTGTATCAACGTTTGCATTTTCAATTTAGGTATTCTATTAAATATTTTGTGCTATCTTTTTCAAAGTCTGCTGTTTTGTCAAACTGATAGCTTCAACGATGATTATGATGACGGAATGAACTATTATACCATTCCGCGGATTACAAGAGGGTACGTTGTTTGAAAAGGGGATCGGCATATTAGCATGTGTGTCGATTAGCATGCCCCTTTAAATGAAACCAATGGACTCGATGGCTTTTTTTAGTTTTTACTTTTATTTGTTTTTTTTGAATAGCATGCACTCCGCTGAATATTTCAATAAAGTGAAAGTTGAATTTTAATTTTTTTAACAATTCAATTTTTTTTTCAAATTAATTGAAAATTAAAACTCTAGTTACCCAACTATTATCGCATGCTTATAGACGCACATGCTCGTCGCTCAAGCCCCGTTATTTTTATCATCACGTTGCGGATTCTGTTGGTTATGACGTTTGCAACTTCTCATGTTTTTAGCTTCGAATAGCGTATTTTGTAACCTTTCTAATTGTTTTCTCACCAAAAAGTGTTTTAAAAAGTTAGATATTGCAAAATTTAAGTGGAACTTTTGAAGGTTTCAGTAATTGTATAAGCATCTTGCTCGGGTCTCCGTCCCAATTCATTGTACCATGATTGTTTTGATAATTTCAATTCATTGTACAAAGATTGTTTTGATGATTGTTTGGAAAAAAAACTAGATTTTACTTTAAATTTTCCAATTCAGCAGTCGAGGCGTGGACCTTGAGCATGAGTTGAACTCTTTCAACCCCATGCGGCTAAACGGTCACAAGGGCGCCGGAGTTCATCCTCATGACGTCATGGACTGTCCCGGTCCCTCTAACCTTTTGTCCTCTAGAAGCATGAGCGAAGCAGACAGACGAAAGAGAGAAATAACTGCGCCTCATCCGCTCAGTCTGCCAAACGCGCTTTCGACTAGACGAACGTCGGTTCCTTTCAATGTGCCTAGACCTTCTGCACGTTCTAGATTCGATTCCCCGTCATCTCGCGAGTTTGTTTCACACGTCGTTGTTTGTGTAGACCATATTACAACATTTTTGTTTGGAGGCAATTCACATGGCAGAAGGATTGGCTAGCATATTCAGAACTATGATTGGCTACTATTAGTAGCGAGCGGATCTAGGGGATCGCGGGGATCGGACGCCTCTCCCCTTCAGGGATTCGTCCCTCGGCCGACCCAACGGGTCTCCCCCCTTTAAATTCTTTTAAGATACCGATTTTTGGCTGACTAACCATAAAATTTTTTTAAAGGCGCCTTGGGCTCCAATATTTACTTATTTTAAGGGGAAGCGTTTTTTCAAAAGTTTGCCTGTGGCTCGGAAAATTTGGCGAAAATAGGGTTTCTTTAGTGCTTTTGGAGAGCTCTGAAAATCAATTTAGTCAACCTATAAAAAAGTCGACAAAATTTTCGAAAATTTTTTGAAACCCCCTCCCTTGAGAAAATCTCAGATCCGCCGCTGGCTAATATAACTTTCGGCCATTCGGTCCTTCTGACATGAGGAATTCCTCCACGCTGCTTGCTTTGCGTCTCTTTCTGTCCCAAATAGTCGATAGTTCTCTAATCCGACTGAATTAGTTTGCGTCCCGTGGTTTAGCGTTGCTTCTGTGGTTGTGGCTTATATCATTGTATTGTTTGTATATGTGCTTTTTTTATCTTTTTCCTTTTATGCACCCGCATCATGGTGTCTCAAATGTTAGCAAAATGTCAAAAAAATATGATCAAAAGATTTCTCATAAAATGTTAGCAAAATGTCAAAAAATGTGACCGAAAGATTTCTCAAAAAAAGAACTCTTAATTTTTTCCATTGGAACCCTTGGAAACTAATTAATACCCGGGTCGAGGTGCTCACTTTATATTTTGACCGTCTCGACCAAAAATCGGTATACTGGTTATAATTAAAAAGTAATAAATGGTAATATAATAAAAGTACACCATCAGTATAAAAAGTGAATCAAAAACACAAGAAGAGTTTTCCCAAATCTGTAGACGTAGCACCTGAGTTGCGCACTTGATTTCAATCCTCCGGATCAATTTAACATCCTCCCCCCAAATAGACCAAGTTAAGATCCTCCACCCCAGCGTTCATTTTAATTTAAATTTATTTAGCGCTGCATGTAAAATGCTCGGTTCTGATTGGCTGAAAATTCGAACTCAGAACCAAGTTGACATCGACCCCCCTTAATGGATTGGGGGGGGGGGGGGGGGGGGGGGGGAGGATGTTAAGTTGGTCGGTCCAATTCTCCTGCTTGTTTGGCCTCCTCAATAGATTTTGTTGTTTTTTTATCACATGGACATTAAAAATTTTAATTGCGTTTGCTAAAAATGAGTTTGTTTCAGATACGGACACAGACGCGCCAATTCTAATATGTCAAATATTTCCAGGTAGGTCTCGGCTATTCTACTATCAATCCCCCCGCCCAAAAAACACCCCCCCCCCCCAAAAAAAAAAAAACAACCCCCCGAAGGTCCTCAGAATAATCTACATCCTAATTTAGTACCATCAATAATCATCCAAGTCGTTCGAACTTCGAAGAGCACCAGCTGGCTAGCATATTTATAATACAGTGTTCATGTAAAAACAGACGCGTTTAAAAGCATTCGGATCTTAATAGCAGCAAATGACTGCTATACAAAACGGCTACCAACCATTTTTAATGTGTGAAAATAAGAGTTCTGAGGCTGTTAATTTCTGATAGAACATTACAACCGTTTTATCACAAGATAATACCACTAGTTTCTCGAATAGAACTAAACATGTATGGCCAATTCAGTACTCGAATATTTACTATTTTATGGCTTCTTGATTTTCTAAAAATTGTTCAAATAATTGATAAAACCTGGTTCAATCTGGTACCGCTATAGTACCGGTATCTCAAAAAACCCAGAAGTTCTATTAGGCTCAATTGATATATCGAAATTGACTTGTGTCACAAGAACCAGCAAGCCCAAAATAATTCTCCTGCTCTAGAAAAATGCTGCCTCTTTTCTGCCTTAATAAAAATTTTAAGGAATCTTGCGTTTGTTACAAAAAACACTGCTACCATCGCTTTTCGAGAAAAATGTTTCAACTTGGTAGAAAGCAGATCACTTTCGGTACAGCAACACTGGCTGACCCGAACTCCCCTTTCAGATCTCCTCGGCCCCGAAGTCCCGGCGGAAACTCGGCTGTGGACGACGCCTGTTCTCACTTGTCCGAGTCAGATGCATGCATGCTAGATCACAAGGTAATTAAATTGCATTGGTTCTAAAATCCCCCCCCCCCAAATGCAGACCAGGATTTATTTCCTCTGTCTTGCAACGTATGGATCAAGATAACGTCCTCGTCGCCTCCCCTCCACTCCTGCCCTCCTAAATTTTCCGAAAAACTGCCACTGCTCTAGTTTAAAATCCGAGTGATATTTTCTTTCTGGTCTGTGCATAAGATACTTACTGCATTGCAATTGGCTCCTAAGAACGTGAGAAAAAAATGAACCCGAAAACTTTTTAAAATCTGCTCCCAAAATGTTTTAGGAGGGGTAACGTTAAATTGGTCGAAACCAGATAACACGATTACATAAATTTTGGATGCTCCTCATTAAGCATAGCATCCAGTAGAGAAAAAAATTGAACAGAAACCATGAATAACGTTGCAAATTTTTCCAGCTAAAGCGGTTGTTCCAACTGGATTTATCATCCCCTTGTTATTATAAGTTACACCAGGTTAGACCTTCGAAACTACTTTAGCAGCTATTAGAACTATTATAATCATTTTCACAATACTAATTTAGACTTCGAGTCTGATTTGGCAGCTATAAGAAATCATGTTCATAGTATTTTTGTATCTCTCCCTGTAGCTAGCTGGTATCGACTTAGCAAGACTCGATTTGAATTCGTCCATCGTTAGAGAGGAGAGAATGAGCGGGTACAACTCCCCCTCCCTCTCGACCGGCAGAGAAATGACTGCGTTCGAAAACCAGGTAAATTGGCTGGATCTCTTTAACTATTCCCTTCCCTCATTTTGCAAAGGGGGGGGGGAGAGATTTGTTACTTCGTTATTAGGTGCAAAATGCACATATGCTTCAACGTTAAATCAGTTCTTTATAGGGGGTGGGGTTAAACAAGAGGTAGCATTGGGGGGGGGGGGGGGTAGTTAAGAGATCCAATTGGGTAACACGAAAACCTGAAACACATCTCAATACTGGCAAACACTGATTTCATAATAACTGGGGTCAGTTTAGGGGGATCAATGATGCATAAGTTGAGTTCGTTTTAGATTTTTTTTCTGCTGATGTGCATTAATTTATGCTTCACGTTTTTACGTCACTAATTTTTGTGATTGTTTGTTATATTTCATTGCAATTTTATGTAAAGAACCGACTTTTGTATCAATCTCTTCATTTCAAATGAAAACTATTATAAAAACGGTGGTAGGTCACTAAATCAATATATCAGTAAGCCGAAAACTGGCGGACTAGGTCCTAAAACCGATCATGCATCAAACTCAGATTTATATAATATGTCATCTTTGTTTCGCCAAACAAAAACTGAAACAAAAATTATAATGAATTAACTATTGCCATAAGCCAAACAGAATTTAATTTATTCTTATAGCTCAGGAAATATCTCCGAATATGCAAATGAAAAAATATATATATTGCGTAATTTGGTTTGATCATCTGGTAAATTACTGATAACTTCGGCTTACTGAATGCACCACTGACAAACTGATCGAATGTAGACATTTAACACATGGTAATGGCCAGGGGCGGATTTAGGGGGGGGGCGGGGGGGCGGACGCCTCCTCCTCAGGGATTCGAACCACTGCCAACCCAAAGGGTCCCCCCTTTGATACTTTTTAAGAAATCCATTTTTGGCCAACCGACCCTAAAATTTTTCTAAAGGCGCCTTCGGCGCCAATATATACTAATTTTGAGGGGGAGCGCGCGCCAAAAAAACGCGTTTTTTTTTGTCAAAATTTTCCAAAAAGTGCCCAAAAACGGCTGTTTTGACCTGTTTTTTCAAAAAATTGCCTGCGGCGCAGAAAATTTGGCCAAAACAGGGTCTTTTTACTGCTTTGGGAGAGCTCGGAAAATCAATCTGATCGACCTAAAAAAAAAAAAGATCGTCAAAATTTTCGAAAATTTTTTGAAAATCCGCCCCCCCCTCGAGAAAATCCTAGATCCGCCCCTGGTAATGGCATTATGCAGAGTGCTCAGAAAATTCATCCATCCGTAAGTTTCGCATAAAGATACAGGGATCTGTTTTCAGTTTTTATTTCACTTTGAATGAGCTCGGAAGAGTATTGAATAAAGAGAAGAGGGTTTCTTGATAAATTGAGGTCTCGTATTGAATACATCTATTTTTGTATACTCTCATTCGGTATATTTTCGCTAATAAGGCTACATTAATTTTCTTTTTTTCCTTACGTTTTCGTACTTAATCGTACTAACAATTTCAAGTGAATCGTACTACAGTCACGCAACAAAAAAAGACGTCGCAAATTTTTATTTGCAATCGACGAAACAATCAAATTTTTCTTCAAATTTTTTGTCAACTTCTCTGGAAGGTTGAGATTCCTTACTGGAATTTTGCGATAATTTAGAGAAAATATTGTAAGCAATCCAGCGCGACCAAAAATGTTTTTTTTTCAAGGATTCAGTTTGGCCAATTAATCGGAGCTTACCAGAGAAGCGTTTTAGGTGCCAAAAAAGTCATCGTAAGCAGCATAAGGAGTTTGAACTCTTAAGACCTAAGACTGTTCCTTAGAAAAACAGGAATCATAGCTGAGCCCACTAAAAATTTCAAAAAATGATAAAACTGTTGGGAAAAGATTCTCTAGCAATTCATAAAATTATCAAGAAAAAAATTTTAAACTTAGTTATGTTTTGAAATTTTTTAGCTGCTCAAGTTTTTCAATTCCTTCATTGTAATGTATTGAGAGAAGTTTGTCTGCTGATCTAGCTGAGATTACTAGCTTTTCACCTCATTTAATATTTCTAAAAAAGCAAACTGCTTCCGCTTTTTGTAAGGATATTTTGGCACTAGAAAACTTCTCTGACAAGATTCGAATAAATTGCCATACGATATCTCGAAACCAACGTTCATTTTAAAAATTGCTCTATGTCTAAGTTTCCTTTTATCAATTATGTGTGATAGAAAGATCTCAACGAATTTATAAATAAGATATTTTCGACAATCATAGTGAAAGTGGCCGATTGTGAAACACTTTTTGCAGAAGGATGACAATAAAACTGAAAAAAGTCGTTGGAAAAAATTTAAGTTTTACTGGTTGCAGAATTTTTGTTGAATTTTTGAAGCTTTTTGTTTCTCAAAATTGCGCTAAAACTTCTCAACGGTTAACTTGGCTCGAGTAAAATTAAGTTTTTACAGCTTAAGTTAAGCTTGAATCATTCATTGTAAGCCTGCAAACTTTTTTTGTCAAACCCTTGTTAGCTCGAAATTAGACCAAAAAGCAAAAGTTTCAAACCGGTTTTTTCTCAACAGTGAGAAAATTTTTGAAAATCTTTTTAATTTCGTTTGAATCACGACTGAAACGAATGGTTTTAAAACGATATATAAATTGACACATTTCATTGATTTTTTGTGGTACCTGCTTTCGCGTGCGTAGAAAACAAAAAAAAAGAAAAAACTAAAACACACCTAAATGAAAAGTTCCTTCACAGTTTTCAAGTGGCCGAACAACAAAAATTTCCGGCTGCTGTGCAAGTACCACAGAAAAACCGAAGACAAGCTATATTTTTTCATTTTTATTCGTTTTTTGGTGAATTTTTTTGCGTTTTGTGAAAAGTGTTAATAAATTTTAAATTAGAGCATTATTCATGGCTTCCAAAGCTTAAAATTATTTTTTAGAAGGATTAACGGTAGAAACTAAAGTTTACTAAATCTTCATTTCTTTTTTTGTTTTATTAAAAAATTTCGAATTTTGGCGCCAAGAAAGCGCTTAATGAAGCTTCCATACAAGTCTTTTCAGATCTAAAAACAGGATATTTCTCACTTAACCTAACATATTTGCACTCCATTCGCTAGCTTTACATGCTATAAATTGGACCAAAAAAGTTTTAGGCGGGCTTTTTTGTTTCTTAGATTTAATATTATTACACCGATCGAGAATAAAATCCGAATTAAAATCCGAGGCTTACAAACCAAATAAAAGTTCTTCCCACTGCGAAACCGGAGAGGAGAGAAAATTGTTAAGTAGATCTAGTTTAGGACCCTTCAACCTTCCCTCGCATAAAAAATGATAACTATTTCACAAAAAATTGAAAAAAAAATTGAAACCATTTTTTTTGCTAAGATATCTGCGGCCGGATCCTTCTCGGCTACATCTGTTTTTCTTTTTTTTCTGATTTAAAACTTTAGGAGACACAAAGAATTCTTGGATTATAACTGTCGACAAAAGTGACTCGTTCAATTACCTGATTATTGCTCTTAGTAACTCGTTCAGACGAACCTGGATGTAGAATTGGGACCTTGATAACACTTCCCCATTACAATAGAGGGGATTCGTAACGAGGTACTAAATTCGTATATGCTTAACTGAACAATTCTCTCTTTATAGGGGGGAAATTCGTTTCAAGGTTCCATAGGGGGGGAATAGTTAACAATATCCTAGATTTGTATTTTGAAAAGCGTTCAAAATGGTTTCCAAATGCAATTTAATGGAAGCGACGCATTTTGTCTCCATTTAATTTTGTTGTCCTGGCGAACCCAGGATATACTATATCTTCATTACGTGCAAGTCCTTCATTATCAAGTAATGAAATCGCTGTTGAAAGGGTTTTTTTCGCAGCAAAAAAATGGGAAGCCATTCCAATTAATCAGACTGTTTTTCCATACGTTTTCGCAAAGTAAAACTGCGGTAACACTATACCTCAATTAAAATAGCGAATGTTTGTTTATTATTACGTTCTTTTTGTATATATCAGTTAGGTACTCAAGCAGTTTATCGAAACACATTCAAATCATTCGAAACTTGATAATTATTTTCAAATTATGACCTATTGTCAAACATAACCAAATCATTGCATTATACTTATAATATTTGCATCTGCCGTGCCCTAGCGAATTGATGCCACAACTATTTGGAACCGTAAATAAGCCTACACAATTGCATTGCTTTACAAAATAATTCATGACCTCTTAATGAAGTCTAGATTTTACTGAAATGCGAGATTTCCCCTTTGCTATGAATTACTCCTCGAACGACGATAGTTCCGATAATTCATTTAATTTATCGCCATTTTTACCAACTACTGATTCAGACGGGAACAACAAAATAAGTAGCTTTGAGGGTGAAATTTCTCTGCCCGTGATCAAAAAAAGACACACGTCTATTTATAGAAAATCTGATCACGATGCAGTCAGAAATCTGAGGCGTAGTGTTCACTCCTATTTCCAGGAACCTTGGCCTTCAAAGAAAAGTCACAGCTCAGCACTCTTTTTTATTTAAAAATACCCTCCCGAAAGCCTTTAAACAAGCAAAAACTAACTCTTAAAACGAAAAAGAAAATTAAAAAAATTAAAACAAAATCATAACAAAATGGCTTCAATATTTGCAATCTTATCTCCATCTACCCAATTTTTTAATAATTCCTACTTTTGCGTGAAAAAACTCCAAAATTCCAACTTCTTAATTTTCAGTCGCCGGAACGATGAAAGGATAGGTTTATTGATTTAAAACCTAAATGCTTTTGTAATGGTTAATTGTCTCACCTTTTGGTAAAATGCTTGTAAAATTTATTTTGGCTGAGGGAAAACAGACCATCTTGTAAACATTTCACCTTTCTTCCTTGAGCGGTGGCTTCTAAATGTCTATTTTAATGAGAACTTCAACGGATAGCATCGTGCGAATATATTTCGCCCGGTCAGTCGGACGATGAATCACACAACCCGCATCGTCATAACTACAATAACCAGTTCAGGGCTAAATTCAAGCGGACAAAACTCCTTTTCATTCTTTGCAACACCTTCTAGGTATCGTGGCCAGACAATAATAGTTAGGTCCATACAAAGCGAGCGACGTTATTTAATAGAACATTGTTTTTTTATCTGGTATACGAATATTTGAAGTATACTAATCATCTCAAATTCCGATGGTGAACCGAAGCAGTACTTAATCTTATATTACAAAATTATATGCTTTTGATCAAATGATACTGTCTCAAAATTACTGATAAGTTTCTTAAGAAGGACTTCGTAGCTGCATTTTTCAGGCGCATTTATACAAATTTAGATGAGTTTTTTTGTTAACGTCTGCTTGAATTTCGCCCGTGTTTAAGTTCAAGGTTGCATAACAGAAGGACTAGTTCATGTGACGATATTAAAGGTGATTGTGAACACGAGAAATTCTGTAAGGCCACAATTTTTACTTCTCAGATCCGATCTCTGCAGCAGCAGTTGGAGAATTATGTCTCAGGCAGGGCGGAGAGCGAGGCAGTCCAACTCAAGCTGCGAGAGGACAAAAACAACTTCCAAAATAGGTACGTGGTGAAGTGGTTACGTCTCCGCCTCTAAATCGCAAGATCGGATGTTCGAGGCCCACCATGATCCGTGCTTGTTGCTTGAGGGTGAAGCAACATTACCCAGCTCAGAAAATTACCAAAAAAAATTGCATGTAGTTCTTTAACAGGGGCTCAACAGCTGTTCGCCGTGATGAGCTGTTCAGCTCTTGTGTTGGTCCTTTCCTTCGTGGATAAATGGTCGTAATCTTACGTGCACAGAATGTTAGCTAGCATGTTTTGAATTTTGGGGTACATTCGGGTTACCAAAACTGAAAACTAGAGCAATAAAATTAAACAAGGCCAACAAAATACAGTGCACCATTGCGTGAACTAACTTTTTCGAGGCTATGACTCTATACAATCGATTATCAAATAAATCTGGATTAAAGTATTTTTTATAGTTATTTTTTTGGTGAAAGTATTCAGCTCAGTCGACGAGTTGCAAGTTAAAATTTAAAATCAAACCCATGATTCCAAGATTTTGGAGGTGTATTTTTTATTTAACGTTTACATACTTTATTGGACAATTGTTGTGGAGCTTCCATAGAAAATTTCGAATGGTTATCTTGTACTTTGTTATTTGTAGAAGGAACTTGTCAAAAACTAGTAGAGATCTTACAAGATAACCCACTAGGAGTTCGACTAGGTTTGTTTCCTGTCAATTTTCACTACATCAAAAAAACTCGTAAAAGTTAAAGGTAGTCATAATTTTGTGTATAAAAAATTTGAAGATTTTAAAATATTTGAAATTTGTTATGCGTAAGTTAAAGACCACACGCCTGAAAAAAATTCATTTGTGTCTAATGACGATCTACCAAATTGGTAGAATACGTACAACTGATGAAAGTTATATATATTGCCAACTAGTAAAAATTCGCAGGCGGGGAGAGGGAGGAGGAGGAATAGAGCTGACATGTTTTGGAAATAATTTATTATGATTTTCATGATTAGTACTTTCCTTTGTCGTGTTGAGTGCAGATCCCTGATGCTTGAAGAGCAGTTGTCGGAGGTGAAGCGGAGCCACGAGGATGAAGTGCGACACCTGAAGATGAGTCATCGCGAGGAGCGACAGGCTCTCGAGAGGGACAGCCGTGAGAAGGTGGAACAACTTAGAGAACAGTGAGTGGAGTAGAATATATCATCATTACGTCATCATTCATCATTATGTCATTACATCATTAGCATCACTACGTCATCACCCATCATTATGTCATTACGTCTTATCATCATTACCTCATCACCATCATTAAGTGTTAATGAACGAAGTGAACACTTCTTGGAAAAATATTCAAAAAAAAAATCAATATTTTTATTCGGTTTCTTTGAGGTTATTGACACGTTTCTGACTACCTATTGGCTCTGATTTATAGAGTTCCAGTATCCAAATTTAGATACGTTTTCCCAACTTTGAAAAAACTACGGCGATTTAGAGCGGCCAAAAAGTGACAAGAGCGTGAAGATTGCGCAGCTGCAGTCGCTTAAAAAACCTTCACATTTCCGTTACAGCTGTCGATGATTACTGGGTCCTTTTCGGGTGAAACTTACTCGATTTCTTTGCTTTCAGGATGCGTGAGTTGGAGCATAGCAGTCAAGAGAACAAGGCACAAGTACCGAGGCTGACTGGCCAGCTGGAACTACTCAAAGAGGACAAGCAGAAGTTGGAGGACAAGGTGGACGCCAGAGATCATAGCATCAGCCAGCTGGAGGTCAAGTTAGCCAGACTAGAAGAGGAAAAGGAGCGGATAGAGGAGGCACTACATGCTAAACTCACTAATCTACAACAGGTCAGTGGCAACTTTGTTCGTTGAAGTCAAAAATTTCCGAGTAATTAGTGCTGAAATAATTTATCTGACAAACGAACATAAATTGAAATTTAATCGCGATTTCATCAAATGCGATTGACTTTGAAAAGAAAAATGAAGAAAAAAGTTGCTTAAAATTTGCAACAGTTGATGTGCTGCAAGTGGTTGTAGAAAAATCGAATCCAATACTTGACTTTAAAAATGGATCATTTTAGTTTATTCAACACAGACTTGAAACTGTATTTCGCAAACACCAGAAAAAATGAGAACTCCAAATTGTGGAATAAATAATTAAGTAGAAGAGCTTCAAAAAAAAGAAATTACACCAAAGTGATTTGAACCCCTGACCTCCATAGTTACAGTCTAATACCATCAAAACTGTTCCATGCCACCTAGCTGACTTACGAACGCCAGCCACAGGAAAAAATTATTAAATTCAAGCTATTACATAGTCAAATATAATTAGAGTAGTGAAATAGTCTTAGTTGAGCTCTTGAACTACTTGAAATCTTGTTGAGCACTAAATTATGCGAGTTAGGTTCCACAATTGTATTCGTAATATATAACACAAACGTTTGCTTGTAGAAAAATCAGACTGATTAACTCAGTAATTTTTTGAATAATAACAAAATGAGCGTTCTATTAAGAAAAGTTTCAAAAATTTTTTGAAGCAAGTTGTATAGTGAAACCGGGTTGCTTAGTTTATTACACAAAAACATGTGACTTCAGGGGCAGATTTAGGGGGCGGGGGTTGGCGGACGCCCTCCCCCCTCTGGGATTCGAACCCCTACCGATCCGAAAGGGTCCCCCTTTGTACTATTTTGAGATATCCATTTTTGGTGACGGACCCTAAAATTTTTCTAAAGGCGCCAATATATACTAATTTTGAGGTGAGTGCGCGCAGAAAAAATGCAATTTTTTGGTCAAATTTTTCCAAATGTGCTTAAAAACGCCTTTTTTGGCCAATTTTTTCAAAGTTTTGCCTGCGGCGCAGAAAATTAGGCCAAAACAGGGACTTTTTAGTGCTCTGGGAGATCTCAAAATCAATTTAGTCGAGAAAAAAAAATTCGACAAAAATTACGAACATTTTTGAAAATCTGCCCCCCCCCCCGCCTTTCGAGAAAATCCAAGATCCGCCCCTGTGTGACTTTATAGAAAATTCAAATTTCGCTCCTTTTATCTATTTTATTCAAAAATTAATCAGGTAGTGTTTGTGACCTTTTTTAATTAATAAGCCGGGCCAAAAAAAAGACCTTCTAGGGTAAAATAAGTGAAATACCAGTTTTATTCTGACGAGATTCTAAGCAAGTTATGTCTTCAACGCTTTTTTTCCAAGCTCAACCCAAAATGGCAAAATAATTTTAGGACTTTGGTCTTTTTGAACAAATAGTTTGAATCAGCAATGTAGCCGCAGTGTGAACGTGTCAAAGAAATAGATTGCTCGAAATTGGAAAAAGGATTATTTTCAGTTAGTTGCAAATTCGACAAAAAATGTTTCATTTTATTTTTATGAATATGGTCGCAATTTTCTGCGGTACTTGCACAGCGGCTGAATACTCTTGTTATTGTTTCGATCATGTTTTTTTTTGTTTGGTACTTAATTTTTGAAAACAAATTTTGTCAATCATGCCTAATTCACTAATTCTTTACGCAATCGTATAATTCTTGAAACACACCACCCATATTTAAAAAAATTTTTTTTTTGATTGACATTTATTTTTTGAAAACAAATTTTGTCGATCATGCCTAATTCACTAATTCTTTACGCAATCGTATAGTTCTCGAAACATAGCACCCATTTAAAAAAAAATTTTGTAAGGTATTCATTTTTGAAAACAAATTTGTCGATCATGCCTAATTCACTAATTCTTTACGCAATCGTATAGTTCTCGAAACACGCCACCCAAATTTTTTTTTTATTTTTAAACTTTTTTGTTTGGTATTTATTTAAAAAAAAATGTCGATCATGCCTAATTCACCAAGTATTTCCGCAATCATATAGTTCTCGAAACACCACCAAATAAAAACGCCACTAATTTGATTAAAATCTTTAAAAAATAATAATTTTTAATGAATATCGTCGAACATTGTGCTACTTGAACAGCAACCGACTATCCTTGTTTCTGTATTTATAAGGGCAATTAAAAATTTTTTTGCGATGGCTGATCAATTTGTGCAGAAGAGCCGTCTTTAATTTTGGCGGTGAATTAGTGAATAACGTCCAACAAGTGTTCCAATCTTAGGTCAAAAATAATTTCTAGTCAAAATAATTTATAGTCTAGGGAATTTATAGTGTTTTATTCTTTCAAAACAATGCTTTATACAGATTTTATTACATTTCAAAAACGATCATCAGGTTTGGAGCAGATTTCAAAAATTGGCCGAACACTTTCTTTTGCATCATAAGACTATGGTCTTTCACTGATAATAGACAGACCTACATTTGAGGTCTTAAATAATAACTGTCTTTATTTTTTTCACTCTTATCAGGGCTAGGGAGGGAGGTCTCAAAAAATTGACAAAAAAATCCATGAACTATCATCTGCATTCAATTAGGTACGGAAAAAAGTCTGATTTATGAGTTGAATTTTTAAATTCTCTTTATTTTTGTGAATCATTAAATTGAATTTTACACCAGGAGCACAGACAGCTGCAACAGGAATACGAAGCCAAAATCCTGAGTAGATCTCCGAGTAGACAGGGGAACTTCACTGTGAAAGCGGGGGGCAGCTTCACTCACGATCAGGAGGGGGGAGACCAGGACGCCAAAGTTACAGAAATGATACACAAGTGCAATCTACTACGAAATGTAAGCAACTCTAACACAACTATTAAGTGGCATTAAATGTCACTGGGGAATACGTGACAATTATCAAAGTAGGCTATTTAATAAGCGATGTTGCACTTCGCATTCAAAAGCACAACAAGACTGGCAAACACTGCTCGTCAAAAAAATACCGCTCGAAAAAAAATCACAGCTGAAATGTTTTTTTTTTAAGTTTTAAGCTCAATGCATTAATATCATTCAGATTTTTAAAAAAATTTAATAAAAATGCTTAATTAAGTCAAGATTGAACTAAAGAAAAAAATATATTTCTTGGAAAGTCAAAACAAAGCAGCGGTCAAACTTTTTGCTGATCGTCACCACAGCTGAATGATTTTCAAGAAAAACCAATGGTCTTTCTTTACATTTACATCAAATTTTCGGCTCTTTTCCAGTCCCCCCTTTGGTTTTTTCTGAAAAAAATGAATGAAAGTTTCAAATATAAAAGTCTATTTAAAACTACTTTTCTTGTTATAAATTGCATCAAAACGTGTCAGCGTGAAAAGATGAACAAATATTTAGAAAACTTTTTACATGCAAAAAGTCATGTAAGAAACAATTTTTGAACAGCTTAATTTTGCAACTTAACGAGGGGGGTGGGAAGCTGGAAAAAAGAGCCAAATTATTTTCTTCATTACAGGAAAATTCCAAGCTAATTGAGAAGATCCACGAACTGGAGTCCAGTTACCGATACCTCGAGTCTCGCAAGACCCTCTGCGACAACTGCCGACTACCTCTTTCTGGCCGAGCGTCAGTAGATGCTGCTGTCCTGAGCGACCAGAGCAAGCACCGCGACACCACCGGCGGATCCCTCGAATCTCTGGAAGATGTCTTACCCCTGGATCCCGAGTCTAGTAACTCCCCTCTGCCGACGTGCACTCGAACTCCACCCCCGCACTCCACGGCACATCAGCCGACGACTAGTCAGGGGGCACCTAGGTCTCTTGCTGCTGAGTTAGCCCAAGTGATGAACAGACCGAGAGAGATTGATTTGAGTAAAGTTGTGAAAGATGCACTTGAGCAGAACAAGTCATACGAAACGGTAAGCCTATTAAATTATCCCCAGCCTATTAAAAAGCATATAGCCCTCCACAAAAGTAGAAAACAGACAACATAAGTAAAACCTATTTGAAACAAAATATGAACCTATGTTTAGATATGCTTTGAGCTGAAGCAGCAAGAACAAATAAACGATGACCTCCAGAACTACCTCAGCCGTCTATTGCTGCTAATAATGGAGTCCAACCCAGAAATTCTGGAAGTCAAATGAAGAATCCGGAATAAAATCGAGCGCAGCTTTAAATCCATTTATTTCCCTTTTTGAAACATATCCAGTTGAATGTATCCAAACCATAAGTTGAATTATTCTACTGCTTAGCTTAAAATGAACATATCTCTATTTAGACCCTTGTTTTAGTTGACTTGACGGGTCAAATTTATATAAAATATATTTTGCGACTGAAAATTTTTCACGTACTGGCTTACTCTTCTAATTACCAGCGAGAAGGGCGTTTAACAGTGTCGAGGAACAGAAGTGTTGGGATCTTTTTACTAATTTCCGCTTAAAATAACTAAATAAGCTTCAGTTATTATTGAACAATTTGTTCAAACTGTGATTCCTCGATTTATTTATTTTCAACCAAGAAGATCTGAGCTTTTTAAGCAGTATTTCTATAAATTTCGATTTGATGATTTGGGCGGAATACGTAAAAAGACCCCAGTGGCAAAACTAAAACAGTGTTCAACATTTCGGAAAATGGATGATTTTTGGCACTGTCGAACAACGATTTAATTTCGGAACTGTGATAAATATTTCGTGGTACAGCAAAAATAACCACCAGTCGCGCCAGCGTGCTGTGAGCTTGCCAACAGTGGATAGGACAGCCGGATACTAGAGCGGGAAATCACCGCGAAGGAGCGAGGCGCACCCAAGGTCGAACTTAAACCGGAGATGACCGATTTATTAGTCTTTGGTTTAGTGCTTCGGCGCTAATGAACACTTGATTTTCGGCACTGTTGTACTGTCTCACAGAGAGATGCGCTAAGAGTAATCGAATATTCACTCAATTATTCCGGTACCAAAATCGGGTTATGATTACGTCGTGAAGTTCCGTTGCTGACGTCGCTTAGCCTGTTGAAGTATATTATGTCTGCAAACATCTCGATGCAAATGATATTCAAAACAAAAAAACTGAACTAAAAAAGTAAAACATGAACATTAAAATCAATAAAATTTCAAAGCTGAAAAAATACTTTCCATGTATGCCAATTTTTTATCTTCCATCAAAAAATTTAGGACCATCTATTTTTGAAAAAATAGCTATGAAATAAGTTTTCATATGCCAAACACAACGGGCAGCAAAACTAATTATTAGGAACCATGCAAAAAAATCCGTTTGCGAGACAAAAACGCGATTAACCTACGCTCAGACTTTATCAAGAAAACCATGACTTCGGCAAGCACTTCAATATTTTCAATGTTAAATAAAAGCTATAATAATTACTCAGCACTGAGAGAAAATACACTTCGCAAATACGAAAACGTCAATTTTAAAACATAGCCAACAGACAGTTGGAAAAAAGTAAAAGAACGCAAGTTAACAGAAAAGACATACTGGATTTTTTTTGAAAAAAAAACTCAATTTTGGAGTTTCGAAGAAAAAAAGATGGCCTTAAAGATATTCGAATTTCTGGAACAACTTTTGATTGTCGAAATTTGGGTTGATTCTACAAAAAAGTGTCAAATGGATCAATAGGTTAATTTTATATTAGTTTGAAAAATCTGAAAAAAATAAGTAGATCAAATTTGAACGTTGAAAAATCACACAGACCTATACTAGAGTTTTCACTACGTCCATTTGCCTTCTCGTTATTGAAGAGCATAATTTGCCTTCGTTTCAGCAAATGAATCTAACATTGATTTGAATTCTTAGCTACCTTCATGGAAACCAAAGAATATGGCCAGCAGACAGTTGGAAAAAAGTAAAAGAACGCAAATTAACAGAAAAAACATTCTGGATTTTTTTTGAAAAAAAAACTCAATTTTGGAGTTTCGAAGAAAAAAAGATGGCCTTAAAGATATTCGAATTTCTGGAACAACTTTTGATTGTCGAAATTTGGGTTGATTCTACAAAAAAGTGTCAAATGGATCAATAGGTTAATTTTATATTAGTTTGAAAAATCTGAAAAAAATAAGTAGATCAAATTTGAACGTTGAAAAATCACACAGACCTATACTAGAGTTTTCACTACGTCCATTTGCCTTCTCGTTATTGAAGAGCATAATTTGCCTTCGTTTCAGCAAATGAATCTAACATTGATTTGAATTCTTAGCTACCTTCATGGAAACCAAAGAATATGGCCAGCAGACAGTTGGAAAAAAGTAAAAGAACGCAAGTTAACAGAAAAAACATACTGGATTTTTTTTGAAAAAAAACTCAATTTTGGAGTTTCGAAGAAAAAAAAGATGACCTTAAAGATATTCGAATTTCTGGAACAACTTTTGATTGTCGAAATTTGGGTTGATTCTACAAAAAAGTGTCAAATGGATCAATAGGTTAATTTTATATTAGTTTGAAAAATCTGAAAAAAATAAGTAGATCAAATTTGAACGTTGAAAAATCACACAGACCTATACTAGAGTTTTCACTACGTCCATTTGCCTTCTCGTTATTGAAGAGCATAATTTGCCTTCGTTTCAGCAAATGAATCTAACATTGATTTGAATTCTTAGCTACCTTCATGGAAACCAAAGAATATGGCCAGCAGACAGTTGGAAAAAAGTAAAAGAACGCAAATTAACAGAAAAAACATACTGGATTTTTTTTGAAAAAAAAAACTCAATTTTGGAGTTTCGAAGAAAAAAAGATGGCCTTAAAGATATTCGAATTTCTGGAACAACTTTTGATTGTCGAAATTTGGGTTGATTCTACAAAAAAGTGTCAAATGGATCAATAGGTTAATTTTATATTAGTTTGAAAAATCTGAAAAAAATAAGTAGATCAAATTTGAACGTTGAAAAATCACACAGACCTATACTAGAGTTTTCACTACGTCCATTTGCCTTCTCGTTATTGAAGAGCATAATTTGCCTTCGTTTCAGCAAATGAATCTAACATTGATTTGAATTCTTAGCTACCTTCATGGAAACCAAAGAATATGGCCAGCAGACAGTTGGAAAAAAGTAAAAGAACGCAAGTTAACAGAAAAAACATACTGGATTTTTTTTGAAAAAAAACTCAATTTTGGAGTTTCGAAGAAAAAAAAGATGACCTTAAAGATATTCGAATTTCTGGAACAACTTTTGATTGTCGAAATTTGGGTTGATTCTAGAAAAAAGTGTCAAATGGATCAATAGGTTAATTTTATATTAGTTTGAAAAATCTGAAAAAAATAAGTAGATCAAATTTGAACGTTGAAAAATCACACAGACCTATACTAAGAGTTTTCACTACGTCCATTTGCCTTCTCGTTATTGAAGAGCATAATTTGCCTTCGTTTCAGCAAATGAATCTAACATTGATTTGAATTCTTAGCTACCTTCATGGAAACCAAAGAATATGGCCAGCAGACAGTTTGAAAAGTCTGAATGTCACAAGGAGACAGAAAAATAATTTTTATTTTTGATTTTGAAAAAATAGATCATCTTCAGGCTCTTTCAATTTCAAAAAAATTTAATGATTGACTAACGTAAAATAAATTAACTTTCAATAGCAACCTTCATTTGTATTTTAACGCGTTGTTTCTGATTTCTTAGTTGGAGAGCGTAATTTGAGTTCAAAATCACTCCATAAATTAAACTCCCGTATTAATAACGCATTAATACGAACAAATAGTTTTTTAATAAGATCAAATAGCACTCAATTTGGAGAGCTTTCTGTTTGATATTGATTTGTCGCTTACGATACATGTTACAAAAAAACTACAAAACAGCCCTCATAAATTATCGCGAGTTGGTCCAATAAGCAATTTTCATACTTTTATAAATTGACAAAAAAAATCATATTTGAATCACTATTTTTCAAGTTCCAGGCCAGGGCATAATTAGATTTCAGATATTGTAGAAAATATAAAATCCTCTTTTATTATCCTTTGCTTCGCGAAACTTAGCACCAGATCATACGCATCAACATCAGCAAAACTGAACCCAGGACTTGAACAAAAAAAAATAGCGAATGATAACAAAAAAGTGATATTTGGCGTATAGGAAGCGTTATCTTGGTTAATAATTTAACGTAAGCTGCATTAATCAAGAAAATTAGACCGGATTAGATTTCCAAGTAAAGTAAAGCTGAATTTCGTTATTTGTGTGCTGCTCTGCTCATCTGTTTCATCACTGGTAATTTATCAACTTTATTATTGGCTGGTTGCAGAAAATCAAAAGCATATTGAGCAATTTTCAAAACTTAAGACTCGTCCGACCCTAAAACTGGCTGGTGTTTGAAAGACACGTGATACAAAATTCAGAGGATAAAATACACGTGGATGAAACACATCAGCAGAGCAGTACACAAATACGGAAACCAAGAACTGCTATATAATTAAATTTTAAACTCAGAGGCAAAGCTGCGCTTCGCAAACACTTGCGAGAACACGACCAAAAAGCAGCTCTATCAAGTGAAATAAAAAAAAAGCAGAAATAAGCCTCGAATTAGCAAAAACACTGCTATGTGTAGGATTTGAATCTGCGACCTACTGCAATCAAGAGATTTTGAGTCTCACGCACAATCACTTAGCCATGCAAGCTTAACAATCGACAAACACTAGTCACGAATAAAACAGCTACATATGCTTACAAATTGCCAATGAATCTCAGCAAAAGTTGTACCAAATACAAACAGACTCAATTTTGCAAGTAATAATTTGGAATATAACAAGCTGAAGACATCCAAACTAACTTTGCTTGTAACAAATCGCAAAGCACAAAGCCACATTATGTATAAATAATTTCAAAAAATTACGAGATAAATTGAGTCAGAAAATTTATGAAATCCAGTTTTCATGATTGTTATGTTGTTTGAAACAAATCACTTTTTTCGGTTCATTTGATGAATGAAAACTGCATTAACTGTGTTAACTTATTAGTATTCGAATGTCAAAGCACATGCTATCAACAAGCTGTAAGGGTGCCCCAAAAGTGGCACCAATATTTGCGACTTAGGTTTGAAAAAATAGAAGGTTCGTACTAATACACCGCTTCGCAAATTTTAACATGATAATTTGGTCTATATCAAGACTTCCGACCTTATTAAAAAGAGTCTAAACAGCCACAAATTCATACCAATTTTAGGCACGTTTTTCATTTGATCATTTTTGTGGAATCTCATTCCCACTTTCTGGGGCTTTATTATGATACCACACATACGAGCTGTCCTTGCGATACTAAAATAGGTCGGAAAACAAGTAACTTAGTGACTTACCACTTCTTTTTATCTTAAAACAGATTAAGATAGTTGTGATAAAACTAGATAATAATTTGAAGATAAAACTCAAGTACCTTTACTTTTTTAAAATGATATTGACTGACAATCTGGGACTCACGATATATCTAATTCCTACAGAATAAAAGAAGCATAAAAGCGAACATTCAAACTATTTTCATTTATACTCATTAAGTTATCTCTCGACTTTAATTGAGTTGTAGTGCCTAGTTTTGTATGAAAATATTACGTCCGAATCCAACACTGCTCGGATAAAAAACACAGTGTCACGCGCAGGCATAAACCCTCTAGCTCATTCGGTTTAGCCAGCACGCTGGATGACTAAGAGAAAAACTATATTTCTCAATAGTGGGAGAATGGTTGACAGCAAGCCCAATAAGATTTTTTTTGAAATCATCCCCCACACGCCATATAAAATACAAAAGAATAGATTTCGCTCATTGTAACAAAAAAATTATGGCAAATAAGCTTCTTTCAACCAATTTGGAATGATTTCTAAGACGGATTAAATCTCCGCTTACGCGTTAAGAGCACGAAATATATCGCGCGTTAATTGTCCCAAATTGGCCAAAATGGCAATCTTTAAACCCCCATAACTTTACGAAAAATAATCACAGGTGAAATATCTTTTCAAATTTAAGCTCAGGACAACAATACCTTTTGAAAGATATAAAAAAATTCCGTCAAAAATGGCTAGTTAAAAAGTCGAAATTTGTCTGAAGAAAAAAAACCGCCCGAGCACAAATATTCCTTTACTTTCGTATCGAAAGTCGGAACAATAAACTACAGAACATAACTACGCAACGTGTAGTGGTCTTCACTTCGTCTTGTGGTCTTGATTTGGTTTCAAACCAAAACTTAGCATCGAAAAAAAAACAGCGTTCAAATATTTTTCATAGTCTCTGTACCGTATCTACGCGCGTCAAATTATATAAAATAAGTTACATTTTACATGAAAAAAGCCACAAAGTAAACTACAGTTTAAAACAATATTTCAACAAGATTAAAACATCATTTAGCAAAAAATGTGTTTCTTACACAATAAACAAGTTTTTTACAACTTCAGCAATTCAAGGTCAATAATTTATACAATTATGGACAAAGAACACAATGTCAAGTTTCAATTTGAAAAACAAACAATAGTCCAACAATTCGATGAACCAGTAACTTGACAAAAAACTGAATTACCCTGTCAAAAAACCCCCGCGGTTCATATTTATTTTAAAATGATGGTTAAATGATCGAATTCTTTGTGGTTCGGTGGTCTTTCAAACTAAAATCTCAATAAAATCAGTTTTCAAGTCCAAAATTAACAGTTAATTCCTGTCGCAATTATTTCCACTGTATTTTGCTAATTGCGTTTTTAACTCATCGGGATGGAACGTGCGCCGTCTTGGAGAAACTTTCTTTCTGTTTTGTTCTTGAATCTCATAAAATTGTTCATCTTCTTTGATGTCTTTATCCTTGATTAATGACGTCACGTCATTTGCAGTATAACTCTTTCTCATCGGTTTCTGTTTTCGTTTTGGCGGCTCAGTTGACGAAGTTTTCACTGGTTTTTCTTTCATGTTTCCGTTTTCATCCAACGGACCAGTGCCAAATACTGTCAAAATACCATTCTCGGCGAATTGTTCCGAAGATCTACGCAAGAAAAAGTCCCCCCTGTATTTATCCAACACTCTTTTATTTTGGTCTTCATTTGCAACAAGAGCTGCCGACAAGCTTGGATACTTTTTGTCAGTATCGACTCCTAAATTTCTTACAAAGTACGGACTATCTCGAAGCACCTCTTCCATAACGCTCTGAATTTCAAGCGACTTAATCAGACGGTCAATTTCCATTTGCTGTTGCCACAATTTGTTCAGCATATATGCCACTTGACTTTGAACTCTGTCGAAAACTTCTTGAGAATCATCGAAGTCATCGCATTCCTGTTGAACGCCGGAATCTTCCTCAAAAACGGATCTGCCATCTAAAGAGCTGGCATTCTCTTCATTCACATGAAAAGTACCTGATGTCTCAGTTCCTGAAGTTTCATGACCCGAAGTTTCATTTCTCGAAGTCTCAATTCCGGAATCAGAGAAACATTTTCCACTCTGATTTTCTTTAAGAGAATTCGTGCTATCATTTTTTGATTCGTTCACAATATCAGCGTACGTGTGCTCAAAAATGACATTTTCAGCTCCGTTTTCATAAGTATATCGGCGTTGACCTCCACGGTCAGAAGTCAAGTTCAATTGTGACAGCCATGAATTAATGTTGTTCATCGTTTCTCTAGAGGATACAGGGCTGCAAAATTGATCAAACTTTGGAATAAGTAAGTTTCCAAAATATTTTAACAGTTCATCAATTTGCCAATTATTTCTTCTTGAATCTACACCAGGTGAATCCGGCTTCATTGCATTTTCCTCCTTCTCATCAACCAGATTCGAAAGGGTCTCGTTCGATCCCTCAGAAACTGCAAGGGTCTCGTTCGATCCCTCAGAAGCTGCAAGGGTCTCGTTCGATCCCCAAGAAACTGCAAGGGTCTCATTTGACCCCAGTTTGTCCTCATCGTCCATTGAAAACTCCTCCAATTGATCGTCACTTTCAAGCGTTTCGCCCTGACTGTAAATTGAACTCGAAACAGAGCCGCCAGAGACAACAGTATATGAGTCATCGCACTTAGATGATACCTCCTCGGCTGATTGGTCGCAATCACAAAATACTTCAAGTGCGTTATCGGTTAAAATTGAAGCCATTTTGAAAAATTAAAACTCAATACCTAACTGAAATATAAAACAGTTGAACAATTCCAACTTTCCAAGTTAACCTTTTCATTTTAGTCAGAACAATCTATTCGGAATATTGTACCAAATATTTTTTACTCGATCCAAGAATACATTTTTTTCGTTTGTTAAACTCCAGAAACTTTTTGCTACACAATTTATACAAGAGTAAATAGGTTTCAATCTCGGCTCTTATTTTTAATCTGACACAACATCTGTTGGTTACAAGTTATTGATTAAAACAGTCATTTGATCTTTTTAACGAAGTCGCGAAGAAAAAAATGCCTTGAAGTCTCAGCTAGCAAAAACAATTGCTTGGGAACTTAAATTAAGGAGTTTTACACTGTTATAGATAAGAAAAATTAACGAAATAGCTCAGACTAGAATGTCCTCAAAGATAACTTTAAGTTAGATAACATAAACAACCGATATACATTAATTTATCGATATAAATTAATTTATCGATATAAATTAGTAAGCACCTGAGAACTGATGATGAAAGACAAATTAGCGATATCTTGAATGGAAACAAACGTCGACAAAACTACCATAACCACAGGCCGTTACAAAACGAAACGAACATTTAACTGTTCCTACAATTTGCTTAGAAATGAAAAGGCACTGCCCATTGAAAACTATCCCAGTCGAAATCGAATGCTTTTCTTGTAAAGCCTAGAAAAAAATTATTAGTAAGATCCAACGATGAAATTTTGAAACACAAAATCTTAAAAGAATCAAATAAGACTTTATTGGACAAACATTGAATACTGAATAAAAAAAGCTAAACTAAGTTTTTGTATCTAAGATATGGTAAAATTTTGTACGAAGTCAAAATATTTTATCAGATCTCTACATGATAGACATTCATCAGAAATTGACAGTGTCCGAGATGGAAATTTATCAATGTTCCTAACGAAAACAGATATTATTCTTTGTCCTGGGATGGCATCAGTTTTGTTTGTTATCTTCTCAACTGCACAGAATTCTTCAAAGCTCAAATAAGATTCAAATCAAACTCAACAGACGTTGAGCACTGGAGTTCGGTCTGTATTTGAACAGCTGATCTGAATTGCTTATTGCATCGAAACTAAGATTGATATCCTTGGCTTATTTACAATTAAATTTTCTTAGAAATAGTTATTATGAGTTTTAGTTTAAGACTTTTAGCGGACATTTTATGGCACAGCCAGCGGTCATGCCATCAAAAGATCTTCCACAAATTGTTCCCTCACGTTTGACTGCCCAATTTTGTTTGTAAATCAGATATCTTTAAATTCTGAGTAATAAATCATCTAGAAGAACAAAAAAAATGTTTTGTTTTTAAATAGTATAGTGCTAGCGCTGAGTTAAAATGATCTCACCGAATAATGCTTCATTAGTCTAACATCACATAATCGATATAACCGATCATGAAACTCAAAAAGGACAACAAATAAATTTTTTCAAACAGATTCGCTCCAATGTTGCTGAACTGTTTTAGTGAAAAGTTGAAAATTGTTTTCAGTTTTTCGTAATTTTCTTTTGGTTTAATTCGTAATTTCCTTCAAGTTTACGTACGAACAATTGTATTTGCATTGAGGTTACGATTGAAGCAAAGAAAAATTTTTGAAAAAGTGAAAAAAATTCAGAAGATGGACTGATTTTCATTGTTGAATCTGTTCCATTTTTTCAAAATTTCATAGGTTTACAAAAAAATTGATAACAGCATTCTTTCTTACGTAGAACACATACATTTTCTCAGCCATTTTTAGCTATTCAAACCTTCAAACGCCATTGGATTGTAAAATGACGGACCTTACACAAACTTTACAGATTGAAACCAATGGAGAAACTATTGACAAGCCACAAAATAACCAGTTTTTACAAAACAAGGAGCGATATTTTTAAGTTTTCCTTTTGTGGCAAGATTTATGAATTTCAAATATTACGCTTTCTGGTTTTTTCAGGTTTTTCAGAAAAAAGTGGTAGGAAAATTTAACGATCAAATCAAACTTCAATTGATGTCGGCCGTTTAGACGATGAACACAGTTCAACTCATGTGAATAAGCCAATCAGCATACCATTTTTATTTGTTCAAAAGGCTCTAGATACTAGATACTATATTCTTAACAATCCAGTACGTTGTAAAACAATATAATAAGGGATAGGAAAACTCGACGGACTGAAAACTATTTCATCTACATTAACATGTTCGCAAAACTTTTTCTACGACTGTCAATTATAACTGATAATTGCAAATGTGTCTAATTTTTCGATCATGTTTTGGGTCGATTTAATCTGCTTATTAAAAACAATTCACACTTTTGACAACAAAACATATGCAAAAAAATGGTTGTGAAGAAATGCATTTGAAGATAATTTCGCATACATTGAATTACAATTTATATGTTCCTTTTGTTTTTATGTTGAAGACTCTATTCCCATTTCAACAGTTATTCTGCGTCAATGGTTTCAATTGGATTCTGTTTCACATTATGAATTGTGTTTGGTTTTCGGCAGTGGAAGTTTTTCCTTAAGCAACCTATCAGTTTTTTAAACTCGCAGTTTATGCTTAAGCCAGCATATAATTTCATTTTAATTTTATTTTTTTTCTACTAGTTACAAACTGTGTTACCGAGACGTTAACAAAAAAGTGCGTTTCCTGATCCATGTTGAGGAAACAAAACATTTTGGTTGTTGTTTTTAAATTTTAGAAAAAAATCAATTTAAAACATTTATATAGACAAATGAAAAGGAATTAAGTTTGTTAGATTTTTACAAATTTAAGTTAAAGCACATGTAATTTAAGAAAACTTGATTTATAATAAAAGTGAAGGGATAGTTTTTGCAAATGCATATTGTTTGAGTCAGATTTACTTTTGATTAAACAATTTTAAAAAATTTATGCACCTTGTGTTGAGTCAGGATAGTTTTTTAAAGATGAATAAGCTTTGAATCCGTTTATATTTGAGTGAACATGTTTGCATTTACTTTCAAATCGATTGATTTCAAGAACTTTTAAGGGACATTTTCATCAGATTTTCAGTATTAACAATAGAAAATTTTGCACGGTATGTGGTTCACCGCGCTAAAGTAATTTTGACAACTGGCGTTCATTTTATGATTTTTTCATCAATATTTAGTGTTCTTGTTTTTGGAGATTCTCATATAGAAAGGATTCGGAGATTCTCATATAGAAAGGATTCGGCGGAGTGTTTATGGTGCCAGTAAAATTTGAGACATGAAATCATGGAATGTTACGTGTCTAGGTGTGCTTGGTTTGAAAACAAGGCAATGGCCAGAATATTTGGCCACCGTTTTAGAAATGCAGCCTGAATTGATAATAATATCTTTAGGAGGGAATGATACCAGCAAACACCCTAAATTTCCTTGCCTTGCTTATAATTCTGCAGCAGACACATACAATGAAATGATGACTTTTCAAATGATTTTGATACAGGTTGAAATACCTGTGATGGTTACATCTGCAATTAAACGAACACACAACACTATTTGGGAGCTCAATAAAGGTTTGGTCAGGGGAATTAGAGAACGATATATTTCGTTTTCTAGTTTGACAAGGTCCAAATTTGGTTTTCTGGATGGCGGAGTTCATTTGAATGAGCTAGCTTACCGTCACTGCTTTGAAGAAAGCATTCAGTCAACAGACAGTCAAAAAAGCCATTTTTTCAAATTCAATTAAAAAGTTGGAAACTATGCTTTTTTGGGTCAAACTTGCAATAGGTAATCATAATTGCCCAATTTGTGATCAACAAATAGTTCTGATAAAACGTTGATTAGGTTTTTTCTAATTCACACCTTATGAAATTTAAACCGAAAGGCAGGAGCATTTTTTTCTTGCTCTATGTTTTTAACATAAAATCAAGCTACAGATTTTTACAGAAAAAAAATAGTAATAGTACACACTGTTTTCTTTTCCGTCTTAAATTAATCGTGTTTTAACTTCCGAAGTAGGAGTATTCTGAAGTAGGAGTATTTCTATATTTGTATATTTTTGTTTGAATGGCTTTTTTTCTTAGATTTTATTATTATAGGTGTTAAAAGAGAATTTAGTTGTTTGATGTTGACAACAAACAACGTAGAACACTTAGATCTTCTTAGCCATTTTTAGCTTTTTAATCCTTCAAACGCCATTGGATTGTAAAATGACGGACCTTACACAAACTTTACAGATTGAAACCAATGGAAAATCTATTGACAAGCCACAAAAACAGCCAGTTTTTACAAAACAAGGAGCGATATTTTTAAGTTTTCCTTTTGTGGCAAGATATATGAATTTCAAATATTACGCTTTCTGGTTTTTCAGAAATAAACCGTAGGAAAATTCAACTATCAAATAAAACTTCAATTGATTTCTGCCGTTTAGATGATGAACACAGTTCAACTCATGTAAAAAGGCCAATCAGCATCCTATGAGGTTTTTATCAGGAAAAAATCCATTTTTATCTGAGCAAAAGGCTCTAGATACTATATTCTTAACAATCCAGTAAGTTGTTGAACAAAATAATAGGGGATAAAAAAAACTAATAGGGGACAAAAAATAGGGGATAATAACTGATAATTGGAAATGTGTCTAATTTGTCGATAATGTTTTGGGTCGATTTAATCAGCTTATTAAAAACAATTCACACTTTTGACAAGGAAGACTCTATTCCCATTTCAACAGTTAGTCTGCGTCAATGGTTTCAATTGGATTCTTTTTCACATTATGAATTGTGTTTGGTTTTCGGCAGTGGAATTTTTTCCTTAAGCAACCTATCAGTTTTTTGAACTCGCAGTTTATGCTTAAGCGAGCATATAATTTCATTTTAATTTTAATTTTTTTCTACTAGTTACAAACTGTGTTACCGAGACGTTAACAAAAAAGTGCGTTTCCTGATCCATGTTGAGGAAACAAAACATTTTGGTTGTTGTTTTTAAATTTTAGAAAAAAAATAAATTTAAAACATTTATATAGACAAATGAAAAGGAATTAAGTTTGTGTGATTTTTACAAATTTAAGTTAAAGCACATGTAATTTAAGAAAACTTGATTTATAATAAAGGTGAAGGGATAGTTTTTGCAAATGCATATTGTTTGAGTCAGATTTACTTTTGATAAAACAATTTTAAAAAATTTATGCACCTTGTGTTGAGTCAGGATAGTTTTTTAAAGATGAATAAGCTTTGAATCCGTTCATATTTGAGTGAACATGTTTGCATTTACTTTCAAATCGATTGATTTCTAGAACTTTTAAGGGACATTTTTAGCAGATTTTCAGTATTAACAATAGAAAATTTTGCACGGTATGTGGTTCACCGCGCTAAATTAATTTTGACAAGTGGCGTTCATTTTATGATTTTTTCATCAATATTTAGTGTTCTTGTTTTTGGAGATTCTCATATTGAAAGGATTCGGGAGAATTTTTATGGTGCCAGTAACATTTGAGACATGAAACCATGGAATGTCACGTGTCTTGGCGTACCTGGTTTGAAAACAAGGCAATGTCCAGAATATTTGGTCACCGTTTTAGAAATGCAGCCTGAATTGATAATAATACCTCTAGGAGGGAATGATACCAGCATACACCCTAGATTTCCATGGCTTGCTCATAATTCTGCTGCAGGACATGCAATGAAATTATGATTCTTCAAATGATTTTGATACAGCTTGAAATACCTGTGATGGTTACATCTGCAATTAAACGAACACACAACACTATTTGGGAGCTCAATAAAGGTTTGGGCAGGGGAATTAGAGAACGATATATTTCGTTTTCTAGTTTGACAAGGTCCAAATTTGGTTTTCTGGATGACGGAGTTCATTTGAATGAGCTAGCTTACCGCCACTGCTTTAAAGAAAGCATTCAGTCAATAGACAGTCAGAAAAGCCACTTTTTCAAATTCAATTAAAAAGTTGGAAACAACTATGCTTCTTTGTGTCAAACTTGCAATAGGTAATCATAATTGCCTAATTTGTAATCAACAAATAGTTCTGTTAAAAAAGTTGATTCGGTTGTTTCTATTTCACACCTTATGAAATTTAAACCGAAAGGCAGGAGCATTATTTCTTGTTCTTTGTTTTTAACACAAAATCGAGCTACAGATTTTTACAGAAAAAAAAAGTAATATTACACTGCTTTCTTTTCCGTCTTAAATTAATCGTGTTAAAACTTCTGAAGTAGGAGTATTTCTATATTTGTATATCTTTGTTAGATGGTTTTTTTCTTAGATTTTTTTATTATAGATGTTATAAGAGAATTTAGTTGTTTGATGCTGACAAGCGTTTCGTCATCTAGCCCATGAAAAGATCCAAATTTGAATGAATTAGTTAAAAATTTTAATTCTTTTTTTTTCACACTAATGCAGTCAGTAATGTTTCGAAACGTTCGGAGTCTTACCGCAATTCAAATATTTTTTCTTGAGTTGAAACAAGCAATTGATTACCAACAGCTAGAATTGATACAGGGATATTCGTTAGTTATTAAGCAAAAGTAACGAAGAAAATTTCTTGAACTTTTTGTGGTTCATTTTTTCTTTAGCTTATCACAACAAAATTTCATCAACAACTGGTTGGGCTGCTCATTGGGAAACTATACGCAATTCAGTCAACATTAGTGTTGTAAATTATGTGAGAAACTATAAGAGGTTGAGTATTACTTTCCCTCAATAGTAATTTTTGCCTGTGTACGTTCGCTTCTAAAAATTTAAACTTGTACGGAAACTGGAGTCAATTTGTATGAACTAAGTACCTGGTTTGTAACTTAAACAGTTTTCTTCCTCATGTTTCCTTCAAAATAAAGTTATGTTATTTGTGCTTTAAACTTCGAATTAAATAACTGCGTCATCAGATTGAACAAGTATATTTTAAAAAAATTCTTCAGGTTCGTTCTATGAGACAAACTTGATGGGGAGTCAAAAGCGTAAAAACAAAGTAAGCAAAGTTTTACGAATACTTTATTACAAACTATTTTACGTGTGAGAACTGAGCAAAACGTGTCAGAAATAAAAACAGCCGAACTGGGGAAGGTGTCAAAGATTGGTCCGAAATGATGAGAAACTTTTAAGTTTTCACGCTGAAACGGAAATGATAGTAAGTTATGTTGTCCCTTAACTATTTTTTATTTTTTTCCAACAAAATTAACTTATCGAACAATAATTTTCATGATAGTAGGTTAAGTTGTCCTTCAATCAACTTTATTATTGGCTGGTTGCAGAAAATCAAAAGCATATTGAGCAATTTTCAAAACTTAAGACTCGTCCGACCCTAAAACTGGCTGGTGTTTGAAAGACACGTGATACAAAATTCAGAGGATAAAATACACGTGGATGAAACACATCAGCAGAGCAGTACACAAATACGGAAACCAAGAACTGCTATATAATTAAATTTTAAACTCAGAGGCAAAGCTGCGCTTCGCAAACACTTGCGAGAACACGACCAAAAAGCAGCTCTATCAAGTGAAATAAAAAAAAGCAGAAATAAGCCTCGAATTAGCAAAAACACTGCTATGTGTAGGATTTGAGTCTGCGACCTACTGCAATCAAGAGATTTTGAGTCTCACGCACAATCACTTAGCCATGCAAGCTTAACAATCGACAAACACTAGTCACGAATAAAACAGCTACATATGCTTACAAATTGCCAATGAATCTCAGCAAAAGTTGTACCAAATACAAACAGACTCAATTTTGCAAGTAATAATTTGGAATATAACAAGCTGAAGACATCCAAACTAACTTTGCTTGTAACAAATCGCAAAGCACAAAGCCACATTATGTATAAATAATTTCAAAAAATTACGAGATAAATTGAGTCAGAAAATTTATGAAATCCAGTTTTCATGATTGTTATGTTGTTTGAAACAAATCACTTTTTTCGGTTCATTTGATGAATGAAAACTGCATTAACTGTGTTAACTTATTAGTATTCGAATGTCAAAGCACATGCTATCAACAAGCTGTAAGGGTGCCCCAAAAGTGGCACCAATATTTGCGACTTAGGTTTGAAAAAATAGAAGGTTCGTACTAATACACCGCTTCGCAAATTTTAACATGATAATTTGGTCTATATCAAGACTTCCGACCTTATTAAAAAGAGTCTAAACAGCCACAAATTCATACCAATTTTAGGCACGTTTTTCATTTGATCATTTTTGTGGAATCTCATTCCCACTTTCTGGGGCTTTATTATGATACCACACATACGAGCTGTCCTTGCGATACTAAATTAGGTCGGAAAACAAGTAACTTAGTGACTTACCACTTCTTTTTATCTTAAAACAGATTAAGATAGTTGTGATAAAACTAGATAATAATTTGAAGATAAAACTCAAGTACCTTTACTTTTTTAAAATGATATTGACTGACAATCTGGGACTCACGATATATCTAATTCCTACAGAATAAAAGAAGCATAAAAGCGAACATTCAAACTATTTTCATTTATACTCATTAAGTTATCTCTCGACTTTAATTGAGTTGTAGTGCCTAGTTTTGTATGAAAATATTACGTCCGAATCCAACACTGCTCGGATAAAAAACACAGTGTCACGCGCAGGCATAAACCCTCTAGCTCATTCGGTTTAGCCAGCACGCTGGATGACTAAGAGAAAAACTATATTTCTCAATAGTGGGAGAATGGTTGACAGCAAGCCCAATAAGATTTTTTTTGAAATCATCCCCCACACGCCATATAAAATACAAAAGAATAGATTTCGCTCATTGTAACAAAAAAATTATGGCAAATAAGCTTCTTTCAACCAATTTGGAATGATTTCTAAGACGGATTAAATCTCCGCTTACGCGTTAAGAGCACGAAATATATCGCGCGTTAATTGTCCCAAATTGGCCAAAATGGCAATCTTTAAACCCCCATAACTTTACGAAAAATAATCACAGGTGAAATATCTTTTCAAATTTAAGCTCAGGACAACAATACCTTTTGAAAGATATAAAAAAATTCCGTCAAAAATGGCTAGTTAAAAAGTCGAAATTTGTCTGAAGAAAAAAAACCGCCCGAGCACAAATATTCCTTTACTTTCGTATCGAAAGTCGGAACAATAAACTACAGAACATAACTACGCAACGTGTAGTGGTCTTCACTTCGTCTTGTGGTCTTGATTTGGTTTCAAACCAAAACTTAGCATCGAAAAAAAAACAGCGTTCAAATATTTTTCATAGTCTCTGTACCGTATCTACGCGCGTCAAATTATATAAAATAAGTTACATTTTACATGAAAAAAGCCACAAAGTAAACTACAGTTTAAAACAATATTTCAACAAGATTAAAACATCATTTAGCAAAAAATGTGTTTCTTACACAATAAACAAGTTTTTTACAACTTCAGCAATTCAAGGTCAATAATTTATACAATTATGGACAAAGAACACAATGTCAAGTTTCAATTTGAAAAACAAACAATAGTCCAACAATTCGATGAACCAGTAACTTGACAAAAAACTGAATTACCCTGTCAAAAAACCCCCGCGGTTCATATTTATTTTAAAATGATGGTTAAATGATCGAATTCTTTGTGGTTCGGTGGTCTTTCAAACTAAAATCTCAATAAAATCAGTTTTCAAGTCCAAAATTAACAGTTAATTCCTGTCGCAATTATTTCCACTGTATTTTGCTAATTGCGTTTTTAACTCATCGGGATGGAACGTGCGCCGTCTTGGAGAAACTTTCTTTCTGTTTTGTTCTTGAATCTCATAAAATTGTTCATCTTCTTTGATGTCTTTATCCTTGATTAATGACGTCACGTCATTTGCAGTATAACTCTTTCTCATCGGTTTCTGTTTTCGTTTTGGCGGCTCAGTTGACGAAGTTTTCACTGGTTTTTCTTTCATGTTTCCGTTTTCATCCAACGGACCAGTGCCAAATACTGTCAAAATACCATTCTCGGCGAATTGTTCCGAAGATCTACGCAAGAAAAAGTCCCCCCTGTATTTATCCAACACTCTTTTATTTTGGTCTTCATTTGCAACAAGAGCTGCCGACAAGCTTGGATACTTTTTGTCAGTATCGACTCCTAAATTTCTTACAAAGTACGGACTATCTCGAAGCACCTCTTCCATAACGCTCTGAATTTCAAGCGACTTAATCAGACGGTCAATTTCCATTTGCTGTTGCCACAATTTGTTCAGCATATATGCCACTTGACTTTGAACTCTGTCGAAAACTTCTTGAGAATCATCGAAGTCATCGCATTCCTGTTGAACGCCGGAATCTTCCTCAAAAACGGATCTGCCATCTAAAGAGCTGGCATTCTCTTCATTCACATGAAAAGTACCTGATGTCTCAGTTCCTGAAGTTTCATGACCCGAAGTTTCATTTCTCGAAGTCTCAATTCCGGAATCAGAGAAACATTTTCCACTCTGATTTTCTTTAAGAGAATTCGTGCTATCATTTTTTGATTCGTTCACAATATCAGCGTACGTGTGCTCAAAAATGACATTTTCAGCTCCGTTTTCATAAGTATATCGGCGTTGACCTCCACGGTCAGAAGTCAAGTTCAATTGTGACAGCCATGAATTAATGTTGTTCATCGTTTCTCTAGAGGATACAGGGCTGCAAAATTGATCAAACTTTGGAATAAGTAAGTTTCCAAAATATTTTAACAGTTCATCAATTTGCCAATTATTTCTTCTTGAATCTACACCAGGTGAATCCGGCTTCATTGCATTTTCCTCCTTCTCATCAACCAGATTCGAAAGGGTCTCGTTCGATCCCTCAGAAACTGCAAGGGTCTCGTTCGATCCCTCAGAAGCTGCAAGGGTCTCGTTCGATCCCCAAGAAACTGCAAGGGTCTCATTTGACCCCAGTTTGTCCTCATCGTCCATTGAAAACTCCTCCAATTGATCGTCACTTTCAAGCGTTTCGCCCTGACTGTAAATTGAACTCGAAACAGAGCCGCCAGAGACAACAGTATATGAGTCATCGCACTTAGATGATACCTCCTCGGCTGATTGGTCGCAATCACAAAATACTTCAAGTGCGTTATCGGTTAAAATTGAAGCCATTTTGAAAAATTAAAACTCAATACCTAACTGAAATATAAAACAGTTGAACAATTCCAACTTTCCAAGTTAACCTTTTCATTTTAGTCAGAACAATCTATTCGGAATATTGTACCAAATATTTTTTACTCGATCCAAGAATACATTTTTTTCGTTTGTTAAACTCCAGAAACTTTTTGCTACACAATTTATACAAGAGTAAATAGGTTTCAATCTCGGCTCTTATTTTTAATCTGACACAACATCTGTTGGTTACAAGTTATTGATTAAAACAGTCATTTGATCTTTTTAACGAAGTCGCGAAGAAAAAAATGCCTTGAAGTCTCAGCTAGCAAAAACAATTGCTTGGGAACTTAAATTAAGGAGTTTTACACTGTTATAGATAAGAAAAATTAACGAAATAGCTCAGACTAGAATGTCCTCAAAGATAACTTTAAGTTAGATAACATAAACAACCGATATACATTAATTTATCGATATAAATTAATTTATCGATATAAATTAGTAAGCACCTGAGAACTGATGATGAAAGACAAATTAGCGATATCTTGAATGGAAACAAACGTCGACAAAACTACCATAACCACAGGCCGTTACAAAACGAAACGAACATTTAACTGTTCCTACAATTTGCTTAGAAATGAAAAGGCACTGCCCATTGAAAACTATCCCAGTCGAAATCGAATGCTTTTCTTGTAAAGCCTAGAAAAAAATTATTAGTAAGATCCAACGATGAAATTTTGAAACACAAAATCTTAAAAGAATCAAATAAGACTTTATTGGACAAACATTGAATACTGAATAAAAAAAGCTAAACTAAGTTTTTGTATCTAAGATATGGTAAAATTTCGTACGAAGTCAAAATATTTTATCAGATCTCTACATGATAGACATTCATCAGAAATTGACAGTGTCCGAGATGGAAATTTATCAATGTTCCTAACGAAAACAGATATTATTCTTTGTCCTGGGATGGCATCAGTTTTGTTTGTTATCTTCTCAACTGCACAGAATTCTTCAAAGCTCAAATAAGATTCAAATCAAACTCAACAGACGTGTATGCACTGTGCACTGGAGTTCGGTCTGTATTTGAACAGCTGATCTGAATTGCTTATTGCATCGAAACTAAGATTGATATCCTTGGCTTATTTACAATTAAATTTTCTTAGAAATAGTTATTATGAGTTTTAGTTTAAGACTTTTAGCGGACATTTTATGGCACAGCCAGCGGTCATGCCATCAAAAGATCTTCCACAAATTGTTCCCTCACGTTTGACTGCCCAATTTTGTTTGTAAATCAGATATCTTTAAATTCTGAGTAATAAATCATCTAGAAGAACAAAAAAAATGTTTTGTTTTTAAATAGTATAGTGCTAGCGCTGAGTTAAAATGATCTCACCGAATAATGCTTCATTAGTCTAACATCACATAATCGATATAACCGATCATGAAACTCAAAAAGGACAACAAATAAATTTTTTCAAACAGATTCGCTCCAATGTTGCTGAACTGTTTTAGTGAAAAGTTGAAAATTGTTTTCAGTTTTTCGTAATTTTCTTTTGGTTTAATTCGTAATTTCCTTCAAGTTTACGTACGAACAATTGTATTTGCATTGAGGTTACGATTGAAGCAAAGAAAAATTTTTGAAAAAGTGAAAAAAATTCAGAAGATGGACTGATTTTCATTGTTGAATCTGTTCCATTTTTTCAAAATTTCATAGGTTTACAAAAAAATTGATAACAGCATTCTTTCTTACGTAGAAAACATACATTTTCTCAGCCATTTTTAGCTATTCAAACCTTCAAACGCCATTGGATTGTAAAATGACGGACCTTACACAAACTTTACAGATTGAAACCAATGGAGAAACTATTGACAAGCCACAAAATAACCAGTTTTTACAAAACAAGGAGCGATATTTTTAAGTTTTCCTTTTGTGGCAAGATTTATGAATTTCAAATATTACGCTTTCTGGTTTTTTCAGGTTTTTCAGAAAAAAGTGGTAGGAAAATTTAACGATCAAATCAAACTTCAATTGATGTCGGCCGTTTAGACGATGAACACAGTTCAACTCATGTGAATAAGCCAATCAGCATACCATTTTTATTTGTTCAAAAGGCTCTAGATACTAGATACTATATTCTTAACAATCCAGTACGTTGTAAAACAATATAATAAGGGATAGGAAAACTCGACGGACTGAAAACTATTTCATCTACATTAACATGTTCGCAAAACTTTTTCTACGACTGTCAATTATAACTGATAATTGCAAATGTGTCTAATTTTTCGATCATGTTTTGGGTCGATTTAATCTGCTTATTAAAAACAATTCACACTTTTGACAACAAAACATATGCAAAAAAATGGTTGTGAAGAAATGCATTTGAAGATAATTTCGCATACATTGAATTACAATTTATATGTTCCTTTTGTTTTTATGTTGAAGACTCTATTCCCATTTCAACAGTTATTCTGCGTCAATGGTTTCAATTGGATTCTGTTTCACATTATGAATTGTGTTTGGTTTTCGGCAGTGGAAGTTTTTCCTTAAGCAACCTATCAGTTTTTTAAACTCGCAGTTTATGCTTAAGCCAGCATATAATTTCATTTTAATTTTATTTTTTTTCTACTAGTTACAAACTGTGTTACCGAGACGTTAACAAAAAAGTGCGTTTCCTGATCCATGTTGAGGAAACAAAACATTTTGGTTGTTGTTTTTAAATTTTAGAAAAAAATCAATTTAAAACATTTATATAGACAAATGAAAAGGAATTAAGTTTGTTAGATTTTTACAAATTTAAGTTAAAGCACATGTAATTTAAGAAAACTTGATTTATAATAAAAGTGAAGGGATAGTTTTTGCAAATGCATATTGTTTGAGTCAGATTTACTTTTGATTAAACAATTTTAAAAAATTTATGCACCTTGTGTTGAGTCAGGATAGTTTTTTAAAGATGAATAAGCTTTGAATCCGTTTATATTTGAGTGAACATGTTTGCATTTACTTTCAAATCGATTGATTTCAAGAACTTTTAAGGGACATTTTCATCAGATTTTCAGTATTAACAATAGAAAATTTTGCACGGTATGTGGTTCACCGCGCTAAAGTAATTTTGACAACTGGCGTTCATTTTATGATTTTTTCATCAATATTTAGTGTTCTTGTTTTTGGAGATTCTCATATAGAAAGGATTCGGAGATTCTCATATAGAAAGGATTCGGCGGAGTGTTTATGGTGCCAGTAAAATTTGAGACATGAAATCATGGAATGTTACGTGTCTAGGTGTGCTTGGTTTGAAAACAAGGCAATGGCCAGAATATTTGGCCACCGTTTTAGAAATGCAGCCTGAATTGATAATAATATCTTTAGGAGGGAATGATACCAGCAAACACCCTAAATTTCCTTGCCTTGCTTATAATTCTGCAGCAGACACATACAATGAAATGATGACTTTTCAAATGATTTTGATACAGGTTGAAATACCTGTGATGGTTACATCTGCAATTAAACGAACACACAACACTATTTGGGAGCTCAATAAAGGTTTGGTCAGGGGAATTAGAGAACGATATATTTCGTTTTCTAGTTTGACAAGGTCCAAATTTGGTTTTCTGGATGGCGGAGTTCATTTGAATGAGCTAGCTTACCGTCACTGCTTTGAAGAAAGCATTCAGTCAACAGACAGTCAAAAAAGCCATTTTTTCAAATTCAATTAAAAAGTTGGAAACTATGCTTTTTTGGGTCAAACTTGCAATAGGTAATCATAATTGCCCAATTTGTGATCAACAAATAGTTCTGATAAAACGTTGATTAGGTTTTTTCTAATTCACACCTTATGAAATTTAAACCGAAAGGCAGGAGCATTTTTTTCTTGTTCTATGTTTTTAACATAAAATCAAGCTACAGATTTATACAGAAAAAAAATAGTAATAGTACACACTGTTTTCTTTTCCGTCTTAAATTAATCGTGTTTTAACTTCCGAAGTAGGAGTATTCTGAAGTAGGAGTATTTCTATATTTGTATATTTTTGTTTGAATGGCTTTTTTTCTTAGATTTTATTATTATAGGTGTTAAAAGAGAATTTAGTTGTTTGATGTTGACAACAAACAACGTAGAACACTTAGATCTTCTCAACCATTTTTAGCTTTTTAATCCTTCAAACGCCATTGGATTGTAAAATGACGGACCTTACACAAACTTTACAGATTGAAACCAATGGAAAATCTATTGACAAGCCACAAAAACAGCCAGTTTTTACAAAACAAGGAGCGATATTTTTAAGTTTTCCTTTTGTGGCAAGATATATGAATTTCAAATATTACGCTTTCTGGTTTTTCAGAAATAAACCGTAGGAAAATTCAACTATCAAATAAAACTTCAATTGATTTCTGCCGTTTAGATGATGAACACAGTTCAACTCATGTAAAAAGGCCAATCAGCATCCTATGAGGTTTTTATCAGGAAAAAATCCATTTTTATCTGAGCAAAAGGCTCTAGATACTATATTCTTAACAATCCAGTAAGTTGTTGAACAAAATAATAGGGGATAAAAAAAACTAATAGGGGACAAAAAATAGGGGATAATAACTGATAATTGGAAATGTGTCTAATTTGTCGATAATGTTTTGGGTCGATTTAATCAGCTTATTAAAAACAATTCACACTTTTGACAAGGAAGACTCTATTCCCATTTCAACAGTTAGTCTGCGTCAATGGTTTCAATTGGATTCTTTTTCACATTATGAATTGTGTTTGGTTTTCGGCAGTGGAATTTTTTCCTTAAGCAACCTATCAGTTTTTTGAACTCGCAGTTTATGCTTAAGCGAGCATATAATTTCATTTTAATTTTAATTTTTTTCTACTAGTTACAAACTGTGTTACCGAGACGTTAACAAAAAAGTGCGTTTCCTGATCCATGTTGAGGAAACAAAACATTTTGGTTGTTGTTTTTAAATTTTAGAAAAAAAATAAATTTAAAACATTTATATAGACAAATGAAAAGGAATTAAGTTTGTGTGATTTTTACAAATTTAAGTTAAAGCACATGTAATTTAAGAAAACTTGATTTATAATAAAGGTGAAGGGATAGTTTTTGCAAATGCATATTGTTTGAGTCAGATTTACTTTTGATAAAACAATTTTAAAAAATTTATGCACCTTGTGTTGAGTCAGGATAGTTTTTTAAAGATGAATAAGCTTTGAATCCGTTCATATTTGAGTGAACATGTTTGCATTTACTTTCAAATCGATTGATTTCTAGAACTTTTAAGGGACATTTTTAGCAGATTTTCAGTATTAACAATAGAAAATTTTGCACGGTATGTGGTTCACCGCGCTAAATTAATTTTGACAAGTGGCGTTCATTTTATGATTTTTTCATCAATATTTAGTGTTCTTGTTTTTGGAGATTCTCATATTGAAAGGATTCGGGGGAATTTTTATGGTGCCAGTAACATTTGAGACATGAAACCATGGAATGTCACGTGTCTTGGCGTACCTGGTTTGAAAACAAGGCAATGTCCAGAATATTTGGTCACCGTTTTAGAAATGCAGCCTGAATTGATAATAATACCTCTAGGAGGGAATGATACCAGCATACACCCTAGATTTCCATGGCTTGCTCATAATTCTGCTGCAGGACATGCAATGAAATTATGATTCTTCAAATGATTTTGATACAGCTTGAAATACCTGTGATGGTTACATCTGCAATTAAACGAACACACAACACTATTTGGGAGCTCAATAAAGGTTTGGGCAGGGGAATTAGAGAACGATATATTTCGTTTTCTAGTTTGACAAGGTCCAAATTTGGTTTTCTGGATGACGGAGTTCATTTGAATGAGCTAGCTTACCGCCACTGCTTTAAAGAAAGCATTCAGTCAATAGACAGTCAGAAAAGCCACTTTTTCAAATTCAATTAAAAAGTTGGAAACAACTATGCTTCTTTGTGTCAAACTTGCAATAGGTAATCATAATTGCCTAATTTGTAATCAACAAATAGTTCTGTTAAAAAAGTTGATTCGGTTGTTTCTATTTCACACCTTATGAAATTTAAACCGAAAGGCAGGAGCATTATTTCTTGTTCTTTGTTTTTAACACAAAATCGAGCTACAGATTTTTACAGAAAAAAAAAAGTAATATTACACTGCTTTCTTTTCCATCTTAAATTAATCGTGTTAAAACTTCTGAAGTAGGAGTATTTCTATATTTGTATATCTTTGTTAGATGGTTTTTTTCTTAGATTTTTTTATTATAGATGTTATAAGAGAATTTAGTTGTTTGATGCTGACAAGCGTTTCCTCATCTAGCCCATGAAAAGATCCAAATTTGAATGAATTAGTTAAAAATTTTAATTCTTTTTTTTTTCACACTAATGCAGTCAGTAATGTTTCGAAACGTTCGGAGTCTTACCGCAATTCAAATATTTTTTCTTGAGTTGAAACAAGCAATTGATTACCAACAGCTAGAATTGATACAGGGATATTCGTTAGTTATTAAGCAAAAGTAACGAAGAAAATTTCTTGAACTTTTTGTGGTTCATTTTTTCTTTAGCTTATCACAACAAAATTTCATCAACAACTGGTTGGGCTGCTCATTGGGAAACTATACGCAATTCAGTCAACATTAGTGTTGTAAATTATGTGAGAAACTATAAGAGGTTGAGTATTACTTTCCCTCAATAGTAATTTTTGCCTGTGTACGTTCGCTTCTAAAAATTTAAACTTGTACGGAAACTGGAGTCAATTTGTATGAACTAAGTACCTGGTTTGTAACTTAAACAGTTTTCTTCCTCATGTTTCCTTCAAAATAAAGTTATGTTATTTGTGCTTTAAACTTCGAATTAAATAACTGCGTCATCAGATTGAACAAGTATATTTTACAAAAATTCTTCAGGTTCGTTCTATGAGACAAACTTGATGGGGAGTCAAAAGCGTAAAAACAAAGTAAGCAAAGTTTTACGAATACTTTATTACAAACTATTTTACGTGTGAGAACTGAGCAAAACGTGTCAGAAATAAAAACAGCCGAACTGGGGAAGGTGTCAAAGATTGGTCCGAAATGATGAGAAACTTTTAAGTTTTCACGCTGAAACGGAAATGATAGTAAGTTATGTTGTCCCTTAACTATTTTTTATTTTTTTCCAACAAAATTAACTTATCGAACAATAATTTTCATGATAGTAGGTTAAGTTGTCCTTCAATGAATTTTTCATTATCCAACAAAACTAAGTTATCTAACAAAACCACCTTATCTATCAGGAGTTAACTAACAATACTTGTCTAAACATACTTTAGGTGTCAAGGTTTTTTGTAGGAATACCCTCCAGAATCAAAAGCAACGGCTAATAATTATACTGATTTTTATCTGAAACGATGTCTTACAACAACAGATCGTTCATCAAAATTTCCCTTGACTGCTTGGCTTTTGAGCCCAGCAAGCTTGTTCAAATTTGTTTGCCATGGTAACTAAATTGCAGTCCTTTCCATTTGCTTTGCTTCCCGGTTTTTCCCAAAAAAATTAAAGCCATTACAGCTGAAGGAAATTGTCTGTTTCGTTGCTTTAGTTTCTGAATGGTGATGAAAATGAATGTTTCACTGTTTTAAGAGGTATGATCTGTGATCATATTCGTTCTGTACCATTTATTCAGGAACATTTCTTGTTCCATAGTAATGGTCCTGTTTGTAGTTACAGTTCTCATGATTACGTTGAAAACTAAAACATGGTTAACAACGGGGCTTACGGCGGAGATATAGAAATAGTTACTTTTTGTCATTTGTTGGTGCATCACGTGGAACGTTTCTATTATAGATAAACCAACTTTTTTTCTTTTCCATAAGATTAATCATTTCGAGCCGATAATTGATGTTTGCAATTCTCCGTCAAGTATCTCAAAACTTTCGCAATTTGCTGAAGTAACTTTCTCTGAAAATTCAAAACCTTTCAGCAAAAACCTTAAAAGACCACTTAATAATTTATCTGTTCCGACAAGAAGGCAAAACAACAGCTTATTATTAGAACAGCCATTTTCTCCTAGCCGAGATTTTGAAAAACAAAAAGCGAATCAACAAAAGATCTATTTCTCATCGTTTTATCAGAAACATTTTAACCTTGAATCTTTCAACTTAGTAAAAAATCAGGAAAATTTGACTTTGTTTTACCAAGTGAGACGCAGTTTGTTCCTATGTTTTCATGGAAATCCATGCGATTGTTGCAAGCGAGTATCAACAATATGGTACCCATTAGTTCTTAGTCAGATTAACAGTATTGATCTAATTTCAAAACTAAACTTTAGAAAACATGGTGTTCGGATGACAGTTTTAAATAGGGTTGTTTGTCAAGCATGCTTGTCATATTTGACTGAAAAAAAAACCATTGTGGAGAAACGCCGCTGTGTTTTAATCCAAAAATTGATACTTTTCTATTACAAATTGCCTAAGCAATTGCAAGCATCATGGTTTTACCAACACCTTTTGTTTAGTGAAAAGCAACTTTTGTTGATGTTACTAGAGACATAAGCTAGTGTAAAAGACTAATCGGAACCTACCAAGCTACTGATTACAAAACTTGCCTGAACAATTATGCTCTTCCAACGGTTAAAGGTTTTTGTGGATCTTCTGAGTTCATTGAAGAGGTCGGAAAAATTGATTTGCATCAACTCCTGAATTATGTCGATAATTCTTTAATGTCTTTGGAGCTTCATAGAGAAAAAAATCCGCTGTATCAGATCAGATTATCTTGATGAGTTTTCTAAATGGTTGCCATTCAAATGTGCCCCTAGCATTATTGTAGGGAGTGATAGTTTGTCAATTGCTTCTTGCAGTTCACGTAAATCAGGGTCAAGTGATAATATGGTCCATGACATGCGAAATCCGGTTGTCGGAAACCTTAGCCATAATTTTGCGGATCGCTTAGCTACATTGGCTAGTTCAATCAGAAGCGCAACGACTACTAAGATCGGCGAACTTCAAACACTTTTTTTAAATCTAAGTATGTAGGTAATAAGAAGGGTGTTGGATCCACTACAGTTCATCACAACCGTAACTTGGCAGCGAAAAATGATTTCACACTTTCGGGCATAGAAGATTTGTTTCTCAGCAACCGTATTGACATAAAAGAAACCTTGAACTTCGTTGCTGATGAATTTCATTTTGATCTTGAAAAAGTGGGACATTTTCAATGCCAAATGTTCAATCCCAAACCAGCCACAGTTTTGCAAGCGTTAAAATCAGCAAGATACATTCCGATATCGTTCGTCAATACTATCAAAAGCTTGATTGATAAACAACCTTTAGAAAACGAGGATGAAAGCTCAAAAACTACTACAAGTTAGATCCTTCAATTTGTGATCCTAACAGGTCACGGAGTTGAGTCCAAAATTGAAGCTTAATTTAGCTTTCAGCTGAGAGCCAATCAGAATTGAGTATTCTTCGAGCTCGATTTGAACACAATTTTTCAAGTTAGGTTGGCTTTTTGATCGATCCACAACTCAACTACCACGGAAAACAGACAACGACAATCTACAACTCAACAATCGGATGTACAAGAGCCTTCTCTCCACTGCCTTCACTACACCGTGCACACAACTGCCCCAGGAAAGCACTCTTTTTCAAGAGTCATAAGTCGGCCGATAAAGCCTGTATAAAGGTGCCATTGGAACCAAGTCCCAAACCGGCACTTGCAAACCCAACGGTGCGCAGCCAACCTGGGTTCTGACTTGGATCGGTCGCAGTCCTGATTGACTTTTTGTCCCTCCCAGAAAACAAGATATCTGTGTTGGTGCCGGCTCTCGGACAGGAGAGTGTCACGGCCGCAGATCTAGAAGTTGGTTGGTCCCTATAACACCCTAGTCAAAGCAACACATTGCGAAAGCAGTGCTAGCATTCTAGGAGGCAGAGATACGTTGCGACCGGGTCTGCGATTGCTTACTTGGACAACCTCTACTCTGTCGTTATTGTTGGACCTACCAAGAGTAACCCGACGGAAGAGGGTCTAGAGTGAAGAAGAAAGTGCCCAGAAGGACGAAGAGGGTGCAAGAAGAAGGGCTACCAAGAGTAACCCGACGAAAAAGAGCCTAAAGGGAAGAAGAAAGTGCCCAGAAGGACAAAGAGGGTGCAAGAAGAAGAAAATACTAGACGAAGAGGGTGCAAGAAGGAGCATTCCTGCTCACATAGTGAGCGAAGAAACCCCCCCCCCCCCCCCACAATGCCATCATCCCTTAACTCCCAAATGGCATCAGCAATCGAAAACTACGACCAAAGCGATGACAAATCTAATTCCGAGTTAATAATCGAAGGAAGCCTGACACCAACAAGCAATGATCAAGAAAAGGCCTCGCCTCAAAGGCAACTGACAATGGGACCAAACCAAGATCAACATGCTGATTACAACACAGTAAAACGAAAGCAGTTCAAGAATGTGCCCAAAGGGCAACCGACAATGCATTCAGAAAACTGGCGAGAAAATCTTGATGACGCTTCGCCTAAAAGGCAACCGACAATGGAGCAAAGTCACGCAACTAATCGAAAGCGCAAAGCGGAAGAATCACAAGCTCAAAGCAACAAAAGACTAAATATCACGAACATTATCTACATAAGCTTTGCAAAACAAAATTCCAAGCCGAATGACTTTCACCAAATCAATACGTAACCTGACTAAAGTACAATATCCTGGTCAAACCAGGGACCTCAAGACTGGCCTAGGCTATTCAATCAAGACTGAATCGCCTCAAATTGCCCAAATTATCACCCAAGCCAACCTCGAAGTCCTGTTTCCCGACACAGAAGTAAAAATTGGAGGCAGACAACACAAGACAAACCAACCCAAGAAGAAACAAACTTCCAGCTTTGTTATCTCAAGAGTCAGTGAACAACTCAGCGAAGCTGACATCCAATCTGAACTTGAGGAGATCAACAATATCAAGGTAGCAAAGCTCTTCCGAATCCAAAGCAGAAGCCTAGACAAGCCAACACAACTCATCAGAGTTTTCACAGATGATGACCTCGCCTGCAGAAAGGCAATCGACAATGGGGTCTACATCTGCAACGAACTGAAACGATGCGAAGCATCAAAAACAGAACCACGAGTAACAGTGTTACAAATGCCAAAATTTCGGCCACATGGCCATTAACTGTCCGAACCAGCAACGATGCCTCAGATGCGGCGACAACCACGCAGTCAGAGACTGCAAAATTCCAAAGCAGCAAGTTAAATGCATCAACTGCAGAGGCGATCACCCGGCGCAGAACAAAGGCTGCCCGGTTCACAAGACAGCTCAAGTCGAAGCCCAAAAAGCACAACCAAAAGTGCAAAGCTACGCTCAAGTAGTCAAACCACAACCAAAACACAACTAACCATGAGCAAAGAGGACATACAGCAGTTCATTAAAGAAACTGTTGAAACTACAATAGCCGATCAAGTCGAAAAAGCAGTGCAGAAAGCCATGGACGAAAAGATAACCGATGCAATCACCAAAGCCGTCGCTAAATCATGTGAGAAAATTAACGAAACAGTCAGCAATGCAGTTAAAACTCAATTCGAGAAAATAGATTTCACTGAACTGTTAACATCAAATATCAAAGCAAAACAAAATACAAAAACACACAGAGAAGCAAGCAGCAGCAGACATAGTAACTCCCGAAATCAAAACAACAACAATAAACCAAAATGAATAGACTCAAGATAGCACAACTCAACTGCAGAAGTATAAACAAGCACAAACTGGAGATCCAAGATCTTCTAGCGAAACACAACATCACTATAGTCTGCTTCAACGAAACAAAAACCAAATATCCACCAAAAGTACAAAACTTTAACCTTGCAGCAGCAATCTGTGACAGTGTCACAGGCTCGGCAATTTACATCAGAGACAATATACAGTACCAAGTACTGGAACAAGCACAACACAAACCAAAACCACAGAGAATGCAGAAAAGTATGCGAGACGATCAAGATCAACACAATGGGTATCACTGTAACAAGTGTTTACCTTAGCCCAAACGCAGAGATAGAGAACGTGACTTTCAATGGAAAAGATCCAAAACACATCATCGTTGGAGACTTCAACGCACAGATCAAATCTGTCAACCCAAAAGCAAGAGCAACCAACAGCAACGGAAGAGTTGTAGACGCTCTCATGCACAACTACTTCATCTTGAACGGTTCCGAACCAACACACCAAAGTGACTCAGTCCTAGACTTACACTTTGCATCACCAAAAATGGCTTGCCTATGCACGAACTTTGAAGTGTCAGACACAACACCAAGCGATCACTACATGACAATTGCAGAGTACGAACTAACTGTTCCAAAGAGAATATGCACAAAACCAAACTGGCGAAAATTCAGAGGCACAGTAACGAACTACAAGTTCAACCCTGACTCAATCAAAACTGACGAAGGTCTAGCTTGAGAAGCTGACCAGATAGCCAAACACATTGACATGTGCTACCAAGGCAGCCTAAAAGAACACAAGCACCAATTCACGAACCCACAACTAGTCGAACTAGTCAGAAACAAACACAAACTTGAACGACAAAAACAAAAGATGAGACGATATGACCAACAAGACACCAGTGACTACAAAGACCTGTGTACAAAGCTAAACAAAACAAAGAAAGACATCAGACAGCTAAAACAGACAGTAGAAGGAGAAGACCAACTCAAACTACTCAGTGAAATGAATAAAAGGACCAACACAACAGAATTTCTGGAAAGCAGTAAAAAAGCTCACAGGCACAAGACCTAAACGAACGAGTAAACTGAAAAGAACAAATCAAGACGCTGCGAACCACTTCACTAAGATGCTCAAAGCAAACATGACGACAAATATAACAAACTCTCAGGCAGCTCTAACGCATGAACAGGAAGTACATGACAAGGTGTCCCAGGCGAAAATCCAAGATTTTCAACTGGAACAGACAGGTTTTGCACAAACAGAGATTAGCTTAAAGCAACTCACAGACGTGATCAAGCACAGAAAGAACACTGCCCCAGGATAAGACAAAGTTAGCTACAAAGCGATGAAAAACCTGCCCAACAACGTACTAGAAGTACTAAGACAAATCATAGTACAATCGCTGAGAAGTGGCTACGTTCCTCTAGGCTGGAAACAAGCGACAGTATCAATGTTACCAAAACCCGAGAAAGACCACAAAGATCCCAAGAACTATAGACCACTCTCACTTACAAGCTGTATCGGGAAGATCTGCAAGTGTTTTGTCAAAGAGCAGCTGCTAGTACACTGCGAAGATCACGACATCTTCGGACACTTTCAAAGTGCATACCGAAGCGAACGATGCACCACCGACAATTTACTCTGTCTAACAGAGACAATCTATAATGAGAATAACTGGAAGCAACCCGTTGCAGCAGCATTTCTGGACGTGCAACGAGCTTTTGACTCTGTCTGGCACGAAGGCTTATACTACAGACTACTAGAAATCAACTGTCCGAAGTGGATTGTAAAATGGACCAAGAGTTTTCTGACAGACCGAGAGTTAACAGTAGTATACCACCAAGCCAAAGCCGACAGTTTCACACCCAGTGCAGGAGTACCACAAGGAAGTGTAATCAGTCCAATTCTTTTCAACATCTATGTAAGCAAACCAGATGCAGGTCTAACAACAATATCACAATATGCCGACGACATAGCAATTTACACAAGTTCAAATACAAGCAAGAATGCAACACACAGACTACAAGGTGGCCTAAACAAACTTGAAGCATGGTGCCAGAAATGGAAGATAGACGTGAACCCGGAGAAGACGAACTTTATACTTTTTACAAGACACAAGAAGAATGACTGCAAATTAATGCTACAGAACGAAGAAATCGAACCATCAACAACCACTAAATTTCTGGGAATTACATTAAATGACAACCTGACATGGAAAGACTATCTACAAAGAATTGAAGACAAATCGACAAGGAAAATCAATTTTCTACTAGTACTACGAGCCAAAGGCATCAAATCCAAAGTCTTAAGTTTTTGTACCAATCAACAATTCTACCAGTATTCACATACGCATCACCTTCGTGGGCAAACGCATCTACAAGGCACTTACAAAGATTACAGAACAGAGCACTAAAAATAGCCTACCATCTACCAGTAACAACACCAACAGACGAAGTACATAAAATCACCAGGATGAAGACGATTCAAGAAGAACTAACAAGACTAAACTCAAATTACCTCAAAAGAGCTGCACAGACAAACCCCAAGATACAAGAACTAATCCGAGACACTCTACAACAATCAACAGACACATACGCACAGAGACCCACACCAATACAAGCAATTTTCCAACAACACTTTTCCGCAAGATGAACAACACCCGGAAGTTAACAGCTTAAAGAGCAGCTGGTCTGCTTCAGAAGCTTAATTGGTCACAGACCAACACATACTTATCAATTTGTGATCCTAACAGGTCCACTCTCACTCAACCAGCAAAAAATGTTTTTGAAAACCACTACTTGGCCTTACTGGTATCAATAATTAACAAAATTTCTGAGGTATTTCAATAAGCTCTGATTGAAGAAAATACACTTGCGAAAAAAATTGTTACAATTTGCAAAAACCTGAGGAAACATGATTTGTCAACTATTTTGGATGACTTGATGAAAACTCCTAATTATGATAAGTGTATAAGTTTCAAAGAGTTTTGGAGGCAGATTGCAAAAATGTTAGATTGGTACTTTGTTGACGGGACTAACACTTTTGAAAACCATAGTGAGAAAAACATCATCATTTTTACTCCACAATTTGTTATTAATAATTTTACATTTTCTGTACAATATCGGTGGGTTTTTCGAATTAGGTATTTGACTTACAGGCGCTCATTAATGCGGCGCAAAATTTCCGAGTAATTGCGTGGGTTAAACCTGCGCTCAACGACGATGGTGTCGCAACTCTAAGCTTGCATGTAAGTACTTTGAAGCCGGACACAGTAATTTTCGGGATAGGTTTTTTTCAGAGTCATATAAATCTCATGAATGATTTCCAAGTCTGTTGAGGTAAATATACGTTTTTCCAATTTCATTTTTTTTTCAACACTCTTGAACCTGCTGAATTTCAAAATAGTGGAAATAAAAGTAACCTGTTAGATAACAATTGCTGATATCTACAACTCGGTGATATAAACTTAATTAGACCATCAGGCTTTTTCATATATTTTTAACATTTTTGTAAACAATAACCTAATTTGTTAGTCTGCGTCAATGGTTTCAATTGGATTCTGTTTCACATCATGAATTGTGTTTGGTTTTCGGCTGTGGAAGTTTTTTCTTTAAACAACCTATCAGTTTTTTAACCTCGCAGTTCATGCTTAAACCAGCATATAATTTCATTTATATTTTAAAAAATAATTACTGTTTACAAACTGTGTTACCCAGACGTTAACAAAAAAGTGCGTTTCCTGATCCATGGTGAGGAAACAAAAAAAAACTTTGGTTGCTGTTTTTAAATTTTAGAAAAAAATCAATTTAAAACAACTATATAGACAAACGAAAAGGAAATTAGTTTGTGATTTTTACAAATTTAAGTTCAAGCACATGTAATTTAAGAAAACTTGATTTATAATAGAAGTGATGGGATAGGATAGTTTTTGCAAGATGCATAGTGTTTGAGTCAAATTGACTTTTGATTAAACATTTAAAAAATAAGCTTTGAATCCGTTTATATTTGAGTGAACATAATTGCATTTACTTTCAGATCGACTGATTTCTAGAACTTTTAGTGGACATTTTCAGCAGAGTTTTATTATTAACAAAAGAAAATTTTGCACTGTATGTGGTTCACCACGCTGAATTAATTTTTATAACTGGCGTTCATTTTAAGATTTTCTCATCAATAGTTAGTGTTCCTATTTTTAGAGATTCTCATATAGAAAGGATTCGGCGGACTTTTTATGGTGCCAGTAACATTTGGGACATGAAACCGTGGAATGTTACGTGTCTTGGCGTGCCTGGTTTGTAAACAAGGCAATGGCCAGAATATTTGGTCACCGTTTTAGAAATGCAGCCTCACTTGATAATAATATCTCTAGGAGGGAATGAAACCATCATACACCCTAGATTTCCTTGGCTTGCTCATAATTCTGCTGCAGGACATACAATGAAATTATGACTTTTCAAATGATTTTGATACAGCTTGAAATACCTGTGATTGTTACATCTGCAATTAAACGAACACACAACAACACTATTTTGGAGCTCAATAAAGGTTTGGGCAGGGGACTTAGAGAACGATATAATTCGTTTTCTAGTTTGACAAGGTCCAAATTTGGTTTTCTGGATGACGGAGTTCATTTGAATGAGGTAGCTTACCGCCACTGCTTTAAAGAAATCATTCAGTCGATAGACAGTCAGAAAAAAAATGATTTTTTCAAATTCAATTAAAAAGTTGGAAACTATGCTTTTTTGGGTCAAACTTGCAATACGTCGAACTTGCAATCACTTGCAATACGTCAGAACTTGCAATACGTCAGAAAAAATGAATTATTTTTTCAAATTCAATTAAAAAAATTGAAAACTATGCTTTTTTGGGTCAAACTTTGAATGGGTCAACTCTCATCGTTTTATCAGAAATATTTTAACCTTGAATCTTTCAACTTGGGAAAAAATCAAGAAAATTTGACTTTGTTTTACCAAGTGAGACGCAGTTTGTTGCTATGTTTTCATGGAAATCCATGCGATTGTTGCAAGCGAGTATCAACAATATGGTACCCATTAGTTCTTAGTCAGATTAACAGTATTGATCTAATTTCAAAACTAAACTTTAGAAAACATGGTGTTCGGATGACAGTTTCAAATAGGGTTGTTTGTCAAACATGCTTGTCATATTTGACTGAAAAAAAAACATTGCGTAGAAACACTGTTGTGTTTTTTTCATCTAAAACTTGATACTTTTTTACAAGTCACCTCAGCAATTGCAAGCATCATGGTTTTACCAACGTTTTTTGTTAAGTGAAAAGCATTCGGTTGGTCCAACTTTTGTTGATGTTACTAGAGACATAAGCTAGTGTGAAAGACTAATCGGAACCTACCAAGCTACTGATTACAAAACTTGCCGGAACAATTATGCTCTTCCAACGGTTAAAGGTTTTTGTGGATCTTCTGAGTTCATTGAAGAGGTCGGAAAAATTGATTTGCATCAACTCCTGAATTATGTCGATAATTCTTTAATGTCTTTGGAGCTTCATAGAGAAAAAAATCCGCTGTATCAGATCAGATTATCTTGATGAGTTTTCTAAATGGTTGCCATTCAAATGTGCCCCTAGCATTATTGTAGGGAGTGATAGTTTGTCAATTGCTTCTTGCAGTTCACGTAAATCAGGGTCAAGTGATAATATGGTCCATGACATGCGAAATCCGGTTGTCGGAAACCTTAGCCATAATTTTGCGGATCGCTTAGCTACATTGGCTAGTTCAATCAGAAGCGCAACGACTACTAAGATCGGCGAACTTCAAACACTTTTTTTAAATCTAAGTATGTAGGTAATAAGAAGGGTGTTGGATCCACTACAGTTCATCACAACCGTAACTTGGCAGCGAAAAATGATTTCACACTTTCGGGCATAGAAGATTTGTTTCTCAGCAACCGTATTGACATAAAAGAAACCTTGAACTCCGTTGCTGATGAATTTCAATTTGATCTTGAAAAAGTGGGACATTTTCAATGCCAAATGTTCAATCCCAAACCAGCCACACTTTTGCAAGCGTTAAAATCAGCAAGATACATTCCGATATCGTTCGTCAATACTATCAAAAGCTTGATTGATAAACAACCTTTAGAAAACGAGGATGAAAGCTCAAAAACTACTACAAGTTAGATCCTTCAGTTTGTGATCCTAACAGCTCCACTCTCACTCAACCAGCAAAAAAATGTTTTTGAAAACCACTACTTGGCCTTACTGATATCAATAATTAACAATATTTCTAAAGTATTTCAATAAGCTCTGATTGAAGAAAATACACTTGCGAAAAAAATTGATACAATTTGCAAAAACCTGAGGAAACATGATTTGTCAACTATTTTGGATGACTTGATGAAAACTCCTAATTATGATAAGTGTATAAGTTTCAAAGAGTTTTGGAGGCAGATTGCAAAAATGTTAGATTGGTACTTTGTTGACGGGACTAACACTTTTGAAAACCATAGTGAGAAAAACATCATCATTTTTACTCCACAATTTGTTATTAATAATTTTACATTTTCTGTACAATATCTGTGGGTTTTTCGAATTAGGTATTTGACTTACAGGCGCTCATTAATTCGGCGCAAAATTTCCGAGTAATTGCGTGGGTTAAACCTGCGCTCAACGACGATGGTGTCGCAACTCTAAGCTTGCATGTAAGTACTTTGAAGCCGGACACAGTAATTTTCGGGATAGGTTTTTTTCACAGTCATATAAATCTCATTAATGATTTCCAAGTCTGTTGAGGTAAATCTACGTTTTTCCAATTTCATTTTTTTTCCAACACTCTTGAACCTGCTGATTTTCAAAATAGTGGAAATAAAAGTAACCTGTTAGATACCAATTGCTGATATCTACAACTCGGTGATATAAACTTAATTAGACCATCAGGCTTTTTCATATATTTTTAACATTTTTGTAAACAATAACCTAATTTGTTAGTCTGCGTCAATGGTTTCAATTGGATTCTGTTTCACATTATGAATTGTGTTTGCTTTTCGGCTGTGTAAGTTTTTGCTTTAAACAACCTATCAGTTTTTTAAACTCGCAGTTTATGCTTAAACCAGCATATAAACTGAAATTCATTATAACAAATAACAATGTACCGTCGCAGACGAAAAAAACTACCTCCAATTCCAGAACACACATTCCACGAATCAACTTTACCTGTTAACGTTCCTCTAAACAAAATCAAATTCCTATTTATGCCTATTCTGTCAACATTTTTTTTTCAAACCGAGCCTCAAGTTTCTTTTCTGTTTCAGTTTTGTAATGGCCGAAATACCCGACGATGAGGAAGAAGCAGAGCTTTCCGGCGGGTCCGGATCCTCGCTACCCTCAGCAGAAGTTTCGCAGTTAAATTGTCAATACCTCCCATCGACGTATGGGGTGTTTGGAGATGGGCGTCTTGCTCGAGGGGGAAAACTACCCCTAAACAACCGTCCAATCGCCAACTCAATTGCCCGTGCTGATGTGGTGTACTGGAATTCCCATATCCAGAAGGTTGCCTATACACAATTCAGTGCCTACAAAGCAGGAGCACCTACAAAGCACCTCTCCAATTGCTATATTCAATATGTAAGTTAGCTTTATTCCTACTATGTCACAAAAAGTGCAGGGTTGCCATTTTCTTAAAAACCGGGAAACTACACCAGATCCAGGCTTCGGTGCTTCACGGAAAAACGTGAACGTTGACACAAAAATGTTTTAAAACGAGATTTAGCGTGAAGAACGTGAATTCATGGAAAATGGGGCGAAGGTGTAGTTGTTTAGCGACCAATTTTTACGTCGATTTTTACATTCATTCGTCAATAGGCCAAATCAGTATAAAAAACTGATCATTCCCCGCGATGAAACAATCAGGTCTGTGCTTTCCGTGAACGTATACCGTTCGCTGCGCCGTTCTCAACAAAACCATTTGTGTTTAGTACGCGAATCCGAGAGGAACGTTGGTTCCTCACGTTCTGGTAGAGTGGCACAACGCGAGGTGCCCGACCCCCGACGAGAGGTTGAACTATCTGACTAAAAAGCGTCATACGGCTGAACGATTGAATTGTCTCTACAGAAAGGAGAAGGACAAGAAAGGAGAAGACGTGTCAGGCAAGCCATTGGCAACCAGCAAACTGGGTCTGAACTATGACGTGCATGGCGGTATGGAGGTGTACAACAATAACAATTGGTCTACCGTTTGGACAGGCCGCATAGTGACTCCAACCATTGAGACTGATAATGAGCATCAGAATCACACTACTAATGTTGAGAGAGGTACGACATTTTCTGCATTTTAAATTTTCGGATTCGTGATGCACTCAGGAGTCAGGAACGTCTTCAAATAGTCTATGCGGCAAATTTAGGCCTACCTGAAATAGTCGCTTAAATAGGCAAATATCGGTAAAACCCGTTGAAAACGTTAGTTTACGAAAAAGTACTATTGCACCACTTCGGTTTTTTCGGATTATTTTTGTTGAATAATTTTTCTAATAATTTGATCAAATAGGCGAAATATGGTGAAATAGTCGTAGTCGCAAGTGATGATGAAATATTATTTCCGAAAATAGTTAATAATGTCACTCTCATTTTCCACGCTACACCGCCGTTAGATAATTGCACCCTTTTTTTAGGAGAAACGTCTGAGGAGGAGGAAGATGACGACGAAGTGCCTGAGCCAGACGCAGCGATTGAGATCAGCCAGCCAGACCCGAACTTGCAGAAGTTGAAAGACGATAACGAGAAGTTGACAGCCGATAACGAGAAGTTGAAAGACGACAAAAAGAAGTTGACAGCCGATAACGAGAAGTTGAAAGACGATAACGAGAAGTTGAAAGACGATAACGAGAAGTTGAAAGACGATAACGAGAAGTTGAAAGACGATAACGAGAAGTTGACATCCGATAACGAGAAGTTGAAAGACGATAAAAAGAAGTTGACAGCCGCTAAGGAGAAGTTGACAGCCGATAACGAGAAGTTGAAAGACGATAACACGAAGTTGAAAACCGCTAACGTGACGATGACACTGGATAAGTTGACAGCCGACAACGAGAACACGAAGAACACTTCAACTGCAAGTGGATCAGTGGCAGGGCAGAAAAGGAGACGGTCACCAGTGCCGACGAAGAGTAAGAAGCAGAAACTACAAGTAGCACCGGCAGTAATAAGAAATATTCTCCCATGGTGTCTGCATTTAGTCGACCTTCAACAACCCCAAGCTCAAATGTCCTCTACTCCAGGTAATTCATAGTTTATTTTTGGCGCAGCAGGGGATTTTTTTTTCGAATTTTAAGCAAATACCAATGCCCCCCTATATGTACCATGCTACACGGACTTAAATAGGCAAGGTAGATATGTAAGCATGGTATATTCGGTTGGGTGTAGGCATGATTGATACTGTGATGTGTTGGGTGTAGGCATTCGGCATTGTATTTTGGTTAGGGAAATGAATCCGCCCCTGAATCCGACCCTGAGTGGACAACCCTAACAAAGATATATGGGTAAACAGATATGCTGTATAGCCATTTCGGCTACTAATTTCTAATATCTGTTCGTTGTTTCAGTCGTTGTTCAAGACGCTGGGTTCACGGAATGTCTGATGGATATTTTCCGGGATATTCCGCCTCAAACTTCGCTTCACACCGTGGTGTGCCTCATGTCTATAATTGACCGTAGGGCGGCTGCAGTCGATCCGTTGGATTACCAGTTCTTGTCGGATTACCATACAGAGAAGAAAAACTCCTCAAGTTTCATGTACACGTATCCGTGGTCGTATTTCACGCACCTTAAACGCAATGTCGGCAAATTTCATTTATATTTAAAAAAATATTTACTGGTTACAAACTGTGTTACCGAGACGTTAACAAAAAAAGTGCGTTTCCTGATCCATGTTGAGGAAACAAAAAATTTTGGTTGTTATTTTTAATTTTTAGAAAAAAAATCAATTTAAAACAACTATATAGACAAACGAAAAGGAAATTAGTTTGTGATTTTTACAATTTTAAGTTAAAGCACATATAATTTAAGAAAACTTGATTTATAATAAAAGTGATGGGATAGGATAGTTTTTGCAAGATGCATAGTGTTTAAGTCAAATTGACTTTTGATTAAACATTTAAAAAATAAGCTTTGAATCCGTTTATATTTGAGTGAACATAATTGCATTTACTTTCAGATCGACTGATTTCTAGAACTTTTAGTGGACATTTTCTGCAGAGTTTCATTATTAACAATAGAAAATTTTGCACGGTATGTGGTTCACCGCGCTGAATTAATTTTGATAACTGGCGTTCATTTTAAGAGTTTCTCATCAATATTTAGTGTTTCTATTTTTAGAGATTCTCATATAGAAAGGATTCGGCGGAGTTTTTATGGTGTCAGTAACATTTGGGACATGAAACCATGGAATGTTACGTGTCTTGGCGTGCCTGGTTTGAAAACAAGGCAATGGCCAGAATATTTGGTCACCGTTTTAGAAATGCAGCCTGACTTGATAATAATATCTCTAGGAGGGAATGATACCAGCATACACCCTAGATTTCCTTGGCTTGCCCACAATTCTGCTGCAGGACATACAATGAAATGATTTTGATACAGCTTGAATACCTGTGATGGTTACATCTGCAATTAAACGAACACATAACAACACTATTTTGGAGCTCAAAGGTTTGGGCAGGGGACTTAGAGAACGATATAATTCGTTTTCTAGTTTGACAAGGTCCAAATTTGGTTTTCTAGATGACGGAGTTCATTTGAATGAGCTAGCTTACCGCCACTGCTTGAAGGAAAGCATTCAGTCAATAGACAGTCAGAAAAAATGAGCCATTTTTTCAAAGTCAATTAAAAAGTGGGAAACAACTAAGCTTTTTTGGGTCAAACTTGCAATAGGTTATCATAATTGGCTAATTTGTAATCAACAAATAGTTCTGATAAAACGTTGATTAGGTTGTTTTTATTTCACACCTTATGAAATTTAAACCGTAAGGCAGGAGCATTTTTTTCTTGTTCTTTGTTTTTAACCCAAAATCAAGCTCCAGATTTTTACAGAAAAAAATTAGTGATATTACACACTGTTTTCTTTTCCGTCTTAAATTAATCGTGTTTTAATTTCCGAAGTAGGAGTATTCTGAAGTAGGAGTATTTCTATATTTGTATATTTTTGTTTGAATGGCTTCTTTCTTTGATTTTATTATTATAGGTGTTAAAAGAGAATTTAGTTGTTTGATGCTGACAAGCGTTTCGTCATCTGGCCCATGAAAACATCCAAATTGGAATGAATTAGTTAAAAAATTTAATTCTTTATATTTTTCACACTAATGCAGTCAGTAATGTTTAGAAACCTTCGAAGTCTCACTGCAATTCAAATATTTTTTCTTGAGTTGAAACAAGCAACTGATTACCAACAGCTAGAACTGATACAGGGATTAAAAAAAAGTAACGAGGAAAATTTCTTTAACATTTTCTGGTTCATTTTTTCTTTAGCTTATCACAACAAAATTTAATCAACAACTAGTTGGGCTGCTCATTGGGAAACTATACGCAATTCAGTCAACATATGTTGTAAATTATGTGAGAATCTATAAGAGCTTGAGTTTTCTAAACAAAACCCTAAATTATGTTGGTAATGAACTTTTTTTCTTTATGGTTTGTAAGATTCGGAATTTTTCCGAAATCAACAAAACTAATTTTGCTAGATAATTTAAAGTTCAAGCTGTTTTTTTTCTGTGAAAAATTATATATATTTTTAAATTTATAATGAACCATTTGGCAACATCCGCTGATGAACTTAACCTTGATGATACCTTGATGAATTAAAATGAACCAAATAGTGCTGTGGAGAATGTTTTGAGAAAAATACATTTTACGAAGAATCAAATTTAAGAAACAAACTGAATCATTGCGGTAAATATGATAGTTTTATGAAATATGAACAAAATTTGGAGATAGATTTCAAAGGTGAAAGAGGCGCACAGTTTATACGAATTTTATTTTAAAAAAAAGGTTCGAGTTATCACGCAGCCGTGGTTCTGATTTGGTCTGAAAAAGGATATTATGATCCACAGCATCTGATAGTGTTCAGAAAAAAAACATTTTAAACGCTTTTCAAAATCTGTTTAATCATGAAGTAAAATCATTCGTTTCAAAACAAGACATGAAAAAATACGAAAATTGCATACGCATTCACTCGCATTAGTGTGAAAAAAGCACACGTCGATGCATGAAGCGAAAACATCTAGACGGTAACAAAATATGTAGAACACCTCCCCAGCCACAATCAAATAATCATTGGAAATTAGAATTAAGACAACAATATCCTTTTGAAGTCGTTAAACATTTAGCTGAAGTTGGTTTGGCTGAATTTTCAACAAACGGAGACATCAATGTTTTTCCTCCTCTGAATTGTGACAAGTGGATGTGTGCTGCCTCAATTGATGGGTATACTTCCCACAAATGTTCGTTTATTTAAGATTATTTGAGTCCAGTGTCAATTTATCGATGTGTGCCGGTCAGTTTTCTTGTAAACACTTGACAAGGTATGCAGTAAAAAGAGGAACACTCCGAATGCAAAAAATCGAGTGGTCCAGATGGTAAAACTTTAAGATTAAGAGATGAGGGGATCAAAAACAAAAGTCTCGCGAACGTTAAATTTTTGTTAGAACTGGACAAAAAAACGAACGGAAGCAAGAACACATAAGTTGTCGAAAATAAGTGTTTTTTGGCCTTTGGGTGAGCAGTATATTTTCACCAACATGCAGTTCGTAAGTGTTCAGAATGTTAGCATGAAAATGCGTTACGCCGGTGCTTGTCATGAAAAAAGGGACCATTCCGGTCTTAAGATTTTGAATTTTCGGGATTTTATTGACGGTTTACCTGCTTGTCGAAAATACACGAATAGTCAGAGTAATTTTGAATGACTACAAAACTTATAAAGAAAGCCAAGATGCCATGTCCACCTTTAGTTTGCGGCCACCAAAACTGCTTTGTATGAGCAACTTTGAAATTTATTTTTGTTTTTACGAGTTCAGTAAACTTAACATTGAAACTTCTCTATTAGTTAGTCTTGGGAAGCAAGATTTTTGGGTCTGAAACCAAAAACACTAATTCTGAAACGTACGTTTCAGCCTTAGGAACCAAATTTTAAAATTGGTTTGGTGGGTTTTAACACCGTTAGTTTTCTCTAAAAAGTCAAAATTCAGCGTTCGGAGCTCAATTTTGAGACCAAAAACTCAATTTTTGTGTTCTGAAACCTGAAACTAACAAAAACTTACCATTTAAGACCAGGTTTTTGACTTATGGTATCCAAATTTGGGTTTGACTAATTCAACTTTTGCTGTTTTACTGGAATCCGTTTACAGAAACTTAAAAATTTGACCGGAAACTATACTTATTTTAACTGAAACGTTTGACCCTTTAACTGAAACCTAGACTGAAACCAAAATTTTTGGCTGGTAAAAATCAATTTTTTAGTGCTTAGGCTATTATATGAAACCTAGTTTATCAATATAAAGTAGATGTGTCAGTTTTTTAGACTTAGTTTTTGTTGTGAAACCTGATATTTTTGTGCTGAAACTAAAACTTGGTGTTTGGTGTTATATGGTTAACGTGTAAGATTGGTTTTAGTGCGTATTCTTATTGTTTATTAGGTGTATATTTAAACTGTGTCATAAAAAACTAATGATTTATTAAAAAACACCCAAATCCGTTCCTTCCTTCGTGGTTTTTGTTATTTTCTTCCTTAGTTTCAGTAATTGGTGGCTTTACTGATGGATGATTTAGGTTTATGTTATGTTAAGGTGGATAGAATTAAAATTATTTTAAGAAAAAATGAGGATAAGCCTCGAGAAATGATGAAGGATTAGAATAAATAGCAACAAGCGTGGATGGTTTGAGATAATGTGATGAAGAATTCAATTTATCATACAATTTAGGGTACTCTTAGATCGCACATATGACCACTTAACCCCCTCGAAAAAATAAATGAAGATATTTAATAAGTTTTTGAGCACTTTAGTTTAATACAGAATTTCGTTAATTTTAGTGATGATAACTTTAAACTGAAGTTTCGGCAAAAATTTAGTGGATTACTGGACAAAACGGGTATATCTTACTAGCGGACTTAGGCAGAGAACGATTCTTTCAGAAATTTTATATATTATTATAATAATAGATAATAGTTAAGTTCATGAGCTAATGTCAGTTAGAAAGCCGTATAATAAATTTAAAACTCAAATTAGGACATAAAGTCTCTAACATCATATGGTATATCACTAACACTGAAAAAGATCATATTGGTATACTAGCAAAACACCATAACGACGATAAACACGAATTATACGTCTTTTTTCGACGATATACTCCAGAAATTGACACAATTCTTCAGCAAATAAAAATACCAAATAATATAATTTATATACCGCAAGAACGATTAATTGCTTCACTCCCGATTGCTTTTTGATATCATAATATACCCAAGCACAAAACTACTTGCATTTTAATCACTTTTTATTAAAAACACAAATTTTTTCATACAAAAATTAAAAACCTAACAAATTCATTCCAAATTCATTAGAAAAATTGAAATATTCTTTATATTGTTTATCATTCCCTAGATAAATATTTATGTCCCTAAAATGATGTAAAATGCTATGACCAACTTTTATCAAGTAAATACAACAGCATTTAATTTAAAACTAAAATTAAAAAATAAATCCACAAAAATTATTTGGTATATCACCAATATCCAAAAGGATCAAATCACAATTTTGTCCAAACACCCACACAAAAATATTCACGAATTAACCATTCTCTCCAGCAGCAATACCCCAGAGATAACTTCTATCTTAAAAAAGCTTAAGCAGCCCCATAGCACTATTGATCTATCTAACAAAAATTCGTATTCATTGAACCCAGCAAACTTCATTGTAACTTAAATACAATTATTTCAGTCCGTACAATTGATCAGTACACAACACATCCAAACCCTTTATATATTGTTAACAAAACATTGAGTGTATTAAACAAAGATGGCAAACGTAGTAGCATACCCAGATTTAGCTCTCGAAAAATTTACCGGCTTAGATCCGAATGAAGATGCAAGAGATTTTCTTGATATAGTAGAGAAAAAGATAGCATTTTCCCTAGGCACTAGACCAGGAGACGCAGGTGACGAACAAGACGCATATGATAACAGAAAAAGAGCCTTATTTGGTTCAATATTAAGAGGTCCAGCCGCTCAATGGTATCAGGGATTAGCAGCAAACTTACCTTGGAATGAGATAAGAGATCAATTCATAGATAGATTCACTGATGATAAGGATAAGTATAGGAGACGAATAAAAGCAGAAAACATAAAAAGACCTGATGAATTCATTAAAAGCTACATACATAGATTAAGCACCACAGTAGACCGTGGATGGCCTAATCCAACTTTTAATGATGATCAAAGAACAGCGAAGAAAATGGAATTCCTTGTACGCGGCTTAAGCCCGCCAGGCTTGAAACAAAAGGCTCATCAATTCCTAATTGAGAATCCACCCGCAACATGGCAACAATTAAAAGATCATATTGCAACAAAAGACTTAAGTTTTGCAGTAAGTAGTGAGTTTACTGGAACAGCCTCAAGTAGTGTTGATAATAAGTTGGAGATAGAAGGAATAAAGGATCAGCTTAAGGAGCTAACAGGACTAATGAAAGATCATAAAATAAATGCAGCTTATAATCCAAATGAACCCAGAAATAAACAAAACCATACCCGATTTTGTAAATGGTGTCGTAGGTCAGGTCATACTATCAGTGTTTGTTTTAAATACAGAGACCACAAAGATCAAAACAGAAAACCAACTCAGTATCGTGAAAAATTTTCAGACAATTATAATCGAAGATCTAGGCCTCGAGAAGAAAATAGTTATAAAAATCGATACAAGGGCTATAACCAGCGAAATAACAATTACATATCATATTCTCCGTATCCTAGACAGTTCAATAGTAGAACAAATAGTTTCGATAGATCTCGATCTCAAAGTTGTGGATCAAGAGATAGAAATTTCAATAATAGATTTAACGATCAAAATAACCCAAATCGTTATAATACTTACAACACAACCTCAAATAACTATAATAAAAATAGGAACAGAAGCAATTCTATACCCGATCGAAATAGAAGATCATTTTCCCAAGACAATTATCGAACGCGATACCAAAACAGACCTCACGAAAATAAATTCCCTTCCTAATCAAGCAAGATCCCTAGGTGATTCAAAACCATCCTCCAGAGAAAATAGTCGAGACAGAAACCCTAAAGTACAATTTAGTGAGAAAAAAATCCATGGCTATTACAGCGATGACGAAGGCGAGGAATTTACTTTAAACTAGAACAGTCTCCGCAAGATGAAAAGTCACAAATGTATATTAATCTATATCAACATCCCGTCGGAGACAAAAATAAAAATAACGGCCTTGAAACCCAATTTTTAGTAGATACTAGAGCAACTTGTTCACTGTTAAATTATGATACCTATTTAGAATACGCAAAAATACAAAAGTTGACACTTACTAAAGCACAATCCAAAACATTTGCTGTTAATAGACAAAATCTCAAACTCTTACGATATACAAATTTTAACGCTAGTTTTGACAGTAAAGGTGATTATTTTGTAAAAATTCGAGCATGGGTTGTGGCCAAGGACGGATGGAAACTTAATATATTAGGTATGGATTTCCTCCCTAATTCAACTAAATCGATCGACTTTTCAACACCAATACTAGAACTTGAAATGTACCCAGGAGTATCAGTCGCTATCAGCAATATAAAAAGCAAAAGCTATCCATTTATAAGTAGTTATCAGAATGTACTTCTGGACCAAACTATAACTTTAGCACCAAAATCAACTCGTGTCATTTCCATACTCCCAGCTGACAAAGTTTTTAAAAAAGGAACATCATTCAAACTTGATAAAGACCTACAACAAAAAGGAATATACACTTATAACACATATTGTAATCATGACAAGAAAACGTTACCTATAATGATAAACAATTCTAAAGAATCAAAGGTCATTATATCCAAAGGTTCAATTGGACAAACTTTCGAGGACATTGAAACTGATTCAAAAACAATCTACAGCGTCGCAGACAATATAGCTTTTATGGAAATTTTGTTCAACAAAAACGAACATCTTGATCATATTTTTCATGTAAGCGAGCAATCAAAAGATCAATTATTCTTCAAAAGTGCTTCAATTGGTGAAAATCATAAAAATTCAAAAAGGAAAAACAAGGAAATTTTGAAACAAAAAGAACTAGATTATACTAATAAATACGAACTAGAAACAGCTTTCAGCAAGGAATTGAAGGATCTGAAACATAAATCTGAACTAAACTCTCAAACACATTTTACAAATATACAAATTCATGAAATACAGAAAAAATTTGACAAGACAAAACAAGAGTTTCTAAAAAAATTTGACTTTACTCACTCTGACATAGACCAAAATCACCTAATGAATATGCTATTACAAAATAAAGACGTAAATTCACAACATAAATACGACGTAGGACTAGATAAGCAAAAATTCCATGTAAAACTTTTACCAAACTCTGTATTGACTAAACAAAGACCATCAAGAGTCTCATTGCATTACCAAGAAAAACTGAATGACTTACTAGACCAACTATGTAAATCAGGAATAATTAGAGAAATGGGAAGTAATACCGAAATGGGATCAGAATTTATTAACCCACTTATAATACTTCCAAAAGGGAACATAGTCAAGCTCGTTATCGATGCGAGATACCTGAACTCAATAACTAACTTAAGTCGTTATTCATGGCCATTAGAACCAATAGGATCGCTCATCACTAAGCTAAAAGGAAATTTCTTCATCACGAGCGATTTATGCTCAGGATACAATCAAGTACCTTTAACAGAAGAAACACAACAATTAACAAGCTTTGTAATTGGATCAAAACAATACACTTTTAAACGAGGTTTTTACGGATTATGTGGTCTGCCAAAATTCTTCAGTAGAATAATGACAATACATTTTGCACCCTTAATAAAAAGAAATCAAGCAGTAACCTATATAGACGATACAATAATGCAAACACAAACGGTAGAAGAAATGTTCGATATCATTGCTACATACCATGACTTATTAAGAAAATCAGGACTAAAAGCTCAACCAGAAAAAAGTACTTTTTTGAGAAGAGTACAGTTTTTAGGACATGTAATAAGTAAAAATGGCATACAACCAGTCAAGAAAAAGGTAGACGATCTCAAAGCATTGAAATCGCCAGAGAACAAAAGAGATGTAATGAGAGTGTTAGGTTGTTTAGGATTTTATAGTATGTATATAAAGAATTTACATGGAGACTCAAAACCTTTCTATGATTTGATACGGAATGATAGTTTTTAAATGGACACAAGATCATGAAAAACTATTTAACGAAATAAAAGAAAGAATTAGCGCAGATACAATTTTAGCTATACCAGACACAAGATATCCTTTCCATGTACACGTAGACTCATCATCAATAGGAATAGGTTCAATATTGGTACAAGAATTCCCAGAAGGAAAACGTATAATATCCTTTAGTTGAAGAGTATATAACAAAGAACAAAAAATGTCAACAACAGCTAGAGAGCTTTGCGGTGTTGTATCAGCTCTACAAACATACGAACACTATTTATTAGGTTCACCACATCCAATACATCTCTATACTGATCACGAAGCCTTGATTTACCTTTGGGGAAGAAGAGGTAAACTTTTCCATAGATATTTTAGATACCAATTGGTTATATCACAGTTCCAAAATTTGAAAATTATTTGGACCGAAGGAAAAAACCTAGCATTCTCAGATATTTTAAGCAGAAATGTAACAACTAAAGATTTAGACAAACACCAATTAAAACATAAGAAAATTCCAAAAGACAATTTATTCTACGACAAAATGGCTACGAAGAAAACTACTTCATAGTACATGATACCGAAAAAGGACCCAGCGACGAATTTTTTCCTGTCATTAAGCAAAATAAGAACGGTGTAACTAGTTTCAAAATAAACAACGACAAATTAATCAAAATACCCAAGGAAACAAAAAAAGAACAAATTTGCTCACTAACTGATATAAGTTCTTGCTTTATAAAAGGTTCAGCTATCAACCAAGTTAGAATGATTCAAACAAAATACCAAATAATAATGCAAATGACGAAGAATCAGATCATAACTACTCCAAATTGTCCTTCGAATTAAACACTAACCCAACCCAATTTGGGGATTATATGTCAAATTACGATATTGAAGACCAGTCCGACCTCCTACACTTTGAAACGATTGATGAACAAGATGAAATCATTCAAGAATGTTTGCTAAACGATGAAATTGCACTATGTGAACAATTAACCAATAAACTAGAAAACAAACAAATTGCAACCAAACTGCCTAACGAAACACTTACAAACAAGGATAACCTTACTCAGATTTTCACTAGTTTCAACAACCTAGGAAAAATTATAGATTTAAACACGGAACTTATTGCCAGAGAACAAGACACCGATGCAGTCATAAAAATCGTAGAATTAGTAAGAAACAAAAACAAAGTCTACATTATAGACAATCGAAAGCTTTATCTTCATATCTAAACAAATTTGAAACATTATTATTATTAGGAAATATTCTTTGCATCGAACAAACATCAGATAATCCCGAAGTGAAAGAAATTAAAATTTGTGTACCTATGTCACTTTTTGTAAAAACATTTGAATTGGCCCTTACAGATCAATTAGCAGGTCATGTAGGAAAAGACAAAACCATGGCGAATATAAAACGATTTTTCTTTTGGCCAGGCATGTATAAATGCATAACCCAGTTAATAGCAGGATCTCTTGACTGTCAAAAAAATAAACATAAACGTCACGATCTTAACCAAGCACCGTTAGAACAATGGACGGATACAGTACCTTTCCCGTTTCATACTGTATACATAGATCATAAGGGACCAATTAATCCTACATCAAACGGAAAGAAACACTGTTTAGTTGTGGTAGATTCATTTTCTCGATTCCTCCAAGTATATCCAGTAGCTAACACTACCGCATTTGAAACAATAAAAACTTTGGAAAAATTTATTCTCACATTTGGTATTCCACAAAAACTAGTTTATGATAAAGGAACAGCTTTCATCAACGAAGATTTTACTAGTTGGCTTCATGAACTAGGAATAACACATGCTCCCAGAATCGCATATTCAAAATGGACAAATGGTAAAATGGAAATACAAAACAAACATCTAGGAACACATTTTAGAATTTTCTTCGATCAAGCAAAGGGAAATTGGAGTGATCTAGCTGCGAAATTCGCTTTGGCTCATAACATCACTATCGACGCAAGTACTGGATTAACACCATACGAAATTGTTTTCGGACAAAAACCTCAAATACCAATCTCTTTAAAATTAGGATTACTTCGAAATTCAGAATTAACGTGCAACTCTGAATTCTGTGCTAATCTCCCATTACACAGACATTCTTTACAAACATCATCAAATAAAGCTATACAATCATTATTAAAACCAAAAATTAACACTTCACTACTTATCCGAGAGAACCAATTTAAATACATCTATAATACAGCTTACAAGAAAAGTCTTGAAAACAACGCCAAAATCCACAAATATCGAAATAAATATAAATTAGGAAAACCCTTAGAAATAGGTCAAAAAGTACGGATGGAAAACCATTCCATAGAAATTTGCAAATCAAAAAAATTACAAGAACTACGATCAGGCCCATATACGATAACAAATAAAGTAACGAATGTAAACTATGAAATACAATTAGATTCAGATCAAACTATAAAAAAGACAGCTCATAGAAACCATCTAATTGAATACTTTCCCAATGAAGAAAAAGCAAAGGAACTGGTGAATGACTATGTTTTAAAAGAACAGTCCTACAAACCATTCTATGAAAATCTAATGAAATCAAGGAATAAAATTGTCAATACACCACTCACCAACAAATCATTTCAAAACCCAATGGGTTCATCAGAATATTTAACTGTCGAAACACACCATAGATGAGAAAATAATATAGAACTACATGAAACTGAACAAGAAAAAACTTTAAAGAATATTGACTCAGGATTTCAAGAGCACAACACAGAAACTATACAAATGCCACATACACCAGGATTAGCTCAGAGAAGGCTAACCTCAACACCTCTTTATCCAAACGACAAGAATGGTAATTATTTCGAAGAAATGTCATATATACCATCTACATCAAGACACAACCCCCAAAACGGACAGACATCTGTTCAAACGGGCTCGACAAATGACAGAATTCAGAGACATCGGCGACAACCCAGCTTCTACCAAGCAGGATTCAACTAAAAAATCTCTAATAGTCTTCACTAACTAAAAACAAAAAACTCATTTTGTAATCTGCGGGTCATCAATTTGGATACAAAAGATTATTCAAATTATGACCCCACACGTAATGCTCAATCAAACTAGTCAATTTTTTTAAAACAATGGTTTTTTCCAATAAAAACCAGCCAAAAAATTTACTATTGCTAATTTTTAGCAACTTCGCGATAATGATGAAATTTACTACTCTACTTTCAACATTTATACCACTTGTCATTCTACAGAATGATGATTTGGAAAACGTATCAAAATCTCTCAAAGTTACTCACTATGACTGTTCAAGCATGCAGGAAAATAAAATGCATGCTTTAAATCAAGTGGCCCCATGTAAAGTTAGCCCAGAAAACCTTTACACTACCGATAGCACAATTAGCGTATATCAACGGTCTTATAGAACATACGTGAACGCAGTTATGTGTAAAATTAAAACATTTCCCATTCGTTATAATTGCGGAATGTGGGCACATTCTTCCATCGTTCACAATATGAACATGATAACCTATGAAATTATTATATCACCAGAAGATTGCGAAAAAGCAGCAAAGAACAACAAAATTACAGTGAATGAAGATGGATACACCCATGAACTAATTATAAAAATGGATGAAAGTATTTTACAACACAGAAATGAAGGAACATCATTAGAAGGCGACAGTTCGACAGCATGCAAGAATAGGGGACAAGTCAAACACTATAGCTACGAAACGCACATGCAAAAAGTTCAACTCAAAGTAAATCTAGAAACAAAACAAGTACAAAATCCTTACGGTATCCCATTACCATGCACAGTACTCGAAGGCGGATGCGAATCAACATCATTAGACCCTTATGCTTACATATGGGACATGCCCGCAAATTGCGTAGTCACAAAATTGTTTTCTCAAAAAGCGAAAATGGTCAAGTACGCTAATAAGTTGGACCACCCTCAATATCATATACTGAGTGAGGGATCGGCACCCAATGGCCTAGTCCTCAAAATTCGCCTTTACAACAAGCAGCAAGAAGTCTGCAGCAGGCCAGGAGCATTATATAAAACAAATTTTGAGTCCTTGTTTATTTCTTATTCAGGCGGTTTTGAGATGAACACTGGTGAATCCAGCAACATACGACACGATGATAGAAATTACTATCAAATGCAAATAAATGAGAACGATCAAATAAGAGTGAAACCTTTGAACTATCCTCTGGGATCAGGTAATTTTTCATTCCTCCATGATGAACGTAACAATTAAAATCGAGATCCTCTTTGGCGCCATGTAGGTACCGATGAAATTGATTACGATCTGGGTGCAAAGTTAGATTACATAATGTACTTTCATGCTAAACAACTCAGACATTCTGAAATGACATTATTACAGAATCAATGTGAACTCGAAAGAACACAAATTCTAACAATAATGATGTTAGCTTTACAAAATACCAGGCTTGCAGGATACATGTTAACTGGCAACCGCTTTATGTTTTTGGACACCGACGGAGCAGTTGGCTGGCTGTATCACTGCCCTAAAAAAGTTTCACCTCTTAAAGTTCTCGAAAAATGCTTTGATCGAATACCGATCTTTTACAAGGGGCGAAAAATGTTTGTCGACCCTATTACCCGCCAAACTTTTCTTTTTGCCAACAAAATACATTGCGTTAGTGGCTACAAAAATGCCTTTCAACTTGACTTAGATGATAAATTATCTTGGTACCAATTAATGCCGGCTTCAATACCTTTCAAGACTCCTTTAATGTTCGCTCCACAAGATATAGGCCATATTACGGAATTTCCCGTATACGATTCGCGACGCGCAGGCATGTATACCCCAAAACAATTAAAAGCTTTTTGGGATAACATTATTCATAACACAGCATCAACATCTATTTTCAAAAAAATTACAAGAACTGTTCTCCAAAATGGACACATGGATTATGCAAATTCCGACGCTTTAACCGCCGCAATGGGTTTAAACCAGAAAATTTATCTAGATTCTCTGCTCTCACCGGGATTTTTCATGAATAGTTTCATCGGAACATTCGGTTTTGTTGCTTTTTTCTTAGAGAAAATCGGAATTTATTTTGCCTGTTTTCTTTTTCTCAAATTCCTGCTAGAAATAATAGTAACAACTATTAAAGCTTTGGAAATTAATAAGTTAACAAATCGTACTATGAGCTTCTGGAAGATAAAATTAGGTGCAACGTATAACCTTTTCGTTCTATCACTTTTTACTTCCATTTTCTCAACCGAAAACTCCACTCTTGAATCATCAGATTCGCGAAACTCAAGACAAAAACAAATACGACAACAAAATCATAATCAAAATATTTACCAAGAAAGCACTGCTTCAATACCTATGAAAGAGCGAAATGAGCCTGCAGTACCCTTAATGTCACCAGATTCGCGAAACGAACCTGGTTTATACCCAGACCTAAATAACCAAAATGAACATTTAGTACGGACCAATGTAATAGGAACGAGCTCTAGCACAACAATCCCTCATCCAACCACCAACAACAATACTATAACACCAATCTAAGCAACAGTTTTCTATTTCAGAATGCCCTCAAGAAAACTGTGCATCCCCATAGACTAAATGCTAGTCGATATTTTAGACAGACAAGTTCTTTTACTGATTCAATTTCCGACACTTATAAATAAACTGTTTACACGAATAGCAGCTGTTGACTTACCGCAATTAGGAACCAATAATTTTATACGCCTCATGCTAATTGTTTATCCAGGAAAAGTGATTCATGAAGCTGTCATTGAATCATCGAATCCAAAATATAATTATATCTGTTCGTTTCCTCAAAGTAACGAATCTGCTATCATAAAAATTACTTCAGAAGGAGTTCATTTTTGTGTGTGAAATACCACGATACAAAAAATTTACTTGAACACAAACATTTAAATGTTGGTAGGAATTTTGGATCGAGACATTCGTTTATTACATCAACTCCCAGGTTATGTAAACAAAGTACCAGCTTTAATAGCATCAGCAAGATTACCAAAAACCAAACCAAATGATTGTATTCACCTTTGATAATAACTTATCCTGAGGAAACTGTTCAAGAAATTGAAATTGACTCTTCAAACAAAAAATATGATTATATTTGTTCTTTACTTGAAGGAAATACCTCAGGAGTCGTCATTACCGATTTCGAAGGAATTCACTTCTGTGTATAAGTATTAAACCAGAAACAACAAAATTGAATGGATACATTCAAATATAAAATTTGGAGAAAAATAAATGTTCTTTGACACACTAAATCAAAATTTCTGCTTAATCATATCTTGCCCTCATTTCCCAAAGAAATTTTATTCCCGAGTCACAACAGCAATTTTACCATCCGTAGCAATTGATAACAATTTACACTTAATTATCAACGACTTTCACCATAATCAAAATTACGATATTATCGTAAAGCAAACCAATCCTAGATACAAAGATATTCTTCACATCTTAAAGTATAAAAACTCAGCCATATTCGAAACTGCTTGTGAAGAAATTATTTTTTGTGATTAAAATAATTGAAAATAAATGTTATTTAAACACAACAATCGTCACGTACTCCTTTACCAAATAGAAAAATCCTTCGACGCTTGTAACAGTTCATATTGTCCAAAACTTATCTTATATTTCGATTATTGTAATACTTGGGAAGACGGAACAATTGAAGTCTTCCACAACTCGCCATATTGGAACTTTTTTCTAGTTTTGTCGAATACATGCTTAAGTCATCTGCCAAAAGACATAAACGATTTCCATTCAAATGATCTCACTAACCTCTCGTAATCTGTTTATCGGGTTACCAAACCTACGTTACTCACTCATTGGAGTAGAAAAACACTCTGAAAACTTTTATCTTTTACATGTGAGTAAGGTTAACTCCAGTATAGCAACTACAATAACAGTTCCAGGAAATCACCCTAATTTCCTTGAACTAAGTCATTTTCTTGCTTTTGACAAATGCAGAAATTTTTCTAAATCCACCTACTTTCTCTAATTAGAAAAAATGATGTTTAATATCAACGACCAACCAGTTTCAGTTGTTCAAATAAAGAAAACATTTGAATTACAACCACATTTACAAGTTTACATGATAGTTAATGTTCGATACATCGAAACAAGTACTTTTGAGGAACTTAGTATTTACCCCACTTCCCGATATTGGCCATTCTTTCTTTTTGTATCTGATCACCCAGAGTCTTGTCCTACCAATATTGAATGTGAACATTGTACCTTAGACTAGAATGATAATTTTTTACGAAGGAACCTTTGTCCAAATTAAAGGGTTCCAACGCTCCTTCATTCTAGCAGAAAATTTCAAAATAATCCCCATTTTTATAATTCATGTCGAAACGCTTTATAATGGCGAACTACAAAGCACCATTATTAAATCAAGCAATAAATACTGGCATTTAATACTATGTCTTGCAAATAGCCTAACATTTCCCATTCCCTGCGATCTAGACCAGATTGAATGAGCAGTGAGAATGACAACTGAATGTCCTATATTTTTGGAAATTTGCGATCAAATGAAAAAATTACATAAAAATTTACCTCCACAACCACCACATTTAGTTTGCGTTAATTGTTATAATAAACTCAAGCTAAGAGCTAGTACACCATTCGCAAAAATTCCTTGCCCCACTTGCAGGCAGATTATTCATGCAATTAATATGACAGAATACGATGTCTGTAATATCTGCAACCAATTAGTGTTATCCAGAAACAAACGAAAGGGTGAACATATGATAGTTAAGCACCCTTATATTACTGTATGCAATAACTGCATTGAGAAATGCAAAAACATCTGCCCTATCTGTTTTTCAAAAATTGCTTTTGATGAGTTTTGGGCATAACTTCTTTTTATACAATGGCAAACGGATGCCCTGTTTGTATAGAATTGAAAACAACCCTTCAATTAAGAAAACTTCACAAAAGAAAGTATCCACAACCCTTTCATTTTATTTGTAATGAATGCTACATGACTCTTAAATCCAAAACTAACTTAATTTTTGACAAATTCTTATGCTCAATATGCCGCCAGGATGTTCACGTACTAAATTTCGAACAAATTAACGAATGCCAGACCTGTAAAGGCAATAAAAAATGAATAAACAATTATGCTGTTTGTTTAGGAAGTTGCAAAATGTTCTGCTTGGTAATGGACATTGATTTTGTCCTTGATTATAATCTCCTCGTCCAAGTTGACGGTTACCAAGCTCGCACAAATCGTATTTATATTCATCCCGATCAACAGCAGTTGGATAATTTTTGCAAACGTTTTAGTCCTGGCTTCCACGATGAAGAAAAAATTTACTGTCAAAAGCAGCAGTAGATTTTTTAATATTATCATAAATGCGTTCAACAAGGACGAAGATGTTATCGACATCAATTTCCAAACCTCCAATCGACTTATTCTTTAATCTTTCCTTCTTTAAAAATGATTCAGATAACTTTACCAGCTTTTATATGTAAAATTTTTCAAGCTTGTTATTTTTATTTCCAAAGTTTTCTTTATGTTTCTCAACCCATTTTACAGTACTTTCGAAAAACCATTCAACAACCCACTCTTGAATGCTCGATTTGCTACTTACCAAAATCCAAATTCAAGAAACAACATAATAACGAGCCACATCATCCACCACACTTTATCTGTATAGACTGTCATGAGCAAATTGTAGCTCATTTTTCTAAATATGGACAAATTTTATGCCCCATTTGCCAAGTCCCAAATTATACCCAATCACTTTCATATTATTCCCCTTGTTGTTCATGCGATAGTATGGTTAAAAGCGCAAATTGGGGAAATACCCAGACCCAAAGTATGGCAAGCTATCAACATCTTACTGATTGCCATCAAGGTATCACTATTTGTACAAGATGCCTCCCTAATACTGCAAAAGTTTGTCCCTTATGCCATCCCTTGCGGTTTTTCCGACCCCTGGAATTAAATCTCCACACTATACGATGTCCTTATGCAATTCCTCTACACTCCTACATTTGGTAAGGCCTCAACCCTTCAGTAATTTTCTCACAATTTTTATATCTTTATAAACAACAGTAAACACAAAATATCCTTTAAACATGCTATATTATATACTATTTACCCCCCCCGGTTTTTTCTAGTCCCTTTTACCTATAAAAGGGTACACCATGGTAAGCCTGTGGATGACCCCAGGTGGACATACATTTAAGATTAGGGGTTAGTTAATGCCCAAATTTCTATTTTTTTGCTTTAACTACATTTGCATTTTTGCTTCAAGTTTCATATCTGAGCTTAACTCAGTGTTGTAAAGTGCTTTATTCCTGTGGTTAATAAACACCATGATCGTTTTTCTTCATTTGTTTTCCGTGGTGGGTTTGTGTGAAACCACAAGATTATATTTTCCACCTTTTATAAATATACAATTTTACACTTTGTCCTTCATTGTTCAAACATTTGATAATTAGCCTTAATATCCGAATGTAATTCGGGATTTTGAATATTTGGTCATTTTATATTGATGTTTAGCAAAATGGAGTATGACCCAATTTTAAACTGGAACTGCAGAAATGCAGACCCAGCACCAGAGGAGTTTAAAAGAAGGCTGCCTCTCAGGAAGAAACAACGAAAACATGTAGCAGTACAATCTTTGTCAATGGACGACGGGTTAAATAAGAATCTTCGGAGTTTTCCCAGTTTGACTCAAAGATTGGAACTGCAGAAGTGCAGAGAAGCCAAATTGGATACGGAAAATCCAAAATTTATAACGAGTTTGAAGTACTCAATAAAGCAAAATTATAACAGATGGAAACTGCCATCGTTTATTGAAGTCGTCAACTCAACGACAATGGAAAAGGCGATGATGCCTATCGAGTTCATAATCCAGCAAGAAGATGTTATAAAGAACGAAACCAACTTCTGGAAATTAAAGAAGAGGGAGGAACACGGCTACATCCTCAAGGCAGGAGGCACGCAAGTCACCATCCCGTTTGAGGGAATAACTGCCTTTCCGAATCATGTAAAAAACAAACAGGAAGAACAAGAAGACATTCAAGAACTTACGGACGGAATGAGCTGACTGCGAATCAAGAACAAAATCAAAAAGAAGAAAATCGTGAAATTGCAACAAAAACTCGAGGCTTCACAGAGGAAGATAGCGATCCTCAGATCATACAACGTGGAGCTAGAAGCCGGAAGGAAGCTCTATATGAAACCTAACCTATCTTTATAACTTTTTCATTAGATGTTCTTTTTAAATTTTATAACTATAGTATTTAACCATTAAAGTGTTTAAATTTCCACCATGGTAACTGTAAGAATCGAACAGCTAAATTTTCTAAAAAAGGGGGTGAGTTGTAGTATTGAGAAATACTACACAGACAAAAGACCATTGTCTTAATTGTATATTTATGGACCCAATTCTAAATTGGAGCGTGCCATTTAAATTAAAGCCTCTTTTCACTAAATCAGATATTGACTGATTTACTCTTATTAGGACTACAAAATCTTGTTTTGAAAATCCACTCCTTTTTAAATCCTTGTCCAATTTTTCTCATTTTTTCATGCTCAATATTTTAAAAGGGCGGCGATTATTAATACGTCCCTTTTAACTTAACTTGAAACAAACTGGATAAATAATTAGCAGTCTTGCCGGCTGCACTGAAATTCTCCTTGCTTTGATTAAGCAGAGATGCACCTGCAATATGATGCATCAGAGAGAGTAATATGAATTTTTAATCAGACAAACTGAAGGCTGTGGTTTTTATCAAAGAGGACTAATAAGTTTAAGATATTTGATTTGAAAAAATCAAATAAAAACTAGTTGAAAATTCCCTTATAAGAAAGGGAGAACAAAGGAGCAGGTGAAACCTGAATAATTAAAGATTGAATCAGCCGCCGGTTTATGCTTACGAGCAAAAGGACTGGCCTGAAATCTTCAGTGTTTCATTTTGCTCAGTAAGCAGCAAGTTAGATCTTTTCAGTTAGACCTTTTCAAAAAATAAATAATTTTTCTTTTCTGCCTTTACAGTAAAATTAAACTAGCCTTTTTTCACAAATAAAATAGAGAATAAATTTTCATTTCAAGTTCGATAAAATTCTAAATCGAGATACTCGAGATACCCACACCTGAGGAAGTCTTGACTACAAGTACCCAAAGGACTACGGCAAGACAAAACTGACAACCAAACCAGAAGTGCCAAGTGGACAAAATCAAGGGCAACCCAAGAAATACTACTCAGTCATCGACCTTAGTAAGAAGATAAAATATTGATGAACAAAATAAGATTAACTCAACCTCACCTCATAGGTATATTTCTTTAAGCTGTTCGATTCGTTTATATAATCTAATTACCCAGTGCTTTGTATTTAACCAACTAACTAATTCATACTTTTTCTAACTATTGTTTCTACTCTACTTTTTGTCAAGACAATTTGACGATTTAAGGTGAGACTTATAACTTAGGATAAAATTACTAAGCATTCAACCAGCAACGATCGCTTAGTAAAGCACTTAGGAAACGAGGTGAAACAAAACTTGTGAAGCCTCAAGCTCACTTTCAAGGGCCACCGGATACCAACGCATCACAAGACCAAAGTCCCGAAAGAAAACAGAGAAGTGAAAATGGGAAAAGCTCAACCTTACAAACCAGTGAGTGTGGTAGATAAGACCAACGAGAGTGGCATTTTTATTTGCGACTTAGCTTGGGAAAAAAGTTGCATGTTACTATCGCAATATGCTTCGGTTGTCTAAACCTGTAGAATGGTTATTTCGGTGTCGTTTATTCTCCGCTTAGTCTATTTTGTATTCCTCTATTTAGATCAAATCTCGTCGCTAATAAATTTTCAGCAAATTTTAGTTTACCTCAAACGCAGAAGGTAAAGAGCTTTTATACCTAGCAGTCTTAGATTATTCTCATACAAAATGGTTTTTGCGGCTACGTTAATTCACGAAAAATTTTCATCTTCTCATTTCTGAAATCTCGACTCTAAAGGGAAACTGCCACAATAATTTTATATATCATTAATTTCGATGCTAATAAAATTTTTATCAGCACGTTACAGTTTAATTTTCAAATCAGAAAGTAGAACGGACCCTTTATTCCTAGCAAACGTTTCGTCCGACGTAAGCAGTTAAATTTTTGCAGCTGAGAATCTTGGATAAGTTGAGGGAACTTTTCAGGAGTCTGTTTTTTATTTTGCTTTTTATGTTGCTTTTTATTAAGAGACAAGAGTCACAATATATGCTAGACAAACTTAAATTTCCAATTTATTTGAGATCCTATTTGACGCAAACTATTTCAAATTCTCAAAAAAAAAAACGCGCAACTTCGCAGCTTCAATCGGATTGGCTAATAATGGTGGGAGGCTAACTGAAAGTTTGATACACGACCCAGATACAAGATCTTATATGACAGATGCAATCGCGCATATAGCAGATTAAATCGTACCGATCAAGTGTAAATTGACTCATACGTGGTCTAATTTACTTAGCGAGTTGTTGTTGAGATCCCAGTCTAAAAATTGACTTAGGAGTAGTTTGATGATTTTCACAACTTTTCGACAAAAAGGTCAAAATTTACGCGTAAAAAAAACAGATTTAAGCGCATTATCTCCGTAATTACAATAGCTTTGAAGCTAAATTTAGGCGTGAGACCGACTATGCTTTAAGGTTCTGACCATGTGAAGACCGACTATGCTTTAAAGAATACCATGTGAAGATCGAAAATCCTATAGAAAATAGCATGTCATCTACTGTTCTGGTATAAAAATTAAGTCTTGTTAGATTCTGATCGGACAAAAGTGTCACGTAAGATTCTAAGAAAAAAATGTATGTCTTCTAAAATTTAGCAGAAAATTGTGTCTTTTAAGATTCTGACAGAAAAAAAAACTGTTTCTTGTAAGATTCCTACTAACATTGTCTAGTTTGTACGATGCCTTACAAGATTCTGATAGCCTTATGAATGAATATACAAGCGCCTGGAAGTTTCGAGTTCGACTAGGGTAGCATAACTTCACATTCGGATAGGGAACTTGATTATACAAGCTTCGTAAGTTCTTCTCCAATTTCTCTCACATTTCAATAAACCTAATGACTGCAGAGCAAATGAGCATCGCTAGTCAACTGAATATATAGCTCTGTTAATGTACACAACTAGGTAAGAAGGCATCGATATCGATTGATAAATGAAAGGTGCTTTTCGATATGGTAAGTGCACTTGCTAAACTAAACTTTCTGCTTAGCAGACAGAGGCTAAATGGTCAACATGGTCCTGAATTCGTAGTAGTCGATGAAGCCATCATTGTTGCTGTCTCGCTCGCCTAGCAGATTATCCACCAGGCCTAACATTTCCTTGGAATTCCACTCCAAAGTTGTCTGAAAAACAAGTACATCGAAACTGAAAAAAAAAACGTAGCCAGCGCAGACAGTTGGAAAAAAGTCATGAACTTTCAAATTTCAAAGGAAAAAAATTCCTTGAAAGCTCTTTAAATTTCAAGAAAACTCATGATTGACTCAAATAGGTAACTGAGAAAACTGGATCAATGATTTTGAGAAAACTGGATCAATAGGTAATTTTTTTTACAAATCTAAGGTTTACAAATCTAAAATCTATTCGAAACTGTTGCAAACTTTTGCCTCCCGAAATTCACACGATCAACTCCAATAAAACAGAGGAAAATTTTCCACCCTGAAAAATGCTACAATGTGTTCAAAACTCTCCAGAAAACCCACATTGTTCTGATAAAATGAAGACTTTATCGAAATTGCAAGATCTCGACACTCGACTACTAACTAAACTGATCGATATTCAAGGTGTACAGAGATTTCTCAAAGACTCGATCCCAAAAAAGGATCCACTTAAATTTCGCCCTCTTAAATTAAAAGGCACAATTCGACCCAAATATCTCACACAAACAAACTGTCATAATAAATGTGGGGCGAAATATGACTCGTTCTAAACGAAAAAGGAGGATGAGTGTGTGTGTGAAAGAGAGAGAGAGAGAGAGAGAGAGAGAGAGAGAGAGAGAGAGAGAAAGAGAGAGAGAGAGGGGGGGGGGTAGGGGAGGTGAGCGTGTCTTACATCTCTGTGGAACATGGCGTGTAGTATCTCGAGCCCGTCTATCTTGTAGTTCTTGTCTGTATCGTGGAGGATGAAGTAGTGGAAGTGCTTCTGCTCCCTCGTCATCTCCTCCTCCGGGATCCGAGAGATCTCCTCCAGGTGCTCCTTGATGTGGCTGCAATCATAGAAGCAACAATATCAACAATAATAATATCAACACAACGTCCACAACACAAACATCAATGCCATACAAAATTGAACGTCAATGCTAATTGAATATAAGCGGGTGAGCATCTACATAATTACAAGCATCGATTCTTGCTAATTGTCACCTCAACTTCTATTGATATGGAAGAACTATTAATACCAATGTAGGAAACTATTATTACGGTTCCACGCACCATATATACCTGGGAAAATTTGCACGAAGAAAAATAAATCCGAATAAGCTAAGCCAGAAACATTTTCAGTCAGGTTTCGATTCATGATAGTCCACAAAATCTGTAGAATACTTTATTTTTGTTTATACCCTTTTATTGGTAAACCATGAACTCATAGCTGCTTGTGAAAGTATAATTAAGGTTTCGGTGAGATGCATGAGCATAAAGCCATAAGTTTCCATGAAACATCATCTAATTTGTTGAAAAAAATTGGATGAAATTAGCACAAAATATACACTTACTCGTCTTCAGAGTCCAGATCTCCTTTTCTAAGTTTCTCAAACTTTGTTCTGATCTGGTCCATGTTCAAAGGCTCGTGAGGTCCCTCGTGGCAATGAGTCATCTCAAAAAACACTGAGTAGAGCGATAGAAGCAAAAAGCAAGCTGAACTACTACACACCATTACAACAACTGAAAATTAATTTAATTTAAAATAAAACATACCAGTATTTTTTACGATACTCACAATTAATCATAACAATCAATAACCCACAACAGAAAGGTCGAATGAATAGAAAAAGCGATCTGCCAATAACAATCGAGCACCAAATATCAAGAGTGAACATCTAAAATTCTCGACTAATACAAAAGCATTTAAACAGATACAGAAATCAGATACATAGAAGACAGTTGGAGAACTGTTATTGATTTCACGGAAGCCAATATACACAGAAACTAAATGAAGGAAACAGAAAAATATCACCGACTTGTTTTCTAAAATTTCAGACTACATAAAAAACCATTTAAACAGATAAATAAATCAGATACAGAGAAGACAGTTGGAGAACTGTTATTGATTTCACGGAAGCCAATATACACAGAAACTAAATGAAGGAAACAGAAAAATATCACCGACTTGTTTTCTAAAATTCTAGGCTACATACAAAAGCATTTAAACAGATACAGAAATCAGATACAGAGAAGACAGTTGGAGAACTGTTATTGATTTCACGGAAGCCAATATACACAGAAACTAAATGAAAAAAAAACAGAAAAATATCACCGACTTATTTTCGGAAAAAACTTGAACTTGCGAATTTTAAAGAAATATTATATGCCCTTAAAGCTCTTCACGAGCAAAATATATTTGACCCTTTTTTGATAAAAATTAACCCGATTTGATAAAATTGGATTAATAGCTTAACATTTTATTTCGCTCAATAATCTGATAATTAAATTCCGTTTTCGAAATTAGAATCTATCGCATTTTTGGTGACCTTTTTATTTTTGCTGTACTATTGGAGAGTTTGCCTTCTTTTTAACAAAGGAAACAAAATGCAATACAAAAAAAAACACTTAGCCATGGCGCCTTGCCTCATACTACTTCATGCAAAGTTGAACATAAAATACCAGGTAGCAAATATTACGCTTTGATGAAGTACATACGGCTGATTATACGCAATTGCTCTAAGGTTCAAAATTTGACTAATGCGAAAAAAGTTGACTGTCAATTTTTTTAAAATAAATCCAATCCGTTTTGAGAAAACTTTGCCAAAGCCAAAATGTTATCTCTATTTCGAGATCTCTCAAACAATAAAATCAAACTATCTTATGAAACAAGTCATGCTCCATTTGTCCGATATTTCAACCATGGGTATAATTTAGCTTCGTGTAGTCATTGAATTTGTGGTCGTTTCAAATAAAATAATTTTCGAACCTCCAGAACAAACATAGCTAACTCGTCGTTCAAAAATGTTACAATTGAAATAGGAAGTGGAAAAACGAAAAAAAAAATTATAAACAAAGTACTTTTTTTCATTTCGTGTTTTATTTTATTTAAGTTTTTCAAAGGTTCTAGTTGAGTTAACTTCGGGCTTTTAAAAACTGGTGATAATCTTAAAGAAGTCAAACGTGGTGGTGGGCATTAAGAGAAAAAAAAATATCGGTAAACAAGCCGACAGAACTAAAACCGACAGCCAATAAGCTGAAACTCAGCTAAAAATTTTCGTCAAGTTTCGTCATAATTGGATGTAACGCCCACAAAGATCCACAATAGCTATATAAGTAGCACATTGTTAATAATTTGTTTCAAAACTAATTTTTTTGGCAAAAGTGTAAATTTTGAATTGCATTTTATCTGGCAGAGTACTGTATCCACAAAAATTATCTTAATCGTAGTATAATTGATTGAAAATGAAATTACTATGTTATGAATTATAGTTCTCAAACTTAATAAATACATTCCACTCAAAAGTACCACCTATTATAACATTTCACCGACCTTACGTCTGTACAACAGGTTTACTTGCTCTTATCACTTGTTTTTAACATGCATATTTTGGGGAAAACAAAAACATATGAGTTGTAGTTTCAAAATTGTCTATCAAATCAAGCCATTTCATTTCAGGGTCTACTGCAAGCAGCCGATAAGATATGAGAAAATGTTGCAAACGTGCAAATTTGCATAATAATTACGTAAACATCGCCAACTGACAGTTGGAAGAGTAATGAACGCAAGGAAACTGAAAAAAAAACTGACTTGTTTTTTTTTCAACCTTCAACTTTTGATTTCGAAGAAAAAAAATAGATGGCCTCAAAATTGTTTGCATGTGCAGAACAATTTATTATGGACACTTTTTTGATAAAATTAGCCCAATTTGAGGAAACTGGATCAATAGGTAAAAAGTTATATTTCGCTGGGAGTCTGATAACTTATCTTCATATTCATACTTCAAGTCGATCACGTTTTTCGTGGCCTTTACACTTTCTATGTTCGATAGAGGAATTTGCCTTCCATTGACACAGAAGCGAAGCATCGCTTCGCAAACACTAGGTAGAACCCGACGAAAATCAGCACTCTTAAAGGGCAAAAAATAGAAATAAGTTCGAAATAGTAAAAAAAAAATCAGCTACCTCTTGGATTCATTCTGCGACCTAGAGATTATGAGTATCACGCACTAAACACTCAGCCACGGATGCTTAACAAATCACAAACAGAGAACAGATGCTATGAATAACTCACTAACAGAGCACCAGCAGAGAACAGATGCTTTGAAATTACCAATGCTTAAGATCGTGGTTATACAGAAAGTGCCGCCAAGTAAGTGAAAACTTTTAATGAACCTTTTTATTTGCGAGTTAGGTTAGAGCATAGCCAATCGAAGATTGAAAAAGAGTAATGAACGCAAGTAAACATAAAAAAATAATGACTTCGTTGAAAAAATCTCAACTTTCGAATTTCAAAGAAAAAAAAGATGCCCTTTCAGCTCTTTGAATCTCTAGAATGATTTATGCTGGGAGCTGATTTGATAACATCAACCCAACTTGAGAAAACTGGATCAACAGTTTAAATTTTTACTCCGCTTGAAATCTAAAAATTAAATTCGACTTTCGAAACTAGAAATCGTTCACATTTTTTCGCGCCATTTCCAGGTTCGTATTTGGAGAGTTCTATATACGTCACTTTCAGCAAATTAATTTCAACTGAACTCAAAAAAGGCATATATATCTAAGTGCATTCAGAAATGCATAAAAATGTATGAATGCATATCTGTAGCTATTAGAGACTTTACGAATTTTTACTGAAAAAAAAACCAATAAGACCTAAATAAGAGTCTTCACTAGGTTCATTAATCTTAAAAGAAGAAGGTATTAAAACACTATGCTGGTGTAAACAAAGAAAATTAAATATACTTAAGATATTAAAGTCAAATCCCGGAAGCTCAAATTTGAGCATGAAAAAAATAACAACACGACCTACATTTCTTTACTACTTTCATGACAGTTAATATGCGTTTCCGCGTATTAAGCACACACATCTAACTTCAACCAAAACCGATCCTTGACCTTCATTTTCCAGGGGCAATAAACGAGGGGCCTAAATAGTCGCATTCATTCATTTGCGTAGAAAAAAACGAATAGAAACAAACGTACTTCAATTAAGTCGATATGATATAGATTATGCTATATATTACAAACCTAAATAACTGTCAACTTCACCTCCGCTTGTCAAAATAACGGGAAAGTTTTCATTTCGACTGTTAACAAAGCTTCACTTCCATTTTTTCCACAAAATTACAATCCAATGTTTGATTGCAATCAAAATGATTTGCCGTTAAATGTCCTCAAACCTGAATGATAATTGCTATATTAAGGACTTTGATACAAAAGAAATCATGGGGGGGGGGGGGAGAATTGAATTGTTTAATAGATCCAAATCGTCTATAGAACGGATTAAGCTTCTAAACTTGATAAAAACAAACAATATCAAAAAGTATTTTCATAATTTTCATTTATATACAAGGCGGCGTAAAACGTCTGCTTTGAATGGAACAATGATACACATTATTAACTGTATTACTTGACTCATACACGTATAATTTAAATTCACCCAAATTATTCATCTAACAACTCCAATCGTCAATATAACATTTTCCGGCTCAGCAAAAATAAATAAAATATATACTGACTAAAACATATCAAAAGGGACATTTTCAATTCAGACTTATGATTAACGTGATCAGTATAATGATTTTGTGTTTTGACCCTTTATTTATAACAAGGTCACGTCATCAGAAACAGTCGCTATCTTATTTATAGACGTGAATACCTCATGAGCGAAAACTTTGTCAGCAAATAGGAATTCTCATTATTCATGAATTCGAAAAAAGCAATAAAATCAGTCAATTTTGGACAATTTAAGGAACGGAGATTGATAAGTTGAGAATTTTTGCCAATTCGGTTCCTCGCGCATGAGAATAGCCCCATCTTATAGTATACTAATAGTTTCATTTTCGACTAGCACTGACATTAAATGATATGATATTCATTGCGCTTCATTGCGAGGCCATTTGAGAGAAAGGATTGCATAACGAGCAACCATGGAAATTTATTGGAATTGAATTCCATATGAAAATCTGCAAAACTCATTTTCAATTTCATAAAAAAGGCAAAAATCTGACAGAAAATTAAAACCGGAACTTGTGCATGTTTTTCTGATTCGTTTCATATTTTGGTCTCGCAGTTCTTGATTTCATAATTCTTAACATTTATTGTTATAACTTTGCCAAAACTGTTGTTTAGGAAGGGGCGGATTTAGGAACGCGCGCCCCCTAGCCACCCAAACAGCCAATGGTTGGTACTCTGTTACTACATCCATTTTAGGCCGACCAATTAATATTCGACAAAAAAGACAATTTGGCGGTCAATACCCTCCAAATGAAGGGGTCCCAGAACGGAATTTTTGGCCTTTTCTCTTTAAAAATTTTGACTCGCTTTGCAAAAATCCTGGATCCGCCCCTGTGTTAAAGGTTAACAAACTGAACGAGTTTTCGTTGTGGAAGAAGCTCTGGATTAATTACACAGTTGAGCTCAAAATACTACAATTTATCCGCTGCACATGCTTGAATGGGCTGAAGCTGTTTGGGTTGAAAAGATATGGAATAATATCAAAAAAGATAGACTGGCGAGACAAGTAAATAAGCACACGTAAATCGAAAACCAGCGATCTAATTGCAATTGGGCCAAAATCAAAACTCAAATAGGATCATACATCACTATGAAGTTGTGTACGTTGAAACTGATTCGAATAAGGTCACTGCCGTTGGTAAGTTTTCATATGAAGTGAAACATCGATTGGCCTTGAACAACTACTGCCAAGTAATGACTATCTGCTCTGTTCTCGATTGAAAAAGGGGAGGCAATTATGACGTCATCACCAGCCGGGCAGGGGAGGCAAATTGTTCACTTCAATCATTTCTTGCTGGGGGACTTCGTTCACGACGTAGCTCAATTTGACACGTAATCTCAGTTTTTGCTAAATTATAGAAAAACAATAAGGACCAATGTTTCTGCAGCGAAAAAATGCAGTTCAGAATTTTTGAGTTGAAGAGATTTTAAATGGTTGTTTCTGGGATTAATTCACATTTTCAAGGATTGCGGTGAGTTACCCAATACATACCAATCTTTTTAATAAATCTTCGGTGGTTACAAGTGATTCTGTATATAGCTTTTTTTAAAGATGTTTTCACTCCATGTTTTTAGAGCGCAAAAACTACAAGAAAAAAAGTTTTGTTTTGATCACTACTTGTTCAATCCACGCAGCACCGGCAAAATATAGCTAGAGTGTAAAGGAAATTGTAACTTAGCAATTTCATATGCGGTTGGTGTGTGTGTGTGTCTGTGTGGGGGGGTGGTGGTGGGTTGAGGGTATAACAAAAAAATTCTAGTGCCAAAATCTTTCTGCCCGGGTGTGTATGATCGTGACCAGACACCTCCGCCCCAAAAACCCAGTCATTTCCGCTCTAAAAGCAGTCATTTCCGGAACTGACTGCTTTTGGGGCGGAACTGACTGGGAGGCGCGTGTGATGTGGATGCAAGTGTTGTTACCTTGGTTGGGTTTGATATTTTGATGAGCTGTGTCACGGGTACTGTGGTAGTAACGGGTGCAATGTCAGTGGCCGAGGGTGGCAGAAGACTCAGCTGCATCGACTGCAGCACACAAAACACATCACATCACATCATATATTTTAAACCTTACTTCGTCTAAAAAGTCAACCATGCCAGTAACAATGTTTTTTTTTTTTTAAATTAAATAATGAGAAAAATAGCGGCCACGTTTTACATTATATTTTACTTGAGAATAGCGAGTGATATAATCAAGATAATTGAGACTGCAATGCTGAACGTTCGCTGTTGGTAAGGCTTTTTCGCCTTATTAAGACAACTAATTTTTTGTGCATGAAAAGCATGAATTGATCACTTGCTCTCGCAAGTGAAAACAGACCTCCCTAACACACTTATTCAAACAGGCAGATTGAATACTTAACCAAGCTGAAAGCTCAATATTATTCGTTCATTGAGACTCAACAGACTTCTAAACTACGTCCACATTCAAAATTCAAATCGCATATTAGTAACACTTATTACATCTTAACGGTTTATTACTTCCTCCAGGCGCCCATCTTGCAATTATATCAGCATTTTCGGCGTCGACTCTGGTATCTTTACCTCCCTCTATAAATCCACCACTAACTGAAGCTAATAGCACACATTTAAAACTTATATAATGATATACCTACTATATTATATTGTGTACCTTTGGAACTGCGACTTGTATGATGAAGTTCTTGGCCAACTGGTTCGAACTGTTCGTAGTCTGCGACTGGAGAGTGACCAGGTTCTGGATGGAGTCGAAAGCCACCACCGCTATCGCAATCTGAACTCCACCTTTGTTGTACACATTAGTCAAGGGATAACTCTGCTCTGGTTGTTGGGAGAAGTCACCGAAATCAGACTGCTGTTGTTTCGTTGCTGCATCTGGGAAAAAGAATGGAGTAAATTTTTATTTTCAACCCACAATTTGATAACCAAACATTGTATGACATTGAACGTATGGAATTTAATTGATGCCTTGAGAAAATGCCAAAAAGGCATTCGCCTGTCGCGTAACACCTCAGTTAAACCCAAAAAAATACCACGACCTATATAAGAATCTATGTTCATCGACTATTTTATGGAGAGCTGCAGTTCTCCAATGCCCGGAGCTGCCAATCCCATCTGATGGGACAGGGACAGCACCATAACCAAAATTCGGATATGATGATGATATTATTTATAAATATTTAAACTTTTTAGAGCTATTAGATGCTACTTCAGAAGAAAAATTGAGACAAGTTACATTTTCTTCTTTTATCATCCTTCCAAATTCGCATCGTAGGATAAAGTTATCATCTGAGAACCATGCTGAATTCAGATACCATGCACGATTCATGAAATTTGCGAAAATCTTTTTGGATAAGAGAATGGGTGCGTACCAAATATATTCATGCTTGTGATATTATCAGCTGCAGGGGGTGCGTTCTGATTGCCGAACAAACCAAGTAAATCGTCATTGAGGTTCGATTGGGTCGCTCCAGTAGTAGATGTGTTGTGGTTGTGGAATCCGTTCACTTGGCTTCCAGGAGCTGCTTCTGTTCCCAGACTGCCACCCAGCAGATCCAGAAGCGTTGACTACAAGCACATTTGGCAAAATTATTGATAATTGATATCAAAAAATTAACACGTTAATTAAAAGGTGGAAGTCTCTAAGTAGTAAAAAGCCTTGACAAGTTGAATAAGTCTTGCCTATTTATTATTTTCCAATTATCCTCTTAGTTTTTAACGTGCAAGTTTCATTTTGTCAAGAAAGGTAGTTTAATGAGGTATACCATCAATCAAGCAAAAAAAATCTCGATTTCAATTTGAGCAGTTACAAAACATATTGCACCGAATTTTATTCTTTTGGAAACTAAACCGTTGTCTTTACATCAGATGGTCAAAGATGAGGACTTCTAAGACTTGGCGAAAATTCACACACAGACGCGAAGCTGCGCTTCGCATCACTTGCGATGCAACAACTGTAGTATGAAAGCACCACGACGCTCAATAATTAGCCAACAGAACTTCGAACAAACATATAATTGAAGAAGCAAGTGGAAAAATGTGTTTTTTTTAAGTATTTTGTTTCATGCTTAAATTAATTAAAAGTTTTTCAAGAGGTCCTAGTGCGTTTGACTTTTTGCATTGAAATATTGGTGCCAGAGTATCATCAATCTCAAAAGTACTACCGGAAACTTTAAGGAAAAAAAACGTAAATCTGCCGACAGAATTAAAGCCGACAGGTCAACCTGAAACTCATATTGGTCAAAAAAAATCATATTGTACAAAATTGCATGTAACTCCCATAAAGTGTCCAGGATAGCTATTTAAGTAAAGTATGCAAAGCGGACTACAGAACTTGGAAACTAAACCGACAGAGCTTAAGTCGAAAATCATGAAGCCGAAAAATCATCAGCAGAAAATTAATATCGAAACTTTATATTTATAAATACAATGATTTGCGATCTGTATATAGCATGTACCAGTAGGAACTAGTACCTAGTAGTTAAATTTGAGTTTTCATTAGCAGCAATTGATTCAACTGAACTTGTTAAACTAGTTGTTGACGCAAAAAAAAAAATTCTATATTCCGAACTAATTACGCTTGCTAATCGCAAGCGTAACAACGTACATCTGAAGTGGCGACACTGTTTGTTTGGGATACATGACCCATGACGTCTCCACCCATTATGTCATTGGATGCCATGAGAGAAGCAGTGGTTCCCCCGTTGGCCATGCCGGCCTGCTTTGCGGGGTCTCCACTTGCAGAAGCTGCATCTGCGCCTGACTCGATTGAACTTGTGAGTGTCACCGCTTTGAACGGTGGCAGGGACTCCAAAAGACCATGTCTAAAAAACGGTCATGTTATGAACAATATAAACCAATCAAAACGGTCGCAACGCTTCTTAGATTACCTGGTTCCGATTGCCTGCCGTTGTTAACATTCCTGATTATTTAACGAAACTATCATACTTTTGATCAACCATCGTGACATTACCAATTTTAATGATCAGAATCAAGTTAACCAGGCGTTCAAAAAACATCACGGCCACTAGCATGTGCATGAATGTTAATAAAAACAAAATCGCATCCTATTAAATAACTATCAAATAAATCACATCCTAGTCGTAACTTTAAGTTGAGCAATTCAGTAACGTTATGGTCGGGACGCTTCTTGGCATTCAATACACATCACGGCCAGTAGCTTGCGCAGGAATGTTTTGTCGAGATGTGTGGGGATTTGAAGGAGGGTTGAAAACTTTTGTCTACCCATTTTTTGGTCAGTCATTTCGATTTTTTTTTGCTCTGCCGAAAACAAACATATTTGGCTAAAATTTCTGTCAAATATGCCGTTTTGTTAAAAATTTTTGGTCGAAGGTCAAAAGTTTTGATCAAAAAAACACAAAACTCGCCCATCAGCACAATGCTGATCATAGCTATATAGAACATCAGCCTTCCATTTATATGAAATCTGCATAACTTCGATAAAAATTGTAGTATGAATGACTTAACATAATTCAGTTTCTTGTCGTATGATAGGAGAGATGTGTTCTCGTACCTGAGTGAGTCATATTTCTTGAAGATGGTGCTGTACTCGACTGACCTCTGCTGCAACTCCACGTCTATGCTGCTCGTGTAACAGGAGAGAATGTGGCGGATTTGACTGCAATAAAACTTCATCATCATCACACACATTAACACGATTGATTCTTGTCGTGTTGGTTAAATTTCATAACTTTGAAAAATTGGTTAAAAATTTTTCTTCGAAGGGGATTTTTTCATACACAAAACGAAGCAAGCAAACAAATTTTGATTTAGACCAGTGAAATATCAAAGAGTTCAGGAGAGTGAGTAGATAACTGTTTCAGTCGAAAAAAATTCCAAAATGCGAGAAGCCACATTATCTTGGGGTGTTTTTGACGCAAAATCATGTTTCCCATTTAAACATTCCGTACGTATATCTATAGCTTAGGGTCAATTTACCCGAAGAAGACACAGAAAATGAATTCACAATCGATAAACATAGCCGCCAGAAAGTTGGAAAAGTGCCGAGGAACTCAAATATACCAAAAAAAGATAGATTTATTACTAGTTTTCCAATTTTAATGAAAGACAGTTGGAAAAGAGTCAATGAACGCAAGTGAACAGAAAAAAAACGAACTTAATTTAAAACCGGATCAATAGGTAATTTTTTAATTCCGCTGGAAAATCTGAACTTTAAAATCCGCTTTCGAGAAATGAAGCCGATCACTTTTTTGTGACTTTTATACTTTTGCTGTTCGATAGTGGAGTTTGCGTTACGTTTCACAAAGAAAATGAACTGAAATTAAAATGAAATCAAAAGTCAAACCACGAAACAATAATTTGATTCTGAACAAAAAAACTCTGGAAATTCTGAAGACCTTTTCTAAAAAAAACGAAAAAAAAAAAACCCATCGTGACTTACATAAGAGTCTGATCGTCGCTCATCGAATCTTGATTAGGTTTAGTGCCCTGAATTTTAAGAAACAGTACGTGTGAAGTTTTTAGAAAACATATCCAATTTGAGAGAGAAATATCAAACGATTGCTTTGTTACACTTCCTCTTAAAAACTAACAATTAGACTCTATTTGTCCTCAATTTTATTTCTGTTATGGCAGAGCGTAATTTGTCTTCCATTTAGCAAATATGTCGGAAATGAACATCCAAAAATATAACCACCAAAGAGATAATTGAGTGCCAACAAAATTAATAACTATAATTAAATAACTAAAAATAAACTCTATTCTATAACCGTTTACAAATTTCTGCAGAATCGCTGAAGGCTCTGGAAAAAGAATCGACGGAGACAAAGACGAAAACCATGAATAAAAAAATCAGCATGTTTTAAAGAAACTTGTTTGAAAAACAATTACTGTCTGAAAATAACTCCACCTAATTACCACCTTATCAAAAATGGTAGTTTATTTCAATTTTCAAGAAACTGAGCTGGTGGAACTCACCATTCGTACTAAAATTACTATTTTGTGAATAAATTGGCTAACGAGAAAAAAGTCAAGTACCCGGTTGAAGTGCAAGTGTAAAAAAAACCTGCGACCAGAAGCAATCAAACATCTGACAATTGATATTTCTAGCATCAACATTTCGCAGACGACAGATCTAACTTAAAAAAATTGTCAAAAAAGAAAATTTATTTCCAAGAAGAAATTCGAGAAACCAATTTTTGAAACCTTTCATATTTAAAAAAGAAACATGAGCAACAAGCAGTTGGAACAGAGTCAATGAAAACAAGAAAACAGAAAAAAAACTGCCTGTCTTTTTGAAACAAATACTAATTTCAATTTCCACAAAATTATACCTTTAAAACTCTGAATTATGAATGACGCTTATTTGATAACATTAACCCAGTTTGAAAAAACTGGATCAGTCGGCAAATTTTTTATTCCGCTAGAAAACTTCAACATTAACATTCATCTATATTCGAAACTAGAAAAAGATTCCTTTTTTAATGCCCTTTACAATTTTACTGTTCGATAGTGAAGAATTTTGCCTTAATTTCAAAAAAAGAAATGAAATGACAAAGTAAAAGTCAAATGGCAAAAAATCTAATTTGAGCGTGAACAAATTCTAGAAATTATCGTAAAAAAAACAAATACAAAAATCATCGCGACCTATATTTCATTGAGTCTTAAAAATTCCCCTTCAAAAAACAACCATATCAAAAGTTAGGTAAAATAGAAAAAACAAACTCAAATATGAGAATCAAAAGAAGCACAAGCTATCATCTAATATTTGCAGGGTCAAAGCTACCATTTAAAAACAAGTAACAAAAAATCTATACAAACTGTAGACAGACTCTATACAGAAAATCTATAGACTCTATTCGAGTCTTATAAACAAAAGCTTCACGCATGGTGTCTAATTCAGATCCCATAGGAAGGATTGCGCTCTAATAGAGTGGCTTAGACTCATTGTAAAGCTGTGAAAAGAAATGCGATTGATACTTTTGTAGGAAAAAAGAAAAACTACTTGTGTAAAATGCACCGAAAAAATTTATTCATATCAAAAACATCTCGCGCTATCAAAAGACAACCGTCTGCATACGCTAGTTTTGATGCCTCTCATTTTCAAGAGCATGAATCAAAATAAAAGGGACACAAGTTACACACAGCGGCGAAGCTGCGCTTCTCAAACACTAGCGAGAACATGACAAAAAAGCAGCTTTACAATGTGAAATAGGAAAAGATAATTATGCCTCAAATTAACAAAAAAAAAATCGGCTATTTCTAAGATTCGAACGTGCGACCTAGAGATTAAGAGTCTCACATCCCAACAACTCAGCCAAGAAAGCTTAATAGGTAATATCCAAACACTAGTCACAAATACAGCAGAGAAAAGATGCTATGTAATTTCCAATGCTACAGTGAAACTTCCAAATAGGTGAAAAATTTTAATGAACACTTTTACTTGCGAGTTGTTAGAAATAAAAAGTGTAAAATTGAATAAAAACTACAAAAAAGGAGTGGGCTTATCTAGTCGAAAATTTCTGGAAATGCAATCCAGCCGGGTACAAAAACCAACCCAGAAAAGCATAAAACGCAGCCGTGGTAAAAACTGAGCAAAACTAACGCCACAGAAAGTCTCAGTCAAAACCAAAAGGCGAACAAATTTAAAAAAAACAGTAGGCACAACCTCTAAAAACGTTAAGGCCGGTATACATTAAAAATTCAAAAGTTTTTGCAGAAAGTTTTTGATTCCCAAATTGGCGCTGAAAAACTCCAAAAACCAACTTTAATCGAGTAAAACTAAGCTTCCATGGCTTAAATTAAGCATTAATAAGCTATTGTAAGTCTACTTAGCCACTTCAAACTGGTTTTTCTCGACACAGGAACTTTTATCCAAATTATTTAATGTCGTTCAAATCACGACTGAAAGGGCTTGAATATGATATATCATTCGACCCATCCCGATGAATATTTGTAGTAGCTTAATTCGCGTGGCAAAAAAAAAACACACCCGAGTACAAAGTTTTTCCACATTTTTCAAATGGTCGGAACAACAAAGCTGGAAAACAATCCGATAGAAAAAAAACTATAGCTGCATATTTATTTGCTTTGTTTGAATTTTTTGGGGTCTATAATTAATTAATTACCCCACCAGTAAACTAAAGCACCAGAAATTATTCTGGAAAAAACCCAAAAATATGCTATCGGGTCCCGAAAAAAAATCACCTGTTGTTGTATGAATTGTGCTTTGTTAGTCCAATTCATAGAAGCAATATGTTTTTTTGAAAAAACCCTTAAAAGTAGTCAAGTCAAAAACGATGCTAGCATCCTTTCCCAGTGTAGTTTAAAGGTAAGAAAAGCACCATCACCGGTCACAGTTAGCTCTAAGACCAAACCACCCCACACCTCGTCAGTAGGTTGTCAGTTTCAACCAACATTTCATTCAATTAAAACAGTAACTGTGATTGAATCGAGCAACAGCTCAACTTACGACTCTATGTGTTGGTATCTACAATACACGGCAAGATAATTTAAACTTATGGGCATCTACTTGCATACAACACTACAACTTTTTTGCGATTCGATTCTATAAACTCACATCACAACGATCGATTATATGAACTTACAATAAAAGTTTCACTTGACATCACATTTAAATATTGCTGTTAGATAAGCGTCGTTATGATTTCACCCACTAGCAATTAATCTTACTTGGTTCTTTTAGCCACTATTAATTTGAGCGGAAGTATTGAGAGGACTGACTTAGTTGTGTTCTGGAATCGGGTACTGAGCTTCATGAGGGCGTTGATGATGTAGTCTTTGGTGATGGGCGTGGCATGTGTACTTTGCAGGAACCCCACCAAAGTTGTCACCACCGCCTCCTCCGACACCTAAACAACAACAATTAGTGCCATCATACAAACAAAAACATAGTCATCATGTGACAAAAAATAGTCTTCAAGTAAACAACTACAAATAAAACAATTATTATGTAAGTCACAAAAAAATTGACAGTTCAAGTTATTAAGCGCCATTACAATAAACATTTTCGACCAATTCTACATAAAAGAGCCATCGAGTTTAGATAATACTGTTCAATTAAACCGATGAGTTTTCTCGTAATCAGACAAGCAATAGTTGAGTGTTTTTTTTTCTTAAATTTGTGCAGATAGGAAATTCTACTCACGATTCCTTCAGATTGATCTGTCAGCAGCAGGTCTCCGAACTCCCCAATGCACCATGCAGACACTTGGATCAGAGGTTGCTAAAATAGAACAGTTTTCACATCTTAAAATTCCTAGTCTATCCTTGTCAAGGATTTTGTACGGTTTGAAGTGAAGCGGCAATGAAATATTTTATATTTTAACAAAAATCTAGGTAATCTTCGAGTTTAAGATTAGGATCAAGAAATAACAATGAAAAATCCACTCTCAACTGGTTTCTTGAAGTTCGAACAGCCCGATATCAACCGCAAAACTTATTTTTTCGTTTTTTATTCACAATTCTGAAACAAAAAGTGATTTTACTCGTTTATTCAACAGTTATCTGCGTGAAACAATATGGATTGAAATAAATTCGTGTTTGTTGCAAACTTACATGTTCAATGACATTTTCCTCAAGCAGTGCTTTGTAGAATTTCCTGGCCGCGTGTGCGTGTAACTGGGGCGTCTGAGACACGAAATGCACCATGCTCGAAACGAGGTCATCTCTAACGTAGTTGCCAGCCTGCAATGGAGTAGTAAGAATAGACTGGTTTTTTCTGTTGTACGGCCCCAAATAAGAAAATTGTTGGGTACTTTTACTTATTCCGCCCGAAGTAGTTCAACAGCTCATCAATAATTAGATGAATGAGTTTTTGAAACTATGTTCTAACAACACAATCAATTTCAGCCAAGCAGGTTCGAGCATTATCATTTCTGGTTAACACATTGTGATAGTTACATATTAGGGCGGAATAAGTAAAAAGACCCAAATTGTTAATTGAGCTTCTGTTTTTTATGAAAAACTTGATTTTCTTTACCTGTACTTAGTTTCAAGGAATCTGATCCGAGAAATAGTTCGATAGAAAAACAAAAAGATCAGTTTTGGGTCGCATAACAGAAAATACCCTATAAGGTTACTAACGAGATTTGCAGTTATTGTTCCGACTTTCGAAGAAAACGGAAAGGTTTTTTTATTCAGTCAATTTTCGCCGATCAAAATAGTAGTTTTCAACTTAAATTTTTTAAACCCCATTGAAGATATCGACTTCCTGAGTTCAAATTTAATAAGTTATTTTACCTCCAATGATTTTTTTTTAATTCTGCTGGTTGGAAAATTGCCCAATTGGCCATGTTCTGGACTAAATTATGAGCGCTTTGAAGAGTTTATTCATAATGCTGAGAGCGTAACCAGAATTATTCATGCGTGGCGAATTATCCCGCACAACAAAATCGTTCCAAATTGAATTGAGGCTAGTAATCGGTCGTATTAATTTTGTACGACTCAAAATTTTACACTTTGATATTGTCCAAAACTTATAGGTTTTCAATATTTTCTTTTCCCACAAACTATTCGATATGAATTAAGGGACAATTGGAACATTCAGGGCTTTGCCCTGATATACGAGCAGTCTTGTTTGTGTTTTATCACAAAATGATAACTAATTCTGAATAAGTGCAAATCATTGTGTCCTTTATCGACAAAAGAGCAAATCGCAAACTCAAAAAAGGCAAAAACAGCTAGCAAAAACTGTTCGTTTTAAACAAACAATTTAACAAAATAATAATTTATACATCCAAAACACTGAATTTAGAAAAGAAATGCAAAAAAATTGATTAAAATAACATAGCCAACAGAAGGTTGGTAGTGTACAAAAAACAATCATTCGAGAAAAATTTGATTGAACATTTTTCAACTTTCGAATTTCAACGAAAACATATATCAATTTAAAGCCCTTTGAATTTCAAGAACTGCTTATGATTGGCCTAATAATTTTTAATTAGCCTAACTTCTAGAACTGGATCAATGAGTAAATTTTCTATTCCGCTGGGAAATCTAAACTTTAAAATCAGTGATGTCCACTTAAAATAAAAATTGATATTTAAATTAAAATTGTTTAAGAAAATTATACAAATTGTTGGCATTAATTTAAATTTTCAAAAACTATTTAAATTTTCCTTTAGAATTTTAAACTTTTCTTTAGTCTGTTTTACTCCTACGTTTTCTGCCAATTTTAGGTACTTTTCGCAATTTTGTGAAACGAATTCCACAGCAATTTTTTGGGTATGTCTATTTGCTACAAATATTCATCAAATTTGTCGTGAAAATTTAGATTGTTTGCTTTTTCCGCGGAACTGTGAAATGTTAAATTTACTATCATGAGAAAACTGTAACTTTGGCGTCGAATCGAATACCGCCGGAGCAATTTAAATTATTTCGATTTAAATTAAGTGGGCTCATAATTTCACATTTAATTTGAAAATTAAATGAAAATTTAAATTAATTTAAATAGTTTTTTTAATTGGACATCACTGATTAAAATCGACTTTCAAAGCTAGAAACCGATCAATTTTTTTCACCCAAATTTCCCATTTGTAATTGCACCCCTTTAAACTTTCAGCTGATGCATTCATTTGAAATGAACTGAAAAGATGCATATATAGATGCATGAATTTGTATGAATGCATGTCTGGAGTTTCAAGACTTTCCTAAAAAAAAATCATCAGTACCTATATAGGTCAAACTGACTTCGTTCTTTCATACTTAAATCAATTTTTTTTTTCAGATTTCTGGTTATTTTACAAAGGAAAGGTCAAAAGGTCAACTAAATTAGACGACACACTGCAAGAAAAGAAGGAGAAATAATAGGAAATAATCGTTAAAAAATAGTAGTAGTATTAAGCAGTCGAAACCATAATAGCAAAAACTGGTATGTCCACTTACCATTGTGAGAACCTTGGTTGTAGTGTCTAAATGCCACTGTTTGTGCGGCGCGTACCTGAAAAAATACATCTCATTTTTAAGTAAAATCATCAAAAAACAAAATATCAATAGTTTATTTCAAATAGAAAAAAAAGCACATGGGGAAAAGCAATTGACATGCTTCTACTTAACATTCCAGCATGCAAGTTCAAAAATATTTTTTGATTTTTTAAAAATGTAAGTATGTCTAAAAATAATAAATGAAACGAGAATGGGATCTCTTTAACTATCACCCTCCTTGATGGTACCTACTAAGAAGTAATTGCCCTTACAAACGACAAAATCAACTTTAAGCATTTGTGAATTTTTTTACCTATAAGAGAATAACCCTTTTGCAATGGGGGTAAGTAGGGGTAATTAAAGAGATCCCGGAAATGATTGACAGATGAAACGGTAACACATACTTTTCGGCCACTGCAAAAATGTTGCTTGTTACGTATTCTCGGAACTGTCTGTTGTCTGGTTCGGCCAGGAACTCCAGAAGTTCTTTGTTCATCATGCGCACGTTGCTTTTATTCACCAATTCAAAACTGAGAAACAGCGCACGCCTTTGAAAAACCACTTGAAATACATCTCACGCTCAAGTGATTGCTTAACCTGTTCCATTAAAAATGGAATCGACTCAGTAAATCCACTCTCAGAACCATTGTCGAGCCAACAGTTGGAAACATGTCACAAATTTCGAGAAAACCAAAAGCATAGCCAATTGGAAAAGAGCAATGAAGGCAAGTAAACAGAAAAAAAACTGACTTGTTTTTTTTTTTAAGAAAAAATCTCAACTTTCGAATTTCAAATAAAAAAGTAGATGCCCTTAAAGCTCTTTGAATTTCTACAACAATTTATGATTTGCACTTTTTATTTAAAATCGACCCAATTTGAGAAAACTACAACAAACAATTTTTTTTTTTCAACTAGTGCCGTTTTTTCTGCAGGTGTACTAAAAGGATTTGAACGAAAAAAAACTAGAGCTTAGGCAAGTTTGACAGTCATAATTAAACACAGAGGCAAAGCTGAGCTTCGCACCACTTGCGATACATATAGGCCGCAACCTATTAGGCCCAAAAACGAAAAAATTCCTAAAAACTGTTAAAAAAATTAAGACTAACAAAAGTTATTGAGACCCCCTTAGCCTCGAAACCCAGACACCCACAAAAAAAAAACTTTTTCCGCTCGTCGAAAGACGCAATATGAGGCCAATAAGCAGATATAATATCGACCGAAACCAATCAAGCCGAAGAAAAAGGAAAAAAAAAGCCGGAAAAAAATTGTTATCATGAAAAACTTGAACTATTATTCTATCAAGAGTTTTGGCATCTTGTGCGATCCAGAGGTGAAACGAATCGAAAAAATTAGGTCACTAAGCCGATAACAAAAAACAGGCCGAAATCATTTGGGCAGAAAAAAGTTTTTGAACGAAGAAAAAAACAAAAAGAAAACATACGAAGTCAAGCTTACAAAAATTACAAACAGCAGAGGTAAATCAGAACACTAAAAACAACAAGAATGTTTAAAAAAAAAACAAAAAAAACCAATTCTACAATATGGCAACTAAGCCGACAAAACATAAGCAGACAATAATAAGCCTACAATTTTTTAGAAACGGACTATTTCCCGTTTGAAAAAAAAACAACAGCTCCTGTCAGATTAATACCCAGGATCTCTAAGGTCACAAGCGTATTCGTTACCTCCGACTAAGGGGGCCAAAGACGTTAAGAAATTGAATTCATTATGAACCAAGATACCAGTTGATTCAAATGGTTCTGTCAAACAAGTTGTTAATTGAAAAAATTACATATTCCGATTTGATAACGCCTGCTAACCACAAGCGTTACAAGCAAAATAAATTTAAAAAATTGTCGAAAAATTATTAGAAAAAAAAAGTAGTTTTTAGAATTTTCGAAGTTTTTGATCGCAAAAAGGCGCTAAAAATCTCAGAAAAATTAACTTTACTCGAGTAAAACATAGTTTTCAAGGCTTAAATTAGGCTATTTTAAGCTATTAAGCAATCAAAATAATCTATTGCAAGCATGCTCGCTAGCTTTATTCGCTCGAATTAAGAGTTAAAAACAAAAGTTTCATACCTGTTTTGTATTATACAGGGACAACGTTTTGATGTCTTTCGAATCACGACTGTAAGGGCATTAATATGATGCACACTCGACTCCTTCTAAAGATTATTTGTGGAACCTGATTTTGCGTGGAAAAAACACCCGAATACAAGTTCCTCCCCATTTGTCAAATGGTCGGAACAATCACCAAGACCTATATAAGAGTCTTCACTACGTTCACTAGTCTTAAAACATGACTGATTGCTTCGATTATTTACGATATTTTCGAACAAAAACATACATCGAATTTGCAATTTAAGAATCTTTTTTGCATACAATTTTTTCATAAAACAAACCCGTTTAGAGAAAATTGGAACTCCATTGGCAATTTTAAAAATAAAAATTCATTTAACTAAAACCAATTACTTAATTTATTCATTAATTAATTTTTTTGCTCCATTTGAGTTTAGGTTACTGGAGAGCGTAATTCAAATCCAATTATGCAAATGAATTTGAGATTGAAAGTTAAACCGCGAAAAATCAAATTTGAGGGCGAAGATACTTTTCAAAAAAAAACACCAAGACCTATAAGATAGTATTTTCACTACGCTCATGACTCTTCATAACAAACTGAAAGCAACCACACTTACTATGCATGTAATAAATTGGAATTCCGAGATATATTGAGTTGAAAAATTTCTGAAAGCGAGTTTTTATAACGCTTGCTAACAGAAGCGTAATTAATGTTGTTGTTTGAAACAAATAGACTTTTTGGGTTCATTTCATGAATTTAAAAGGCATCAACTGTGTTAAATTATTAATAATCGAATGTCAATGCACATGCTATCAAAAAGCCGTAAAGGTGCCACCAAAAAGGGCACCACTATTTGCGACTTTGTTTGGAAAAAAATAGTCGTTCTATTACACTACGCTCGCTAGGTTGAAAAATAATCATTGATGAAGCCACAAATACCATCGATGATATTCGTGTATAATAACCATACAAGTTTTATTAATACGTCCAAAAACCTCAAAACTATTAGGCAGTTGACAATTCGACTTAGCCGACTGTTTGAAACCTTCCGCAGACGATTTTTCGTAGTCTTATTTCCTGTTCTTAAAAAAATATTATACGCTTGCGATACAACAGAAGCATAGTAGGTCAAACTAGCCGACAGAAAAGGAGACGAATGCCATTAGGCTAAAAATAAATTAGTGACCTAGAGATTAAGCACACTAACCCTCACACACTAACCACTCAGCCACGGAAGCTTATTAGCCGACAATCACTAGCCACAAGTAAAGCAGAGAACAGATCCAATGCAATTTCCAATGTTACAGTGACAATTTCCAAATAAATGAACACTTTTATTTGCGAGTTAGGTTAGAAAAAAAAAGGTTCGTAATAATACACTAAGCTGATCGCAGCTGAAAAAGAAGCCGAAAAAATTATATCTATCAAAATTTCCATATTTTGAGTAAAATGTCAAAAAAACGTTGCCGGCGTTGAATTAGCAATGAGGTAAAACTTATCGAGCGGTAATGAAGCCCACAATATTTGGATGGACATCCACTAACTCGCCAAAAAATTTTCAACTAAAAAATTACGAAAAACGAACATGAGACACAGAAGCGAAGCAGAGATCTGCATCACTTCAAGAAATATTCACTTAAAAAATAACGAAAAACGAACAAGAAACACAGATGCGAAGCAGAGAGTCGAGCACAATTCAAGAAAAGAAAAATTGAACCCAAAATCTCTCAAAATTAATTTTCTATGAGCAATCTCTGTTAAATTGTCTAGAATCCCAAATAAAATTATTCCAGAAAATAGAGCGACGAAAAAGCCGAGAAATGGCAAAAACTGTTATGCAGGAAAGACTATGATCAGTTTTTTTTAATCATAAGCATTTTTTGCAGTTTTTGATCCGAATGAAATTGTTTACAAAAAAAATGATTATTTCCAGCGCCATGTTTAAATTGAAAAAAGTGTTAGCCGATAAAACTTGGGAAAACGTCCGTTACGCAGATGAGCTTTAATACCCTTGAGCCAAAATGAAAACACATTTTTACGCTCTAAGAGTTTGAAAAAAAACATACAACACTAAAATAAGTGGCTCACTATGTTCGTTTACATTTGAGAAGGCATCTGGCGAAGTTAATGAAAAATCTATTGGCATGAATTTTTTTGGCCTGGATTGTTTTTCAGACACCCAGGTTTATTAGCATATGGAAGCATGTAGTACTTTTCAAATTGACCGTGCATAACTGTTCTGTTTAAATATTTCAAAAACAGAAAGGACCTTACGTCTGTACAACAGGGTTACTTGGTCTTAACTTTTAACATGCATCTTTTTGGGGAAAACAAATACATAATCGTTGCAATTTGTCGTTGCAAAACTGTCTATCGAATCATGCTATTTCATTTCAGGGTCTACTGCAAGCATCCGATATGAGATGAGAAACTGTTCAAACATTCTAACTTGCATAACAATTACCTAATGATATGAAACTAAGAATATTATGAAAAATAATATTTGCCCTTAGTAAAACGTCGGATGTTTGCCCTACTAAAGCTGCTTTTTGGACGTTTTCAACGGTTTTCCACTTTTCGGATGTTTGACATATCGGATGTTTGCACAGTACCCTGCATGTGAACTAAGGGGAATATTTGGTTGCATGAATGTTTCACACATCGACTACGATTCTTACTTTTCGGCGCACAGGAATATATTGGACGTGATGTAAAACTTAAACTCCGCATCTGCGCCGTACTCGAGGAAACTCATCATTTCTTTCATAAGAGTCCGAATGTTGCTCGGATTCATGAGGGAGAAAGTCAGTTCCATCGCTCTCCTTGCAAGCACAGACAAACACAAACCAACTGCTTGCTTTTTAGCAGAAAAAAAACAGTAGAAACAAAACTGCCAGAATAACAAATAACTTTTAAATCTATTGATTTTTACACCAGCTATCCGCGATTGCCCAAAGTTGAAAATAAAGAAATTTTTTATTTTAGTTTTTTTTTTTTTAAAAAAAACCTTTTCACTAGGTTTGAATGAACAATTAGTTGACAGACAAACAAACCACTTGCTTATTTTTTCGGTAAAAGTCAAAAACGAACAGTCGAATGAACTATATGTCTAAAAACCAACGGATGAACAGAAAATCCTTATCTCAGACGGCATCCGCTGAGTTTTTTATTCTAGTTTTTTTCTGAACTCTTCTTTTTCATTAGATTTAAATTGACTTAATTAGAGGATGGATTTACTGAGTCGTTATTAATATTGAGTAAAAGTGGATTCGTTATTATAATTGAGTAAAAAAGGGATGTCGTGGTCTTACTTTCTGATTGTGATGTCGGGATCTTTGAGACACTCCACCACTGTGGACCTATGTCTCTGCACTGCATTGTAATCTATATGCACTGTCTTCAGGAGGGTATTCAGAGCAACATATCTGAACACACCACAAAAGTATCCAAAATAAGTTTATTACGGCACTTGGTAAAGTATTTAAAATGAAAATTTTGCAAACAATCCCCATTTGAAAAATAATTACCAAAAATAGCTACGGGATTATTCAACAATTACGCGTATCCTAATTAATAAGGTAGTCAAGATCCAAAATGAGGTATTAAAAAATTCACAGAACATGAAAATCGAAATTGTAAGTCATCAATGCAAATAAGCGCAAAGGAAAAAACTGAAGCTCACTGGGAAATTCACATCGATCGTTGATTTGCAGTTGCTGTTTTCAATTTCAACCATCTCAAAACTGCAGCCTATTAACCTGTGCCTCAATCTAAGTCAATTAAACCGAGCTTCTATTATTTGAATAATTATACGATAAAATCGGTTTCCAACAATTCCTGCTTTTTGTTCATTTTGCATACGCATGAAGTGTACCTGATATTTTTGTCAGCATTGAGGAGGAAGCGTCCAAGTATGTTCACAGCCAGCACTCTTAGTCCACTCTCTGACTTGATGTCCATAATGCACATGACAGTCTCGTACAGGATGGAGTTGCCGACGTTCTTGCTAGTCTCCGTGTTGGTCGCAATCTGCGCCAGGATGTCATTCATCGCCTCACTAGCGTCCGCGTCATTGTGACCCAAAATGCGCAGAAGCTGCAGGATCCGAACCTGCATTGAAATGGACATCATTTCTGACCAGCGGGGTGGATTTAGAAGGGGGGTTTCGACTCCCTGCCGACCCAAAGGGTCCCCCTATGTACTATTTTGGGATATCAATTTTTTGGGTGACGGACCTAAAATTATTCAAAGGAGCCTTTGGCGTCAATTTATACTAAGTTTGAATGGGGAGTGCCAAAATGCCGAATTTGGCCAAAGCGGGATCTTTTTAGTACAATGAAAGAGCTCAGAAAATCAATTTGGACGACCGAAAAAAAAGGTTGACAAAATTTTTGAAAATCCCCCCCCCCCCCCCGAGAAAATCCTAGATCTGCCCCTGTTTGACCACACACGGTTTAATTTTGGTAAAATTTTTTGAAATTTTTGTTATCAATGATATATTGATGATTAGCTTTGAGAAATAATACTGAAGTGCACCATTTTATCATTTATACTAAAATGAAGTGTATAGGTAAAATCTAACACTTTTCAACAATTACTGACTTTTGTAACAACTTCACCTACTTCCAATTTGACTTTGGAAATGAAGACAATTTTTTTTCCTGATTCTAACCTGAAGGAAAGGATCGCTGATACCCGAGACATCGTGGTCCGGAGAATAGCCAGACATCGTCAAATTCTTCAAAATGCGCACCAGATTTTGCACCATCTAAAATTAGAGGGCATTAATTGCTTAATAAAACTGGTATCACACTATATCTATATAACAACCCTGAATTCATAGGAACAACCATGTGAATTGTTCAAAGCTAAAAAAAAATAAACGGCAATTAATTAAAATAAATGTTCCGCGCTTTCTTCGAAAGTCAGAACAATAATTACTTACTTTCAACTAAATAAAACAACGTTTTTACTGCTTTGCGTTCAATTATAACAAACTAAGTAAATAACTTTAGTATTCGTTGAAAATACATGTAATGAAACATTATTGTTACTGAGTGAAATGAAACTTTGACAAATCTGTTGAATAGAAATCAGTAACTTCGCACGCGTGTAGTTGAAATACAGCGACGAGTCACACTATCTATAGATACCCAAAACAAATTATTACGCCCAAATTTAGTCGACGACAAAGAAGCGAAGCCCTTACACCAATGAATACTCACTTCTCCCTAAATAACAGCAAGCTCCATGTCTTAGAATTCACATTATAAATGAAAAAACTTAAACCGAAACCAAACATACTTTTCGAAAGTGAATCAGACAGTCTTGACTCTTAGTGCACATTTCAGTGATAAGCACAACGCCTGCTAACAAAGTGCCGTGATTTTTCTCTTGCAGTAGCTGGCGACTCGCTGGCAGGAACATCTCAATCAATTCGGGTACTTTTCGAATGATTCTCGCTGCACACAAAGCGGCCTAAAAAAGAAGCAAGAATAGCCGAAAAGTAAACTGTTGCTCTGAAACTAGCAGAATACTCCGATCACCGTTATCTTACTGCTACTCAAAGACTGAAATTGCTTTAGGACTGGTTAAACGAAGGTTTCAATACTTAAGAGCGCAAATCATTCATTATCGATAGTCAAAACAATAAGAACGGCTAAATTTTGCAGCCTTTGCTATTTTGGGAAATTTTTATTGGCGCTCAAAGCACGATAGAAGTGGCTTAATATCATGCATCACTCATTCTCATCCGAAGTATGATTGTAGCGCCTGGTTTTCCGTCAAAAACACCGAAATACATTTAGGGATCCGATAAGAAGTGTTTAGCACGCTTTAAAACATCAATTAAGAGCAGCCTCATTAAGCGCCATTAATACCCAAAAAAAACATCTTTTGAACTATTTAAATTCAAAAACGATAAAAACCCATTCAAAAGATTCAGACGGCCGTCTATGTTTCAAAAGAAGTAACCTTCTTTTTAATGTATGAGTTGGACGACTTCAGCAACTTCTCAACTTCGCCAGCCAGATCGCGACACATCTCAGTGGAACAAATTGCACCCAGAGTACACAGTGAAAGCGCTACATTGTAATGATTGCTGTGTGTCATGTCGCTAAAAAATTGCCATTATCATTTTACGGAATCCGTATTTTTATTTATCAGAACTTTTCGCTATTTCTAAAATATATTTCCACGAAGTCGCTACAGTGACACCATGGTACAAATTGATTGTATTCGACTGTTTTTAAATCACAATGAGTTCGAATGCCTTTCCTGCTTGTTCAGTGAGGTTGATGCACGTTTCGGCTTCAGTGTTTCATTCAACATGTAAAAGAAAAAAGTTACCAAATTTTTCCCCATCCATTGAACTAAAGAAATGTAAGATAAAATTTCCTATTCAATATTCCCATTCGAATAAGAAATTTTACCATAACTTTCTTTTGTTCAAGGTAATTTTCTTGAACAGTTTTTGTTCTTTAAATTTTTTTTAATGCGACCCGAAAGCCGAAGCATGCATCAAAATCACTGAATACTATTAATCACTTTGATTAAATATAAATAAAATTACAAGGACGTCTTTTGAACTCACTTTTTGAGAGAGTTTGTAATAAGTAAGTGAACATCTTGCTTCTCATCTAACAATAACATGGCACCCAAGTAGCCTATCCTCTTGTCTGAAAACTTTGGCGAAGCTATCAATTTCAGGCACTCTAACTGCCCAAAGTGCGCTGGATATCCGAGCATGTGAATATAAAGCAATTTAGCGATGTTCTTGCATCTGTTTTCGTTATCGTCATCACGAAACGAATTTCTTATCGTTGCACATTCTTTGTTCACAACTGCTCGTTCTTCAGCCTGTGTCCTGCAGGCCCGTACCTGCCTTATCAGATCCCTTAGCCGTACAGTACTAGGCATCTGAAAACGAGAAGGCATCTGAAATTAAAAGCAAAAATTTAAACTACAACGAATTGATACAAAGAAAGATAGAATATGATGTCTACTTTAATCTAGGCATTATTTAATAGCCTACGATGAGCCAAGACGGACCTTCGCGCCACTTGTCATACAAAAAATTTTACCAGAAGACAAATTTAACGGACACAAGCGAACCTTCGCACCACTTGCGATACATCAAAATTAGCACGGCAACAAGCCTAAGAAATGAGATTAAATTTTTTTTGAGACTATGTCATGCAAACACCTCAACAAAAATTTTGATAACGTAGTTCAATTAGAAGTCTGAACAAATTTTGAGCTATAAATGGCTTCAAAGCCCAAAATTCTGCGCATTTCGGACAATGAAAAACAAAAAATTTCGAAATTAATTCAAACAGCAAGTGTATGTCAAATTTACTTATATTCACAATTATAATAGATTTTGCATTGAAGATTATTTTCAACAAAAACAGTAACTGTAGTTATTATAATCAGTAATCAGGAAAAAAGACGAAATATGAGATATTATACACATGCGAAGCTGAGCTTCGCGCCTTTTGCGATACAACACCAGAAAAAATCAAAAAAAGTTCAAAAAAGTCTATCGAACTAGACATCAAAAAGAATAAGGGTAGTTATGGAGGAGGATCAACAATTTTATTTAGCTGAAGACACTACATACAGTAGAAAAAATGGGTTAGAAGTGCAAGTTTAAGAAAAACAAGACCAACTGTTGATACTTCCAAATATGACCGACTGGCACATACTCCCCGGACTCAAGATCGCTGTCCTCATCGCGTGTCGTCGTCTGTCAGTGAGCCCCCAGGATGTTGAGTGCGTCTCAAGATACAGTGCCAGTGGTCATTTACAGAAGTTTGCAGTAGATTTAACTTTATCTACACCCCAAAATTCACAGCCATGCAAAATTGTCACATTATCGCACCGTCAATTTTCGCTTTGTAAGCTACCATTAAAATTTTTTTATTTTGCCCATTCAGAAAATTGTCATGCAGCATTTTGATCTATATAGTAGATATAGTATACGAAAATGAAATAAAAATGTAGAAAACTCTCAGAAATTTGTGACAAAATGTTTTAAAATGTTACATAATAGTTGTTACATAATTTCAGTGACATTTGTAAAGTTTTGATTGGTTGAATTTTTAAAATTTTGAAGTAATGATGTGTGTGACACTTTTTATGATCTTTGATCATTTTGAAAAGATAGTTTAGAATTTTTAAAACCTGAAGATGCAAAAAATGATCGAAAACGTTTTTTGAATTTACAATATTAACGCGTTCTCAAGATATAGTATACTAATAACAATAATTCTTTTATTAAAATTTCTTTTCCGTGCTCTCGGATTTCATCTGAGTTCACACTCAGGCCCCTTTTTCTTTCCTCGCTCCGCTCATGACTCAAGAACCAACCCCTGAACACCTTTTTCAGTTCGTGCCCCTCGTTTTCGGGGTACTTTGTCCTGACACACTCGACACCGTAATTTGCCTCGCCAGTTCTTATTCATCATCGGAACTGATCACGATCTCTTGCCATGCATTCAGCTTTTCGTAGGCTCGCATCCGTTCCTTCTGCCCTTATAATCTTTCCGCCTGATTCGGTAGACCCTTCACTTTCGATTCCCTATTCAAGCGAAATGAGTTCTGCATGCTCAAGCTCACGTTCTTCGCCAAGTCCTGCTCCAATATTGATTCACTTGCCTGGGTATTATCTCTAGACACTCTACCACCCCTTTTTCAACCAGAACCAGTTATGATGAGTTAGCAAGGGTCTCCTGAAGGTTTCGGGCCCGATCTCGGCCAGAATCTGTCGATGTTCTTTCTGATGCTTCTTTATGTGATCCTTCGTCACCGTGTACAGCCAAGATGTCAGCGTCGCCCGCAACCATGAAATGAATCCTATGCGAATCCACACGTGCCTCACCTCCTTGAGCACAGCGAAAGTCTTACACGCAGTCTCGAACGACTCAAGCCTCCGGCTGTAGTTGATGGAATGTATTGACGGCACTGTTGGTGCCCTCGAAACTCGATATTTCGTCACGTTCTCCTCGATCCATCGTGACGCCAGTATCAAACTCACCACAAAAAGAGTGACCTTCTGCTGGTGACTGGGTAGTCCTATTGACCGAATCTCTTCCAAATCCCATAACAAGCAGAGGTTCCAGCACTAATCATCGCTTTCCCAATCGTAATCTGTCTTTCAATGTCACTCGTGTTTTCTTTTTCTAAACTCCAGAGCTCTTAACCCCAGTTCTCACTCAAGTCTTCTCTTCAATCTCCAAGCACTGCCTATGAAAGTGGTGCGACATTCGTGCCAATCGTACACACTTCGGCACCGAAAAAGCCTTTTCGATTAATTCCCTCTGACTAGATGCTTCAACCACCGCCTTGTGTAATGGATGACGATTTCCGCACAAGTTGGCCATGACTGATCTCAACAGAGACTTCAGATTCGTTGGTAAACTGTAGGCCTCGCACACAGGAAATCCCACCTCCGCCCCAAGACCGATCTTCCATCCCCTGATGTGCTTCTGGATCTTTTGCAACACTCACTCCTGGCCAAGACTCCACGCTTGACGCTGTCATCAAATGGTGTTCGGACTCTAGCATCTCTGGAGATGGTAACCCGCACATCCTCGAAAAGAATCCCAATGACGTCGCTACATTCACAGTGGTGCTTGCGTAACACTCAGCCACTATCTGCACCTCGCTCTTCTCCTTCTCCGTGATGTCACCGAACCAAGTGGTTAAATCCTCCCTCTGGAAGGATTGTATTCTGACACAGTACCGCCCATCACAAGAATGCCCTCCTCTTCCGCATTCCAAGTCCAGACAACTGCCTGGCTCCATCTTTTTTATTAGCATATCCAGCTTGCTCGTTGCTCCCTCCGATTCCCCCTGATGAGGTAGGATCAATTGATGCACTATGTTCAAATTCCCCAAATCTTTATCCTTCGCTGGCGATAATCTCACCCACTCCGTGACTTTTTCGATCAACCTCGCGTGAGGATGTGGGCACCAAGATGGTCTCAGCAAGTTTCAAATGGTCCCCAAATTCGTAGACAACATGTCGTCTCCGCTTCCCAGTCTTAGTTTGACCTTTTTGGCCGAACGCGGCCCACTAATAACATTCGGCCTCTTCTCAAGTAGCAGACCTAGGCTCGGTCTTTCCCTTGCCGTCGGGTCACTCTCGACTATTTTCTCCGTGCAGAACTTTAACAGTTCCGCCACTTCAAAAATCAAGCGAGCGTTTCCAGCTTCCGAGTCCAAGAAAGGGTTGTAAGCTATCCCCATCACTCGAGACACATATTGATAACCTCCCCGTTTCTTGGGCCTTGAGTAGTCTTCTGCCAGAGCCAGGTTGCAATGCACATCATGATTCTTGCCTAATTTCTTGTTGGAGAACCTCCTTTATCTCATTAAGCTTTCCATGGTTCTCTAGAGACTGCCTTGAGCCATCCCCCTTGGCGATCCCAGTACTCTGGTACACATTCAGGACGATGGCGAAGATTTTCCTTTCCATTGTCTCGCTTCCCATTGCTCTCTGTTGGCACGTCTGGATGGCGGTGTCAGACATCATTAACATCATCCAACTTAAGAGACAGGTGGCATCTTTCCTCCTCGCTAGACTCAATCTCGAGTTATCTCGAGCAATGTGTTGCAGGCGCAAACCCTTTTTGCCCAGTTTGAGTTTGTCGTACGAAATCAACGCTTCCAACGCCACTCCCGCCAAGCTCCATGAAAACAGCAACTGTCCGGCTGTCCTGACAAAAGGGTTCGCCATCAATGATGGTGCAGACGAGAGTGCTCTCATCGCATCTTCAAAAAAATTCCAGCAGCAAGTTTTCCCAAGTTCGCCCCCAGCTGGCTCTCCAACTCTAGTTTGACAAATTCGGCCCTCTAGTGTGTAGCCCAATTCCGGCGCTTCCGGGATACCCCGCGATCAAGTCCTTTCAGGCAATTCTCCAGTTCACTTGTTGTCTCCAGGGCTATCTACCAAGGACGAGCGGTGTTCCTCGTCGCACGTTTTTCAAGTGGGTCACTTGTCACTTGCTCCACTTCATCCACTTCCCACATCCACTTTCCACATTTGTCCACTGATGGAGCCCCTCTTCGCATTCGCCTTCTGAGGTTTGAATTCTTCTTCTTTCCCTGGAGTCGTTGAAGCCTCTACTCCGACTAACACCTCAGCCACACTCCTGAGTGCCGAGCCGCCCTTGTAGGCCGCTGTCTTCCATCGCGCCAGAACCATGGGAGCCATCACCTTCAAGTTATTTTCTGAAACCGCATCCGTCGAAGGACTTGCCTCTTCTGCTTCCCGTTTTCTCTTCCTAGACCTCACTCCTCTACTCGGCAGCGTCGTCACTACCATTACTGACTCGACTTCTCTAAACAAATCCCCTCTCTCCGTCTCTTGCCTCCCCCTTCTCTAGCCTTAAGAATATTAGTATCTTTAATTATAAAACTAGTTTTATTTTTATCATCCATTTCGACACTAATTTTTTTATCATCAGTTTTTTGTTCAGAGAAGAGCTATCTTTACAGGGTTGGCCCCGGTATTTTGCTTCTGCTTTCTTAGGCGAATCATCTTCTTAAGCAGCTCTTTCCTCACTTTCTCGTCCAGTCCAGTGCCTATCTGGACGGGTTCTTTAAACTTCACCACTATGTCCCACAGCTCTTCATTGAATTCGTCCACTTTGGCCTTGTTCTCCACTCGTCTGCACCATCATTTGGGTCCGGTAGAACCGTTACTAGGAGCTTCAGGGTATCGGACCCAAAGGAACATCCTAATGACCCATGGGGAGTATCCTTGTCACTGCCTGGCGCACACGTTATGGTACCCCAAGCGCGGGAAGCTGGTGTTAGTATGGGACGTGGAGGAGTTGTACTCCACGGGGTTGCCAGACCAAAACCAGCCAGTGTCGATTGTGGTGGTTAGTGCCATGCTGGCGGTGAGATGGTTAGAAGCCAACGCGGGCACGAGTGAGCAGGAGACTGCTGTGCCGACACCCGAGCAACTGAGTAACGTGAAGTTGAACAACAACTTAGATCTTTTCGCAACCACCTGCAAGGTTCTGAGGATACCCAAAGCCATTGAGAGAATATGGGCGAGGGAGAGGTTTCGTGCGGTTGTGACATCATGAATGAATGAGCGCGCGAAGCGTCATATGTCCAGGAACACGAAAGTTTATCAATCCTTCCAGCTAAATTTAGGACCGAAAGCCTATAAGAGAGCCTTCCTAACGCACAGGAACGCTGTTATCACTGCAGTGAAGCGAGCAGCTGGAGCGCCTTGTGTTACTGAAGCCGAACTGAGAGAGGTCTTGCAAGCTGTTCCAGAACGGAATGTGAGCCTGTGTCTGCACTTACTGCCTTGTTGCAAACCGAGGCTGCTAGAACAGGAAAGTTAAGGCACGGCCCGCTACTCCGTTGACATGTTGGAGAAAGTCCTGGAGGATAGTGATGCAGAAGAACAAGGAAAAGAGGCAATGGAGTGAAAATGAAGATGTTAAACGAGAGGGAAATGAACAGAGAGGGAGAGAAACTTAATTGTCTTTGTGCGTTAAAACTTGCACTAATCGACTAAGATTGATCGTTGAAATTTTAAACCTTTTGTTTTGTTCTAGTTTGGTTAAACCAGCCTTTGAAAATTGTTAAATTGTTGTAATTGCTGAAAAACAATGAAAAAATTTAGTTGATGCTGTTTAAATATGTATATATATAGAGCATAATTGAGTATATTTACCTATTTAAACCCGATTGAATTTTTTAACCTGAGTAAGACACGTGTTCACTGTGTGGCGACCTGGTACAGTTCGGGTACGCTCGCTCGATGAGGGTAAGTACCTCATCACCTCTCCTAGCCACAGAGTTTCTCAGTTTTATTATTGAGGCAAACGCATAAATGAATGATTGTACTTGGTGAGTGACATTAGGTTAATTTTAGCGGGTGCGTGGCCGTGCCACGTACCAACTTTTTAGTCAGCAAGAGCGAGAAGAAGTTCTATGGAGAGATGACGTAAGTAGTCGAAAAATTTTTTTTATCTAGGACACTCATCATGGCGCAAATTTTGTGAAATTGATGGAAGGCAGTGAGATGTAGTATGATGCCATTTGTGACACGTAGTGAGATGAGGTTGAGTAGATGAATTTCATTTTCTAATTCGAATTCTAAGGTTGATTATAGAGAACTGGAACACTGCTTGACGATAACCCGGAGTTATGCGATCAATGGGGACATTGAAGAGGACTGTTCGGGGAGTATGTGCCATTCCCACGGATTGGCACAGCGGAACCTGCCGTCGCAGTACGAATATGACATTAGAGTCCTTAACAAGCGTTTATTTATAAAAAGGAGGGTCGGAATATTCTGGAATTTTTATATTTCGAAAATTCGATTGCTGACAGTCTATTTCTGAGAAATACGAAAAATGGCCATATTTGGTTGAAAAGTGACAAAAAATACTACAACCCGAATAACAAGTGCAAGACAGTCGGAAGAGAACGAAAAAAACAAAGCCTCGTATCGTGACAATCGCGCACGATAAGACAACTAATTGAAGTCGATAGAAGGGAAGGAGGCTTCAGTGGGGCAGACGGAAGGAGCAGTATCATCCCGTGCCACGAAGTTAGAGTAATAACCACGTTATTACTGGAAGAGCGCGGAATCGGAGGCTCGGCCCCCAGAGACTATCATATGGCAAAAGACTGTAGTAAACTAACTTTATTGTTACTCTGATGTCCTAAACAATTGAATTAACACCGGTATTAATTGGTATTTTAGAGTATGAGTAGCTAGGAAGAGGAAAGGGTCAATCCATCTCCAATGGATTTAATATAGAGCTGTCACCAAAAACATAGTAAAATAGGATAATCAAGCCTTGTTTTTAAAAATAGTCATGTATTTTGGGGATCCGAGACCCTCTATGTGATTATCTTCGCATGTAAACGGAAGCTGATTAAAAGTCGTTGGACTGATGGCCTAGAAGTGGTAACGTTTTACTTCGCCCTAATCAGACCATAAAATCAACTGGCTCGGTTTAGACGGTGAAAAACGGGTAGAACTTGGTAGCTGACGTCAGCCAGTCGTCGATAGGTACTTTTTCTACGCTCCGTCACTATGTAGTATTTGGGCGAATGTTACAAAGAAACCTTGTCACTAAAAGAATCAAAGCTTGAATTCAACTTTGCTCGGTGTTCTTTGAAGCTGCAAAGATGATGTCATGTTGATCCACACAGGAGTCACAGCACCACGAGCAGTTCGCCTCGTCCAGGAAAAAGCGATCACAGTTGTCATGAAAACCAGAGCTAAGTTATTTCATTTTAAAAAGTGTCATATATGACAATGGCATCTCGAAACGTCTGTTTGAACTCAAATTCTAGCCTTATATAGGGAACTTGCAAAAAAGTAGTCAAAGAAGACGAGTTTACAAGCAATACCTGTCAACTCGTCTTCTTTGACTACTTTTTTGCAAGTTCCCTATATAAGGCTAGAATTTGAGCCCAAACAGACGTTTCGAGATGCCATTGTCATTAACTTTTTAAAATGAAAGAACTTAGCTCTAAAAAGTTTCAGCAAAATTGAAGTTGCCATCTTTATAGTGAGGCTCTGTCGGGGTACTTCCAGGAGTTGCAAATTTTGCCTTCAATTATGACTGCTCAAATCTTTTTCCTTTTTGAGATATGAAATTTCTTGTGATTTATCCTTAAATTTTTCAGAAAACCTAAATTAAAACTCCTTGAAATTCCCAACCCTGTAGATGGGGGCTGTCAGAGTAATCTGAGGGGTTGCAAATCTTGCCTTCAAATATGGCTGCTCAAATCTTGGAAGTTTTCCTAATTGACGTTTTTCTGGTTTTTTCAAAAAATATATAGTTTGAAGTGTCAAGTTATCAAATTATATGTGAAGTGTGAAGTCTCAAAAATTGATTCTCAATGCTGTACTGGAGTTGCAAAACTTGCCGACAAATGCGACTGCTCAATTGCTTTTAGTTTCTGAGATATGACGGTTTTGAGGGTTTACAAAGTTTGAATAAAAAAACGTGATTAAAAAACTTTTGCTAAATTTGAAATTATGTAACAGTCCCCTACTTCAGTCACATATGAGGCTTAAGAAAAATAGGCCCTATAACCATTGGCTCAAGAGTCAGGGACACTATCTCTTGTGTTTTTCTACCTCAAGAACGGTCGGAGCCAATTCGGTTCGCTTGCGACATGAGACTAGAACCCGTTACAGCTTAAAGGCTACTACCAAAATATCCCCCCACTCTAGAAAATAAGAACGTCCCCATACTTAGGTCTCGAGAAACCCAAAATACACGAACGCCGTTAAAAACATGGTCGGAACAATTCGTTAAGTTACTTTTTATTGGACAGTGGCACTTTGATCCATTTCAGATGGATCAACCTAAAACTCGCCTTATCTCAACATAACAATCATAAAACACACTCGAGAAAATTAAATTAGGGACTCACATGTTGATGCACTCGAGTACAAGGAGTGATTAAATTGGTAAGCAACTCGAGAATTAGATAATATAACTAGATAAATTTAATACTGATCAGTTTTGATAACAGAAATAAGTTCTGGCTCTAGAATTGGAGTTTTTGTATGAACCATTGGGACACTCAAGCTGTCCACCTTTCCATTGAAGGTTCACTCTGGTTCGTTTTGAATAGTTGTTCTCTCTTCTTTTTATTATCTCTCCTCATATTTCGGGATAAGACAGCTCTACTCGTGTATTATTTTGTGTCTGGAAATTGCGAATAGCAATTTCCTGCTGTTTTCTTAAGTACTTTCTCGCAATTGTAAATTCGGTCGTTCTCTTTTTCACTTTTTGTGTTTTCAGTTGGTGCGAGAAAACTGAGCATGACAGGCTTCATTCGAAATTTTGAAAACAAAAAACTTCACTCCAAAATCACGTATTTTTGTGTCCCTCAAGGTCAAACTTCCAGATATGACCGACTGGCACATACTCCCCGGACTCAAGATCGATGTCCTCATCGCGTGCTGTCTCTGTCAGTGAATCCCCAGAAACCCAAGTGTCACTCAAGATACAGTGCCAGTGGTCATTTACAGAAGTTTGCAGCAGACTTAAGTTTATCTACCTTCCCAAAATTCACAACCATATAAAATTTTCACACTATCGCTAAACAGCAATCAAAATCTGCACACACCTGCACCTATGAATTCTCGCTTTTTAAGCTGATAATTTAAAATGTCTTTTGTCCTATTTCAATCAGGAAATTGTCATGCAGCATTTTGATTCATATAATAGATCTAGCATATTAATAACAATATCTCATTTGTTAAAATTTCTTTTTCGTGAACTCAGATTTCATCCGAGTTCACCCTCGAGCCCCCTCCCTCTCAAGACTCAAGACTCTAGCATTTTCCTTTTGAGCCACCGGCTCACCTCGTGTTCTTCGCCCTCGAGGTACCCGACCCCTATATGTTTGACACTGTGATCTGTTTTAATAGTGCCTCTTCGTCATCGGAGCTGATCACAATCTCCTCCCAAGCCTTCAGCTGTTCATAGGATCGCATCCACTCCCTTTGCTCTTGCAATCTCTTCGCTCGATACGGTAAGCTCTTCACCTTCGACTCCCGGTTCAAACAGAAGGAATTGTGAAGACTCAGGCGTACATTCTTCGCCAGGTGCTCCTCCAGTATCGACTCCCTCGCTCTAGTGTTGTCTCTGGATACTCTACCCACTCTTTTCCACCCCGTCGTGATCGCATTTCGATGGATCAGCAGAGGTCTCTTGAAGGCATCTGGTCCTATCTCGGCCTGGAATTGTCGATATTCCTTTTGATGTTTCCTCATGTGATCCTTCGTCACCACATATAACCAGGATGTTAACGCCGCGCGAAACCAAGGAAAGAATCTCAAGCGGCTCCACACGTGCCTGACCTCCATTGGTATGGCGAATACCTTGCATGCGGTCTCGAACAACTCAAATCTCCTGTTGTAGTCTATCGCGTGAATCGACTCTGCTGTTGGCGTCTTCGATTCCGATACTTTGCTATGTTTTCCTCTATCCATCGTAGAGCCAGCATTGTGCTCACCACCAAGATGGTCACTTTTTGTTGATGCTCGGGTAGTCCCAACGACCTGATTTCTTCTACATCCCAGATCAGGCAGAGATTGGCGTGGTCTGGGTACCACACTGTCTGCGCCAGACAGTGACATGGACAATCCCCGTGTGTGAGGTCGATGCTCCTAAAATTGCGTTCTCCCGAGGCTTCTAGGAGAGGCTCAAGTTCCATCATCTTCTCGTGTATCACGTCGACTTTTTCCAAGCTTGGAGCACCTACCATGGGTTTCCCAATCACGTTTTGTCTCTCATGATCACTTGTGTTTTCGCTCTACAAGCCTAGAAGTTCTTCGCCCCAGATTTCACTCAAGTCGTTCCTTTGTTCTTTCGGCACTGTTCCCCGGATCTTCCTCAACAGCTTGTGTGAATGATGTGACATCCGAGCCAGTCTTACACATTTAGGCACTGAGAAGGCTTTGTCTATCAATACCCTCTGGCTGGACACTTCCACCATCGCCATGTGTAATGGGTAGTGGCTGCCACATAGGTTGGCCATCACTGACCCCACTAGGGACTTCGCATTTAGAGGCAGACCATAGGCTTCGCTCATGGGAAATCCCATCTCCGCCTCGAGTCCAACCTTCCAACTCTTGATGTGTTTCTGGGTTACTTGCAACACTCCGGGCCATGACTCCACGCTCAACGCGGTCACCAAGTGGTGTTCTGACTCTAGCCTCTCCAGTGACTGGAGACTGCACATTCTTGAGAAGAATCCCAGAGCTGTTGCTAGGTTCACCGTGGTACTCGCGTAACACTCAGTCACTATCTGTATCTCAATTTTCTCCCTTTCGGTAAAGTCTTCAAACCAGGTGACTAGGTCTTCTTTCTGGAAAGACTGTATCCTGACGCATGATCGTCCATCAACGGGCGTATTACTTGTGTCTCTAGACCACGTAGGGAGGACGCTGATTCAGACGGTATCCACACCTCCAACCCTTCGTTCATATGTTCTTGAGCCGCGCGATCGAGGTTAAATCGTCCCTTCGACCTAGGAGCTTCATCCACCTCCATACGTGACTCTGGTCTTGAGCCGGTCACCACCCGCTCTTTGGGCCTAGCCCCTTTCTGCATGTCGAGCTCGCGTTGTCGTTGCTGGATCCTTTCAAGCTCCGACTTCAGCTGCTCGCAATTCGCGGCATTCTCTCGCACCCTTTCTGCCTGTAGCTGTTCAGCTCTTAACATGTCCAGTTCCCTACGCGCTTGATCCCTCTCAAGTTTTGCCTGATCTCTCTCGAGCACCGCTTGATCCCGGTCGAGGTTCGCCTTGTTCCTCTCCCGCTGAGTCCTCTCAAGCTCTCTCTTCATGATACTGACTCCGGATACGCTTCCCCCGTTTGCTGTGCCCGCGCTCTGGCCCATGGATCTGACTGATGGTCTGACCGGCAGTGGGAACTCCCCTGCACCATACTCAGTATTTTTACTCAAGCCAGGGTTCCTTGCCAAATCGAACCCCCTTATTGCTCCATCCACGTTCCAGGACAGCCACCTAGTTTGCTCTTGATTGGATATTCCATCAGTGGTGTAGCCTACCATCAAAACCGCCTCTGTCGCAGACTCCCGACACTCGCCCTGTTCCTCCAACTGGAGGATGGCATTCAACATCACTGCCATTCTCTCGTCCACTCGAGTATAATCCAGGTCCCTCAGACTTCTGTACAATTCGTCAAGTGTGGGTTTTTTTAAAGCCGATGGCATGGACTTCCAGAATCGATCTGCCATTTCCGTGATTTCCAAGTGATCTTGCGTATTAGCAACTTGAGTTTTACCTGAGCAACTTGAGTATTAGCGACGTGAGTTTACTTTAGCAACTTGAGTTTACTTTAGCAACTTGAGCTTGCTTCTTGAGGTGTCGTTCAATTTGCGTTCTCTTTCTTCAATTGAAAACAGTTGGGTAGTCAATTTGACTTTACCAAATCAATCTGAAAATAACACCCGATTTTTAGACCGACAGGCTGTGTTCCTTACCTAAAAACCCCCTATAGTTAAAACCCTTTCTTTTTCTTCCTACTTAAATAGTTCAATTGGAAACTTTTTTAAAAACATACAGATTCATTTTATGTTTTAGTACCATCAATCATTTAAAATATTAATTGTCATGCCAATTCCGTCGTTGAGTGTTGAGTACTGTTGTATGCCCCTACGACTTGCGGCAGATACTTATCCCAGTCCGTCATGTATCTAGAGCAGTATACCCTCAGCATGTTCACCAATGTTCTATTCTGTCTCTCTACCAGCCCGTTGGTCTGAGGATGGTAAGTCGTTGAGTGTGCTTGAGCAATGTGTGACCTCTTCATTAATTCCTTAGTCAAGTCCCCCACAAAGGCCTTGCCGTTGTCTGACTGAAAAGTCATTGGACAACCATACCTTGATATCCAATGGGTTATCAAGTGGTCACAAGTCTCCTCTGCCGAAGCTGTTTGACACGGCACCGCTTCTGCCAGTTTTGTGAAGTGATCAATTATAACCAGTATCTGGTTATACCCCGACTCCGTCATACAGATCTTCTGGTGGACTATTTGCACCACTTCATTAAATTCCGAGCTTTCCACCGACTTGAGTGGGAATTTCATCTTCCTTGGGTCTTTCACTTGCAAGCATGTCAGGCATGCATTCACCCACCTCTCACAGGCTTTACTCAATCCAGGTCAATCGAACCTGTGAAGTATTCTTTTTTGCACTTTGTCTATCCCCTGGTGCCCCATTTGATCATGTGATCTGAACAGCACCTCTGTCTGATACAATTGTGGTAATATGATGAGGTTGTGCTTGTGTAGTATCTTGTCTTCGTCTTTTCTCTTGCATGCTACCACCCCGTCAGCCGAGTGATAGAGTAACTCTTTCCTCTCTTTGTAGAACTGGCTCAGGATCTTGCAGCTGTCTTCTTCAAGTTCCCCTTTCTCCTTGGACCCCGTTCGGATCCATTTGGAGAGATTGCTTGTCATCTTGTCATTCTTCTGGGCTCTTATCAGGTCCGACAGCCTATATCTCGCTTTGACATGTTCCTTCAGCGCCATGATCTGCCCATTCATCTCCCCAGGGTTGTGGGCGTCGTCATTCAGCTTCACGCATACTATCCTCCTTACCACCTTCATGTCGTCTTCCGGCACCAGATTTCAAGTTCTTCACCACCTCGTATTTCCTGCACGTCCAAGTTGAAGGTTCCTGGGGACGGATCTGTTTGTAATTCCCTGTCGTGGTGTCTAATCTTTTCTTCTGCCAATATCATGCAGAGACTATCTTGATTGTCACTGCTCGCTTCCGAGTCCTCATCCCACATTTCACACTCCCCGGACAAATTTTCTCCTTCATTGTTTTCTTCTTCTGTGGACGTGGACCGCTCCCCGGACTCTTGACCTAGTCCCAGGTATTCAGCTTCTTCCTTGAACTCCACTCTCTTTCTCCTGACTCTAGTCTGTTCAAGTAATTCAGCTGGGATCTTTTCAACCAGTGACTGCACCACTTCCTTCCCATCAAGGTTAGTCACCTTCGAGGTATTTCTATTACTAGCTGTCCCGCTCTTTCGCAGTATTGTGACCTCAGGTTCCTCCTTACAGTTTTCTGGAATCACGGGCTTATCATCTGCTATTTTCTCGAGTAACCCCTTTAAGTCTTCGTCTATTTGTGCTTCCCCCGTCTCTACCTGGTTGAGATCGTAGCCTTTTGCTTTGAGCGTCTCCCTCACGATCTTTGACTTGAGCATTATTCCTATCGGCATCCCTCGGTTCTTTCTCGAGATTGTTTCTTTCGTAGTTTCTTTTGGTAACTCGGGGTAATCTTCTATTGGTTTGCCTGATTTGTCCAACCATCTCGTGAGAGGAACACTGTCATACGTTTCCTTGTCCATGAAGGAGAAGCAATCCTTGATCTCAGGTCTATCTGCCTCCCTCTGTTCTTGTCTCTCGTAGAACTCCGTCTTCCTGCTCAAGCTGTCAGCATTTTGATGTTTGTCTCGTGTTCTGTGCTCAATTATCATATTGTATCCGTCCAGGCGAACTATCCACCTCCCAATGTAACTTTGGTCCATTGAGTACGTCTTCAGCCAGCTTAGTGCCCGGTTGTCGACTCGCAACTTGAATGGCTCACTGCCTAGGTATGCCCTATATTTCTCGACAAAGGTAACCACCGCGAACATCTCTGCTTTCGGTGCTCCGTACTTCATTTCCGTGTCACTTAGGACTTTGCTCCCGTACGCTATTGGTCTCAAGACTGTCTTCCCGTTCCACTCTTGTTCTTGGTGGAGAATTCCAGATATCGCTACTACCGACGCGTCCGTATCCAGTACGTACATCCCCTTCTCTGTTGGCATCCCTAGTACTGGTGCCTCGCACAACTCTTTCTTTATTCTCTGGAATGACTCTTCCGCTGCGTTATTCCACGTGAACTTCTTGCTCTTGTGCCTCATTAACTGTTTCATCGGATAAACTTTATCTGCATAGCCTTTGACGAATTCTCTATAGTAATTTGCAAAACCCAGAAAGCTCATCAATTGGGGTTCCGTTTTCGGCGATTTCCAAGTTAGAACTGCTTCTACTGCGTCTGGATCTGGTCTGATGCCGTGTTTGTCCACCATCCTGCCCAAGTATTTTATCGAGTCCTTGAGTATCTCACACTTTGATGGTTTGCACTTCAACCAGGACCTCTTCATACACGCAAATACTTCGTCAAGTCTCTCGATGTGGTCCTCTAGTGTGGGTGTCGCTATTACCACGTCATCCACATAGCACATTACCAGATTGCCATACTTCTTCGTCACACCTATCAGCGCGTGTGCCATCAACCGCTGAAACGTGGCTGTGGCATTGCAAAGTCCAAACGGCATCCGTTTCCATTGAAACAGAACCAACTCGCAGGCAAACCCTGTCTTGTCCCTGTCCTGCTTCCTGAGTGGTACCTGCCAAAAAGCCGAGCCTAAATCAAGAGTCGTAAAAAATTTTGCATCACCTAACTTCGAGAGGCTCTCATCAATCCTAGGTATGGGATAGGCATCCTTCACCGTGACGGAGTTCAGGTATCGAAAGTCGCAACAAAACCTCAACTGGTCGCCTTTCTTTTTGGCCATCACTACTCCCCACGCCCACGGTAATTTAGATGGTTCTATCATGTCATACTCTAGTAGCGTTTCAATCTCCTTTCTACACGCATCCGATTTGTGTGGGGTCATGCGCCTCGCCCCCTCCCTGTGCGGTATTGCGTTTTCCTCAAGTTCTATTTCATGCTCAACAATATTACAAGACCCGATGTCTGCCTTATGTCTTGAAAAAACCTCTTCGTTCCGTTCTAGTACGTCCTTGATGGCTGCGAGCTGTTCGTCCGTTAACTTGCCTCTTAAGTGTTCAATTTACGGTAGAACCGGTTTATCACCCTGTATTTCGTCTAATGTGGGCCGTTCCGGGAAATTTGAACAGCTCGATAGTCCATCGTCTGTCTCTGACTTAAGTGACTTCACAAGACCTGATGAATCTTTTATTTTATTCAATCGTCTCAAGATACAAATTTTGTCCCTATGATTGGGACAATCAACAACTTCATTTTGTTTATGGTTTTCAGTCATTTCATATCGAGTTTTTACAGGTAAAGCATATCCCAGTTTCCTCCCCTTCTGTATCGTGATTGGCATGTCAAGGGTATTCAACAAGACACTCACGCAGAGGCCGCTCTTCGTGATCGAGAAGGATCTTCCTAAAACAGCAGCACTTTGACTATTTGGATTTGGGACTATGCATACCTGCTTGTTGTCACTTAGTTCATTGTAATTTTTCATTCGTAAGCTTACAATTGCCGCCTCGTTCGCCTTTAGCCTCAACCTCCTACTCAAGAATACCGGTGCTTTGGTTTCATTTTCCATTATTAAATTTACCGGTTTGATTGCGTACCTCCTATCCGGGTTCCGTATCCTGAACATTGCGTTGTTTAGATCAATCGCTACATCAAAGTTCCTGATGAAGTCTCTGCCTAAAATAAAATGGTCAGACTCATCTAGGTTTTCTACCACAAGAAAGCTCATCCACAGGTTACGTTCCCCCAGATTGAGGGCTATTATCGGCGTTTTGCCCATCACCCGCAGGGCCCCTTTGTTTGCAGCTGACAACCGTATTCTCGAATCTATCAAATCATCTTTGTTGAAGCCCATTCGTTCCCAAGTTTCGATTGGTATGACACTCAAGACTGCTCCCGTATCAAGTAACCCACGTAACTGAGTCTTTTTGCCACTTATGTCTAGCACGTGTCCTGTCACATCTGCCTCCGTCCCGATGTGCATTGCATCTTCTTCAAGCATGGCGCAGTGTCCAATTGATCTCACTTTCATTTCTTCTTTTCCCACGTAGATTTGCCCAATTAGGTCTTCATCACATGTTATCATTGTTTTGGTATAGATGTTGATTCCATCTATATTTAGCATCACCTCATGTGGACCATAAGCTTCTGTGTACCTGTTATCAACACGTACCGACTTGCCACCCCCTCTCGTGAGTAGTGCTCTCAATGCTCTAGAAGTTGTTTGTGGGCTTATACAACTCAAGTAATCTGCGTACCCATCAATGTGCATTGTTGTCTGGTCACTTGGTTCGCTCAAGTTTCTCGTTACTTCGTGGCCGCCCACAGTGATTATTCACATTATTCTTGCCCCAATCTTTGTTATGCCAAATGGCTTTCCAGTAACCATTTTTACAGTGTTGCAGTTTCCATTTTTTGTCGACCCCTCAGCAGCTTCTGGTAATGTTTGTGGGCAACTTAATGCTTCGCTCATTTTCTGTCTTTGGATTTTTTGCTTCAGCCGTTTTTCTATTTCTTTCGCTGCCAGGTCTTGTTTCACTTTGTTGATGGCCTCCGCTGCCGCCTTCTCATAATCTATTTCTAGGGCGTTCTTCGCCGTGGCCTCTACTGCACTATTACATTGTGTTACAGCTTTCACTGTTTTCGCCGATAGCTCCGCACTTGGTCTTTCTTGTTTTTCGTCTCAAATTCACCTTGTCTGTTTCTCTGGTTCTGCACCGCTGCTAGCGCCAACTTGTGTTTTGGATGACTCTGGTTCTTGACCGCTTCCCAAAACAACGGACAGTCCATCCTGAAGTGCCCCTCTTGGTTGCAGAAGAAGCATCTTGCACCTATTTTGATGATCAAGCCACTATAGAACTCGTGTTCTTCCATCTGGCTCATATCTTCCTCATCGGGTGCGTATCCCAAACTCTTCATGCCCTGTTTGTATGTCGTGCAATCCGCCACATGATGATCAGCTGACCCACAGTTAGCGCATGATCTGCGTTTGTCCATGTCATCTCTGGGCTTGTACCATGATGAACTTTGTGGCTGACTCCCCCCTTGTGTGTTCCTGTTGTCTGAGTACGTGTATTTCTTCGGTTTCATCAGCATGTACTCTCTTGATTTCTGCCTCATCTCTTCTGGAGTTGGTGCACTGTCTTTCGACAATGTGTAGTACGTTGCTAGCATCGTTCTCAAGTCATCACTTTTTACCCCATCAATGAACTTTGAGGCGATGCTGAAGTTCCTTTGATCGGTAGATTCTTCTGGGTCACTCCTTCTTCTCAAGCTTTCAAGATCATCTAGGAACCTGTCTATTGATTCATCGTCCCTCTGTCTCCTCTTTTCAAATCGCATCATTGCTTGATGACCCTTCATGCCTGAGCCGAATCTATTTAACGATTTTTCATAGATTTTGTCCGCTGTGTCGCGTTCTTCTTCTTTCTTCGCAACCACGCATTTCAATGCCGTGCCTTCCAGATTGCTTAGTATCGCTGTGCATGCTTGCCTCTCATCGGTCAAGTTGTCTTGTTCTAAGTGCAACCTCATGACTTCTACCCAAGTGTCAATGCATCCATCTGAATCATCTTTGAACTCCTTCGGTTTCTTGAAGGTTTTCCTGGATTTGTTGCTTCCTCTGTCACTCGAGTCGGTGTTCCTTGTGGCGAAGGCTTCTAGCGTCCTGTTCATCATTTCCCAGGTGCTTGCCCATGTCATGGCAACCGGTCCCACGTTGTTGTGAGTCGTGGAGTCCCCTGGACCACTGGTTGTGTTCGCTGTTCCATTTTTTATAATGGCCCTGGCCCCCACCGGTGCCGTAATCGCGGCCTCCCGGGTTGCTGGTAACGGTATTGACTGTCGTTTGTTCCTTTGAGGCTCCACGAAGTCCACTCTATTACCTTGTGTCCTCACTGCTGCTGGCCTGTCTTGTGGCGTTGAATTCCTCAAGATAGCGTCTAGCTTTGTCTGTATTGCACTTGAGCTCTCAGCCTGTTCCTTACTCATCGTATCCATTCTCGTTTCCAAACTCCCCAACTGGCTATTCACTGCGTCATATCGCTGCTTCATTTCTCGCATGTCTTTTCTGATGTTCTTGTCTCGCTCTTCATCAGTGGTTTCTACTTTGTCAGACATCTGCTGAAGCTTTTCCTCCGTTGCTCTTGCTAGATGGAAATAGTTGTCCCAGTACTCATGTTTCTTGTTTCTCATTTCCTTCCTTATCACATTTCTATCCTCTTCGCTGTGCTTCAGTTTCTCATCTATCTGATCTAGCTTCGCCATCAAGTCACTTAGCTCAAGAGTAGTTGTTCCATGGTCCGTTGTTGTCCTGTAGTCGGTCGCTGGTCCCGGTTTTTTCTGATCCTCGTTTTGGTTGGTCTCTGTTGTTCTCGTGGATACTGTTCCGAATGTTTTGCTTTTCTCGGCTTTAGTCTCCTCCACTGCTGCGTCTCTCGATCTCATTCCAACCATCATCGCCAATCTTTCAGTAAAAGACGTTCTCTTTTGAGACTCATCCTTCACTGTTTCTGGCGTGTTGCCTGTTGTGTCTTCCACGTTGTCTATCGGTGAGAACTCTATGGGTTTTGGGTTAGGTTCTTCCGCATTGGGCATTGGAGTTGACTCTGTCGTCTTCTTTCCTGCTTCATCCACACTTTGATCAGGTGTCTCTAGATCAATCTCGATGGTGGGTTCTACTCGTTCCCCTTCCGTGCCCTCTTTTGCTCTGTTCTCTGTGGTACTCCTCGTCCTGACCATACTAACTGAAAAGTTCTTCTTTGTTACCTTCGGACCCATTGATGTTGTTTTACGTAGCGACGAGTTATACTTTGTCTTCGCTTCGGTAGATCTTTTTTCAGCTACCGGTACCCTGCTCCGCCTCATTATTTACAATTGTTACTATTTACAGTATTACTATCTACAAAATTCTACTCTAAGGTTAAAACCTCTTTTGACAAAATTTTATAAAAAGAAATTGACAATTTGCTAAAAACAACTTTTCTTAGGCTCTTGAAAATTTTATATGTTTGGATAGGATATAGAACATGATTTTACAATTGGTTACTTCAACCTGACTTAGTACTCTTTTAGTACCCCCCTTCCTAATGCTGTTCCAAGACTTTCTCTCTACCGTCTCAAGACTATTCAGTGTTGTCCCAGTACTTCTTGTTAGTGTCCCCAGACCACTGTCCCAAGACCCTTGCCCTAAGTCTGCTGTCCCAATACTACTGTCCCAAGACTAGTATCCCAAGACTAATGTCCCAAGACCAACGTCCCAAGACCAATGGCCCAAGACCAATATCCCAAGACCAATGTACCAAGACCACTGTCCCAAGACCAATGTCCCAAGACCACTGTCCCAAGACCACTGTCCCAAGACCAATGTCCCAAGACCACTGTCCCAAGACCAATGTCCCAAGACCAATGTCCCAAGACCACTGTCCCAAGACCAATGTCCCAAGACCAATGTCCCAAGACCACTGTCCCAAGACCAATGTCCCAAGACCAATGTCCCAAGACCACTGTCCCAAGACCAATGTCCCAAGACCACTGTCCCAAGGTCACTGTCCCAATACCAATGTCCCAAGACCACTGTCCTAAGACTAACGTCCCAAGACCAATATCCCAAGGCTATTTCGTACCAAGACTGCTCTGGTCCAAGACTGTCCCAAGGCTGCACTGTCCCAAGACTGCTCTGTCCCGCGACTGTCCCAAGACCGTGTTGCTCCAAGACTGTCCCCAGACTGCAATGTCCCAAGACTTCTTCGGTACTATCCCAAGACTCGTCACTGAGTGTCTGGATATCGGGTCTCTTCTTCTTCTTCGTTGTAGGGACTATTGAACCACTGTACCTTTTACCACCACTTGAGCTTTAGTAAAAATTTTCCCAAAATCCCTATCTTAATGGTCAAAACCCAAATATTAATCCCCCTGTATTTGCCTCTATCTCTATGTTTCGGGCTATTTGAAACCCTAAATTCCCCGCAGGTATCTTGTGACCACCTGTTCGTATACCAACGAACAGGTTTTCGTTGGTATACCTGTTCCTTTGAAATACCAACAACAAATTTTCACCAAAACGTAAAAATTTAAACTGGAAAAAATTTCAAAAACAGATGGATGAATTCTCCTGAAATTCAAGGTTGACCGATGTCAATCTTTGTCCGAAAAAATGTCTGGTACCCGATTGCCACGCGTTTTCCTCCCTCCTGCTAGCGATCTTATGGGGTATCACAAAAACTGTCTATGTCCGTTCCCCCCTACCGATCCGACCAGGGTACCTAGCTTAACCTGATTTTAATTTTGGATATCCACTTCTTATAACCAACGCGTGTAAATATCTAATGTAACTAAATCGACGATGCCGAACAATTAGTTACTCTAACGTGTCCCCCCTTTTTACAATTTTCAACCGCTAACCTCTAACCTAACCAGCCCCCCTTCTAACCTCCCCCCTCTTTAGCCCCCCTCTTAGGCCGAAAAATCCCTTAAGCGTCGGGTGCTAAACCTCTCGAGAGAAAACCGTAGACCTGTTTCCAGGCCTGCTTGTGCAAAAACTTCCTCAAAACAATGTGACTCCGCTTATCCATTTTTACACTTATCTCCTATAATGTAATGTGGATTCTAACGATACCCGTTGCCCAACTTGAGAACACCCCTGTGCGTCCTCTTGTAGTGATCCTGTGCTGGTTGTCTCTGTTCTGCACTTGACAGCAGCATCAATTTCCCACTTGGCTGGTCACCTCTTCCAGTCAAGTTTCCAGTGGGTTCAGCTTAGTACTTATGAACCACTTTCCCACTCGGCTGGTCACCTCTTCCAGTCAAGTCTCCTAGTGGTCCGGTTCGATCCTTGTGAACCACTTTCCCACTCGGCTGGTCACCTCTTCCAGTCAAGTCTCCTAGTGGCCCGGTTCGATCCTTGTGAACCACTTTCCCACTCGGCTGGTCACCCTTTCCAGTCAAGTCTCCTAGTGGTGCGGCTAGGTTGCAATCTGTCTGAAAACCCTTAACAACGCCCCCCACTCGGGCACCTTATTGAAGCCACTGGCTTAAATTGCTAGATTGATCGAAACGATCGGTCTTATAAAACAGTATGGGTATACTATTTAATTAATATAAAGGTTTGATCCAAATGATCCGGTATCAAAGTCACTTTTTTTTTTCTTTTTATGGTTTTTGTTCCTTTTTCTATACTTTTTTCGTGTTTTTGTCCCCCTAGTTGCCCCCCCCTTACTCGGTTAGCTAGGCCTCGTTCAGAGAGCGTACCAGGAAGTTTTCTCAACTTTCTTAAAAAGCTATCACGGTACAACCGGAAGGTTTACACGTTCCCGCTGAACCGTACCACCGGTACTCTAGAATGGGCATGCAGCCCAGAGCTGTGTCAAGTGGTTTCGACTCCGTAGTCATGATGTCGTAAAAACACCCAGGAGCGCCATAAAAACACTATGTAACAGTCGCCTACTCCAGTCACATTTGAGGCTTAAGAAAAATAGGCCCTATAACCATTGGCTCAAGAGTCAGGGACACTATCTCTTGTGTTTTTCTACCTCAAGAACGGTCGGAGCCAATTCGGTTCGCTTGCGACATGAGACTAGAACCCGTTACAGCTTAAAGGCTGCTACCAAAATATCCCCCCACTCTAGAAAATAAAAATGTCCCCATACTTAGGTCTCGAGATACCCGAAATACACGAACGCCGTTAAAAACGTGGTCGGAACAATCCGTTAAGTTACTTTTTATTGGACAGTGGCACTTTGATCCGTTTCAGATGGATCAACCAAAAACTCGCCTTATCTCAACATAACAATCATAAAACACACTCGAGAAAATTAAATTAGGGACTCACATGTTGATGCACTCGAGTACAAGGAGTAATTAAATTGGTAAGCAACTCGAGAATGAGATAATATAACTAGATAAGTTTAATACTGATCAGTTTTGATAACAGAAGTAAGTTCTGGCTCTAGAATTAGAGTTTTTGTATGAACCATTGGGACACTCAAGCTGTCCACCTTTCCATTGAAGGTTCACTCTGGTTCGTTTCGAATAGTTGTTCTCTTCTTTTTATTATCTCTCCTCCTATTTCGGGATAAGACAGCTCTACTCGTGTATTATTTTGTGTCTGGAAATTGCGAATAGCAATTTCCTGCTGTTTTCTTAAGTACTTTCCCGCAATTGTAAATTCGGTCGTTCTCTTTTTCACTTTTTGTGTTTTCAGTTGGTGCGAGAAAACTGAGCATGACAGGCTCCATTCGAAATTTTGAAAACAAAAACTTCACTCCAAAATCACGTATTTTCGTGTCCCTCAAGGTCAAACTTCCAGATATGACCGACTGGCACATTATCAACCCTGTAATTGGGTGCTGTCAGAGTGCACTCAAAGGATACAAATGGTATTTCCAATACAGGCGGTTTTTTATTAGTTGATAAAAAATTGAAGCACCGAAGGTGCGTTACTCATAAGTTACGTTTGACGTGAGTCCACGTTAACATAGAAATCCAGAAACGCCAAGTTACCTCTCTCGTTTGCCTTTTGTAGAGTAAACTGTTGATAAAGATTTAATTTATTTGCAGCGTGTAACATCTTTTCCGGGTCTCCTTTCACAGTTCTCACGATGTTATCCACATACTCTCAGGATATGAATTAATTCAGTTCGTTCAAACTTAGTTGACAATTATCTAAGTTTATTTTGAAAATTTCAGTTGGCGATGACCGAAGTTAGTAGTATCTCCAATGAAGATAATTTGGCCGCCGATGGAAAGTCTAAAAATCAAGACTCTGATAATTTATCCAAAAATGTGTTCGAGAAAGATCTATTTGGAAATGATGATTTGATAGTTAGTGGCCCAACAAAGCACTCGGTAATAGATTCAGATGATGGAGGGGAACTCGAACCACTTCCCGAAAAAATGATCCAAGATGTCGTGCTTGATCCTGCTGTGCAAAAAGACCATATTAACCCAAAAATAGAACCCTCTCCTTCAGTGCCAGAGACTAAACGTGAACATGACGAGCAAGTTGACACCTCACACATTGCTGAGCTTAGCGATGACAAAAAGAACTTAGAAATCAATTCAAATTCAGGCGTGAAAACCTCTAGCTTAGATGTCAAGGAATTAAATACCGATACTAAAGCATCCCCGTCAGATACCAAGACACCAAGTACAAATATCACGATATCAAACTCAGATGCCAATAAGACACCAGCTTTTGATATGAAAACTGAGAGCAAGCCCAAGGTTCTAAATCCGCCGCCGCCTCCGTGGTTCAAACCTGGAAGGGGGCGTAAAACAAACCAGCTGCAATTCTTAGACAAAACAGTTATAAAGGCTGTGAGCAAGCACAAATACGCATGGCCATTTCTAACGCCAGTGGACGCCGCTGCATTGATGCTCCCGGTAAGGATTGCGACGCGAGTAGCCAAGTTTTTTTTTAAGCGGGCTATCATATTTAGTTCATTGTTTCCTAATCAGAAATTTCAGCGAACTTGGATTAATTCGTATGGATTGATAAGCAGTAATTTCATTAAGTATTCAACGAAAGAAATTAGGTCGTTTAGTTTTATTCCGGAAAAGTTGCTTGAAGTTTTTCACTTAAATTAATTTAATGTTTTGGTTGTTTGATTTTTGATATCTTATAAAGTGTTAATGACCAAAGTGATATTATTTATCTATGACTTCTGAAATTTTGTTTTTTAAGAAACTTGGTTTTCTACGTTTGGTTTGAAAATTGTTTCGAAAGTGGAGTTTTTTGAATTTCCAGAATAAAAAAATTGACCCAATTTTCTCAATGTCGGAATTGATTTTTTTTTCAATTGAAGTCAGTCGTTTTTGGCCTCCTTGAGGTCAAACTTTCGCAAAAATCACGCTAAAGTTTGATTTCTCGCTGCTTAAATTTTAAATTTTTTTAAATTTCATTTCAAATCATTTAACAAAAAAGAAGGCATACGCGAAAAAACGCAAATGACTCTTAAATTCGAGAGCGGACTGTAATTTAAGATTTTCTGACGGAATAAGAAATTACCTATTGATTCAGTTTTTTCGAATTAGGCAAGTGTTTTACCCTTGCGATAAGCAAGGGAATTGCAATCGGGTACTAGACTTTTTTTTTCCTGTTAACAACTTTTTTCAAATGATGATCTCCTTTTTCAGGACATTGCACGTTTAACACCTCTAGTTATTGTGCCTAGATTCAATGCGTTGCTGGATCTACTAGTAAAATATTTCAGATTTTAAATTGTTTTTTTTTGTAGCCTTAATTGATTTCGGGCCAATTTTTATCGGCTTTTTCGTGGGTGTTTTTGTTTTAACGTTCTATTCAATTGATTTTCAAATTCAATTCCAAGAAAGTATCACAATTTTTAACACGCTTTTTAAACGTTGTTTAAGTAAACGGTTTTCACACGCTTTTTTATTCAAACTTTCGGTTTGAAAAAAAATTGTAGTGCTTGATATTTTTTCTTTTTTTTTCAGTTTGCTTCCGAATGCATAGTTTTTATTTTAACATCAACTTTAGTCAACCATCCGGCGCATGTGTCGCAGAGGTATAACAATTGCTTGAGACGACAAAGGCCTGTAGTTCGAATCCGACCGGGACCTGTCTTATGCAAAGTTGATTTTTTAATGCTTTTTCGTACTATAGTCCGTCTGCCTATTTTTGTCGGCTTGATTACCGTAGCCCGATTTTTTTGAGTTTTCAGCTTTCTTCCAAGTTGCTGTAACACCCATGCTTGAGACGACAGAGCCCAGCAGTTCGATTCCAGTCGGGATGTGTTTCTTTGTAAATTCAAACTTCCGGCTTTTTTGGATTCGTGAGGTAACACAACTGCTTGAGGCGGCAAAGGCGAATCCAAACACGACCTGTTTTTTGCAGAGTTTTGTGCTTTTTCGGACTATCGTCCGTCTGTTTTATTTTTGTCCGTCTGCTCCTTGTAAAGTTTCGGCGCACCAATTTTTTCTGAATACTTTTTGCGTTTGATGCATGTTTTATTTTTTGTTGACAAATTTAGATTTTTCATTTATTTTGGTTTTAATTGCAGGCATTCATTTTTGAATTGCAATTTGTCAAAATCGCATCATATGTTCTTGATCCAAAAGAAAACCTTTTGATCCAGCTTTACTAGTTCACCAACAATCTTTTGCAATATAATTGAAGGCAAAGTAGAACTCCTTCTAGGCTTATTTGCTTACTATGCGAGCCTTTAAATGGTACATATGCACACGGTTTTTCGATAGCAAGCGTTATCAAACCAGAGTATAGACTTTTTTCTGATTAAAAACTTTTTTAACCATTGAGTTTAATCGTTTGATATCAAAATTTACAGTAGGAAGCGTTTTAAAACCAGAATATAGACTCTTTTATGTAAACAACATCAGTTTAATAATTGTCTTAAAATAACTTCAAGTTCATCTGCTTCTCCGGCACACATGTTATAGCGGTAACCACTGCGCCTAGGGCGGCATGGGCCCTAGTTTAAAATGGGAAATTTTCTGTTTCGGAAAACTTCAATATTATCGCCTTCTTATATTTTGTTGGCTTAGGTGCCACATAGCTTTTTTCGGCGCTGTAAGCAATGTTCATTTTAATTGAAAGTGTTTTTAATTTATTCTTGTAATTTGTAAGTTTACGGAATCGGATTTTTTCGGGTAAATCAGTTCGGCTTCTGTTTTGTCGGCCTGGTGACCTAATTTTGCTTCGTTTGAATTAAAAGTTAGATTTTGTGTGTTATCGGAAGGGTGGAGAGGGTTTAATATTTCAGAATTTGTTGTTTAATGCTAGTGATTGTGTTTCTAAAATTCAATTATCATTTTTTTTAAAACTTCTGTTTCGCATTTGTTATTTCCGTCTCATTTTCTATTCGCCAGCGTGCAAAGCTACGGTTGCGTTGTATCGCAAGTGATACGAATCTCCGCAAGTGATACGAAGTTCCAATAATAAAAGACTCCTAAAGACCTTCGGTATGATAAGTTTTTGCTTCGAAAACTGTAAAATGTTTTAAAATATATCATAAGCTATATAATTTTTTGTTATCCTTGTGTTCATTGACTTTTCTATTGATATCAATTTCCATTTTCTGTTGGCTATGTTGAATGAAATTAAAAGTGACGATAAATCGCAAAGTTGTTTGGTTTTTAAATAGAAAAATTACAACTTATGTCATAAGGAAATCAGTTCTTTTAGGGTTTAAATGAGCTGAATAATTTTTCTCAAAAGAAAAACAGAAGCGGTTGCTGATATTTTGCTGAAAAGTAAAGAAAAATATGTGTTAAATACTATTTGTTCCGACCATTGAAGTTGGGGAGGAACTTTGTATTGGGTGTGTTTTGTTTTTTCCACGCAAAATTCACATACCACCAATTTTCTGTTGGCTACTTTAAATGAAAATAAAAGTGACGTTAAATGGCAATGTAATTTTTTGTCTAAATTGAAAATTGGTCGAGAAAAACTGGTTTGAAATGTTTGATTTTTTTTGTAATTTTCAGCTAGTAATGCAATCGACTAGCGTTCGGTATATAAAGATTGACAGAAATTGGTCAATTTAACTAAAAAACTTCATTTTCCGAAACAAAACTGGTTGTGGAAGCTTCATTTAGCGACTCCTTGTCAGTAAAAGTTTTCTATATAATTTCAAACAATACTACAAAATAATAAGTTTTTTTTTTGATTTTTTTCATGTTTGTTTGTTTTTGAATTTTTGGATATAAGTCGAGTCAGTTTTGCCAAATTCTTTAAGTTCATACGCGTTTGTATAGTTTTTTCATCTAAGCACACAAATAAACGACCCTAAATTGAAAATAAAATAGGGTAAAAAAACAACAACCGGCTATCCTTGTTCCAATAGTTGATTGTCGTTCAATCATATCGACCATCTTTGACGTTGATTTTGATCTGATATATTGGGTTATATACTTGTTCCGATAACAGAATGTGTGGGAAGAAACTTTCGTATTCGCATGTTTTCTTTCACCCAAATCCAGCTATACAAATGTCAGATGGCGTATAAACCGGATTATGGTCATTTGAGCCTCTAATATCGAGAGCCTTCTTGAAATAATTACACAGCTGACAAAATATAAAATAAGGAGTTGAAAAAATATAAAATATTCACTTCATCAAAACTCATTTCACTTGTGTCAGAAATAAAAGAAACTTGCAAAGTTTTGACTCGGATGAAACCCATTTACATATCCATGTATTTAACTAAACTTGAGGTAGTGCGGTCTGTATTGATACTCGTCAGTAAGTAGACAAATACTATATTAACCAATCAGAATGGAGATGAGAAAACAAATTATTAATTTCTTTCGTTTGCTTTCGTGTCTCGATTTCGATAGGATAATATGGTATTTGTCTATTTACTGACGAGTATTAATACACAGTCGTCTACTACTGCTACGTAACCAAATTTTAGCCTTTGAAGTTTGCGACAGAAAGCCCGCAACTCTGCTAGATATTGAATATTTTAATGCTGTTACGATCAAGGGTACGAAGGTTACGAACGAGGGTACACAAATTACGAACGGTTGAAGAATCTTGTCGTATCGCTTCGTTTTTTTTTCGATTCGTTCGGGAAAGACATCCAAAATCAGCGGAATGCTATTTCTTCTTGTTTTGTTAAGATACCAGTTTCTTCCGCTCGATTGCTTCCGCTAAGCTTGGGTAAACGAATTCATTATGCTTGCGACTAGCATGAGCGAATTTCCATTGCTCAACAACAACATTCATTTTAATTACAAAAGTCGAACACGGCATTGTATAGCAAGCGGTATCAAATGGGAACACACTTTTTTTTCAGGTAAACAACTTGTCGAACAGAATCACTGAATCATCTTCTCAAATAAGTATTTTCGTCAACTAACAGACATATGGTGAACATGGCTGCGTTTGAAATAACTGGTATATTCAAATCAGTTTTTATGCTGTCTTGATTTAAATGTACCAGTTCCGATTTGATATAATTTCATTTATTTCTTTTCGTCTTTAAAAGTATCGGCTTATGATATATACGCTTAGTGGCTTCCTATAGCGTCATTTGATGTGCGAACAACTTTCAATTGTGTACATGACTTATTACACTTTCGATAAGCAAGGGTATTGCAATCGGGTACTAGACTTGTTGCACGTAAACATCTTTGTTCACAGAATGGTCATTTTAGTAGGAATGGTAAACTGGACCTGAATAATAGGAAGAATCAACTTCTGACATGTTCAAATTCTTGAAGTTCAGATGAAACTACTATCATTTAAGTAGTAATTGGGTGAAGACTGTTTCAGGTTCTAAGTAATTTTTCAAAAAATTCTAAATTTTTTCCGGTGGGTGGTTTTCGTCCTAGTTTCTGTCGTTTCATTATCCGTTTTTTAAAAGCTTTTTTTTTCATCTGGTAAAATTTTTATAGACTTACTTTTTAAAGCATGGGTTTTTGTTCCAATTTAAACAGTTTTTTTTTCACTAAAACTGAAAGTTCTGTAATTTGAAAGTTAAGTCTGATTTTGCGTATTTTTTTTTCTTGTTTTTTTTTAGTGTTTAAACAGTTTCTTATTTTGTTTTAGTCAATTGGTATTGCTTAGTTTCGAGGGAAAACTGTTTTCATGAAGGATTATGTGCTTCTTTATGGATGGGTCGTAAAATTTTTTAAAACTTCAGTTTTTTCATGACAACAGTTTTGTTTTCGGCTCAACAGGTCTCGAACAAAAATTTTTCGTCTTTGTTGCCGCTCGGTGAATGGTTTCTCATTTTTAAGGATGCTTATGAATTTTATCTGATACAATAATGAAATTTTTGTAGCTGTAGTTTTTCCAGCTTTTTCAAGTTATTTTTTCAAGTATTTTTTTTTTTCAATTTAATTTTTCAGATTTTTTTTCGACTTGCGTCTCTTTTCCACAGACTATATTGCAGCGCAATCACAACTATCGGTTGTCTTCTGACTTAGGATTTCATCAAAATGAGTTTCAGCTTGAAACAAACATTTGAAAAATTTGGGTGTTGTTTTTTTTTGGCGTTTTGTCATTTTTTATACGAGTTAATGGCTTTGGGTATCGCAAGTGGTGCGAAGCTCAGCTCGCCTGTGTAAATTTTTTGACTTCTGAAATTTTTTAGAAAACATTTTAGTTGACTGAATGGGTGTCGCTTAAGTATTGCTGGCTTTGTGACCGCTTCGTTACATTTTCGAGCGTAGTGTATTAGTGTAACTACTTTTGATCCGAATTGCAGCAAAAGTTTTTTAATTTCGAGACTTATCTCTACTTTTTGTTATTTCACTTTATAGAGCTGCTTTTTGTTCGTTTTCTTGCTAGTGCTTGCAAAGTGCAGCTAAGCCTATCTGTATGTTGTATTCCGATCCTTATTTAACATTTAATTGTTTTTTTGGCATGCTTTTCCCAAATTGACCATTTCAAGACAATTCGACCCAAACATGAAATTTTTGATAGATATATTTTTTTGACATTTCTTCCATTTTTGTTCGGCTTTCGTCTCATTTTTGTCTGCTGGTTTGCTTTGCTGTTTGTGTTGTAATACAAGTGTTGCTGAGCTCCGTTCTGTCTTTGTTTCTAAAATATATTTCAATGTGATAAAACTGAAAAACATGTTTAGAATGATTTTTTGACAGTTCAAAACACTCGAATGATCAAAACTACGCATTTCGTGAGAAAAATTATGAAACGCTGAGTTGTCGAATAGAGAAAGCTTCGCAAATTTTGAAGCCTGGTGAATCTAATGGAAAAATTGAATCATTTTGACCACATCGGAAATTTATTCAGACTCAGATTCAATTTTCTTTTCCATTTGACTTTTGACTTAATTCAAATTCATTTACTTAAAGGAAGGCAAATTACGCTCTCAAAACTAGAATGGCCCCGTCTTTAGTTTCGAAAGTTGGTTACAATTTGTTGGCTGCAATCGAAGAGTTTTTTTCTTTTATTACACGTGGTGCTCGAATTAAAAAGCTTTTGTAGTGCTTCGCTTCGGTTTTCGTTTCTAGACGAGTGAATATTTTTGTTGGAGGTTTCTGTTCACATTGCTTAGGAGTACTACAACGTGATCAAAAACCCAATGGACATTGGCACAATAGGGAAGCGACTGGGACATGACTACTATTACAGTGCAAGGGAGTGCATATCTGATTTCAACCTCACTTTCAACAACTGCTACATCTTCAACAACCCAGAGGAGGTAAAGAAGTAGCTTTAAAGAAAGATGTAGATTCTCCCCTAAATTGAAAATCTTTATCCACGTAGGACAGGCAGTTTATTTGTAATTATAATGGCGAGCACAAGCGCGGCTTTTCGTGCAGAATTTTGAAAAAGTAGCATCTTGTATAAGAATGTTCAGTTCTGCGTTAAGTCGCGGTTGTGCTCAGTAAGATTAGACCTACAGGCAAATATATGCTTTTTGCGTCTTGTTTCAATTAGAAATGCTTCATCTTAAACCTGAAAGCACAAAACATGGTGGACATTGAGCCACTGAACTTGGAATTAAGAAATCGAAGTAAGAAGCACCTATCTACTATTTGATTATAACAACTCAAAATCGCTTTGCCTAAAAATATTTAACGCTTAAATTTTTTAGGATGTGTACAAAATGTGTCAAGACGTGGAAAAGGTGTTCTTGACAAAACTGTCTTTAATGCCTCCTTGTGAAGAAGAATTGAATCCGAGTGCTTCTCTGGCGGGAAAAAAGAAACAACAACTACCTTCTCCTCTACCGGTCAATAAAGCAGCCAACATAAACAGAGGCGCCACTATAGTTGCAGCAGCGGTTGCACCAGCAGCTGTGACGCCTTTAGTGGCCGAATTGACGAAGCCTCAGTCTCAGCAAACAACACCTAACCCTCCTTTGACTCCTTCTTCGCAAGTGCAATCATCACAACCGAACTCCCCCCCTAGTACCGTTTCATCGTCTACAGAAACGGGAAATGATTCTTCTTCGGATGCTGCAGTTACTGTCACTACAATTACTAGTAGTAGTAGTACCACTACAACAAGTGCATTCCCAGCTCGACCCAGACCGAACCTCCCAGATGTGGTGGAGATGGCCAGCCCTCCGCCACAGTCTTCGGCTGTAAGTTTTCATTTCTATTTGATTACACTCTAAGTTTTGAGCTGTAGATAGACAGGTCACGGTTTGAGGTGTCCCAGTGTCATCGACCTCCTCAAGGTGGGACCGGTTGCGGCGAAATGGATGACATCTCCCTACTCCATGGTTGGTCCTGAATTGAGCAGGATCGGGGGCTAATAAAAAAAATGCTGTAGGCAGAAAATGGCTAATTTTACTAAATTGGTCTACAGTTTAGCCAAATGATTTTTTAGTCGTGCAGGCTTTTATAATACAAGTTGCAGTATTCGCTGGTTATTCTGTAGAATGTGATCCGTGGTTGGCTAATTTCATGTATGTGGAAAATTGGCTTCATTGCGTAAAGTTAAGGCCATGTGCCCGCGGGGAATGACCAGCTTACGCAAGTAAGCTCACACTGGCAGGAAAAGGACAACCTTAAAAGATGTTCAGCTCTGGATATTTACTGTTGTATCACGTGCATTTTCTTATTTTTCTAGGCTGATTAAGGTTGCCTCACCCTCAAGCAACGAGCACGGATCATGGTTGGCCTCGAACATCCGACCTTTTGATGGAGAGGCGGAGACGTAACCAATTCCCCAACGCTCCTCTTTATCATAACAAATCTAAAGTTGTGTTAAAACCACAATGAAAAAATATATTGTTCAAGTATCATTCTACAAAAATTGGTTAATTTTGGATGTAAAATTATAATGATTTAGGGTGTGAAGCGGAAGGCGGACACCACCACGCCAATCACTCCCCTCCCACCTCTGTCTCCGAATGAACTGCACGAGAAAAACAATGCAGTTCAGAAGGAGATAGCGGCCAAGAAACAACTGAAGAAGGCTCAGTTGATGTCCTCGATGACCTCGGCAGCAGTTGCAGAGAAGCAGCAGAGAGACGAGAACATGGGGGTGATAGGTAGTGTGGGGAAGCGACACTGTTTGACCCCGGAGTTGAAGTACTGTCTGGGAATCATCAGGGAGTTGTTCAACAAGAGACATCAGGTAATAAATAGATATTGAACGAAGTGAAGACAATTGTCCACCTCAAATAGGGATTTTCTAAGTATTAATCAACGAAATGCATTTTAACTTATTTAGGTCGTTTTTCGTTTTTTTTTTCAGAAATGTCTGAAATTTGGTTACGATCAGCTTTCTGTTTTGGTGGTTTGATTTTTTTTGATGTCTTTAAAAGTTCATTTCAAATTAATTTGCGTAATGAGCGGCAAATTACATTCGCCAAAATAGCGTGGAAAACGGAATTTGAGTTGTTTCAAAATCGACTTAGAACCGAACCCGAATTTTTTCCCGGCGAAATAAAATAAGAACTTTTTGATTCAGCTTTTTTTTTCAATTGTTTCGGTCACATGATGTATTAGTGGCCTTGATTTCAGGCACTATCACAAGGAATAAACTTTTAAATCATTCAGCATAAATATTAAAGTTTTGCTGGAACCTAAAAAGCTGAGTTCCGAGAAAAATATGGATGAGATTTTTTTAAACAGCACTATGCGTGGCCCTTCTACAAACCAGTAGACGTGGAAGGACTTGGACTCACAGACTACTACGACAAGATCAAGACTCCGATGGATCTAGGGACGGTGAAGAAGCGCCTTGAAGACATGCCTCCCTATTACAAAACAGCAGCTCAGTTCGCTGGAGATGTGAGGCTCATATTCACAAACTGCTACAAGTACAACCCACCAGATTACGATGTGGTCAAAATGGCACGTCAATTGCATGTGAGACGAAACTGGTTGAGTTTTCTCTAAATATTGTGCTCTTTCCCATTATACAGTTTAAGGCAATTGTTAAACGAATGATTACAATGGACTTCACAGACTAAGAGTCGATGAACGTAGTTCAGCCTTTTACATAGGTCGCTATGATTTTTTTTTTTTCGTTTTTTTTCAAAGAGAAGTCTAAAAAAATTTTCAGGCTCAAGTTTTACGTTTTCGTGGTTTGACCTTTGATTTCTTTTTTAAGTTCAGTTCATTTCCTTTGTTAAAAGGAAGGCAATCTCCACTATTAAACAGCAAAAGTGTATAGGTCACAAAAACGTGATTGAGTTCTATTTTCGAAAGTGAATTACAATTTTCAGACGTCCTAGTGAAATAAAAATATTACTTTTTGATTCAGGTTTCTCATATTAGGTTTATGTTATCAAGAAAGTGCCGGTCATAAATTGTTCTAGAAGTATATTTTTTTTGTTTACTTGCGTTCATTGACTCTTTTCCAATTGTTTGTGGGCAATCTTTATCCAGCAAATTATAATCCCCCATAATACAAAAACCACACTGTGGTAATTTAGTTTTCGGTTATTGGGGTTCAAGGATAGTTATAATGGACAAAATCCAATTAATAAAGTTGATGGGCATTTAATCTGATGCTACTCTTACTGTTTTAGTATCAAAATTATGAGTTGATAAAATATTGCCGCGTAAAAATTAAACACCTGAATCTTCAAAAAAATTTGCCTCGATCTTGAATTGATTTGATAAATTGGGAATTTAGTTAGACGTCTGTCAGAATTTAGACAACACGTGTACTGCAATGCAAATATTTAAAAAAATTCCACCAAAATGTTGTTTTTGGACACTTTTTGAACGGTTTTTTCAACAAATATTTTGCTGACTATCCCGAAAATTCTTCCTAGAAACAACACCTAAATCTGTTCTTAGCATCCATGCTTTAGTTTGTTTGCTAAAAAAGTTCGAAAGGAAAAGCTCAACTTTGTAGTAGTTAAATGAATAAAAGAAGGATAATTGTTGAGCTTTGTTGGATATTAAGCTGCAAGGACTTAATTTAAACTTTTTCTAGGACATCTTCGATGCGAGGTTCGAGATGATGCCGAATTTCGGCGCCAACTCGGACACCCAGTCTCCTGAATTCCCGCAGATGAGTGTGAACACATCTTCTGTCAACAGTGCAGTCAAACGCAGTTCCTCCAAGCAGCAACAGTCCTCAATTCCGGACTCCACGAGTAGTGTGGTGTCCTCAATGCAGAAGCCAGAGCTGATTCCAGAGGCCCTCTTGGATCCGAGTGTCCTCAATGCACAAATTGCGAGTGCAGCCAGTGCTCCTGGAGACAGTTTCGACAAGAACGAAAAAGTGCTACACCTACAACAACAGGTTGTTCAGGCATTTTTTACATCAAATCATTTGCAACTTCAGTCTTTACAACAAATCAAGAAATTGGTTTTATATAGGTTTAAAGATATTTTATGGCTTGCGCTCCCACTTGAGATTATTTTTTTTTGTGAAAAGATATCTTTAAAAAGTGAAGGTTGATCGGAAAAACGTGTTGTATGAAAAATACCATCTAGAATAAGTAGCCTTTGGGGGAAAAGAGTAAACAAAATTGATGAGGTATCTTGGTGTTTCTACTTTTGCCTCTTACACATGATACTGCTCCTCTGATTTTAGCCTATGTCAACCATTGTGTTTGTGATGTTAATTGGGTTTATTTGTTGAAAAATAGAATTAGAGTTAGGTTTTTAGAGTTTTAAACAAGTGCGTTTAGCTGAAGAATGTGATGCAACAATTGAGTCAACTGCAACAAGGCACTGTGGAAGACCAAGTGAGCAGTTCGTCTCCTCCTTCGAAACCGACTGCGGCGAAGAGACGCCGCACGACAGGGAAGAATAACGCGAAGGGAGGAACAACAGCAGCGGCAGCGGCAGCAGCATCAGCAGCAGGAACTAAGAACCCGAACGAAACGAGGGGTCGCAAGAAACGACAGCCCAACAGTTTCCAGTCCGTTTTATCTATTTTCTTTCTAAATGTCAAACGAAAAATCTTATTTAAATTCGAAGTTAATCGCACAGGAAGAGACATTTCTGAGTTCATATCTTAGTTCAGAAAATTTGATACCTCCCTTAAATTAGCAATAGCCTATATATTTGTTTCTGGTATCGTAACTCGTCGGAGTTTTGTTTAAGGTGAAAAAATGTTCTGTAGCTGTTTCGATTTCTTAGTTACATTACAGGCCAACTAATTCGTCGCCAGCCACAGTTGACACGAGTGTGAACACTCCCTACGACAGCGACGACGACAACCTCGACATTGCGATGACATACGACGAGAAGCGCAAACTCAGTCTAGACATAAACAAACTGCCGGGCGAGAAATTGGGTCGAGTAGTGCACATAATCCAGACGAGGGAACCCTCTTTGAGAGACTCGAATCCGGACGAGATCGAGATCGACTTCGAGACGCTGAAGCCCTCGACGTTGCGGGAACTGGAGAAATATGTGAACACTTGTCTGAAGCAGACAGGGGCAGGGGGTACTAGACCCTCTTCAGGGTCAGCGGCAAAGAAACAAACAAAGAAGGCTGCAGGGTCACCCGACAAGAAACAGCACAACGCACAAGCCCGCAAGAAAGGTGAAGATTCTGAATTGCCAGAATTTTCTAAAGAATTTATTTCCATTTTTTACTTAATTTTATTCGTTATTCAGGTGGTGGGGTTTTATCGTTTTTTTTTTCAGGAATACAAATTTTTCTTTTCGCGATTCATTTTTTGATTTCTTTTCAAGTTCATTTCAAATTTATTTGCTAAAAAGTAGGCGAATTACGATCTCCAATTACGAAAATTTTTAGTTTCGAAAGTAATTTTGAATTTTTAGATTTCCCAGCGGAGTAAAAGTTTGCTAACAATACATTTTCTTCTAATTGAATTAATTTTATCAAAGTAATGTCAATCAGGGAATATTCTTTATACTCGCGAACCCCTGTTTCATATTATACAAACGCTTGAGTTCCCTTATTCTCCTAGGTAACTCGCAATAGTCAGTGCTCTGCCAAATTGCTCAATTTCAGCTGCTATTTACTCGTCTTAATCTGTGGCAATTAACAGCATGTGTTTTAGCCTCTTTATTGACAGCTGTTGTTGTTTGGAAAACAGGTAGTGGTTTGATGCCAATGTGAAGACATGAGACTGTATTTTTCGGGGTCGAGATTGAAATTCAGTTGGTGGCTATTTTTTGTTCAAAGCTCATTCGTGTAATCATAGATTTTGAAGCTCCTTTTTGCCATGTGAAGCTTCACTGGTGTGAAGTGGAGAAAGCTTTGGGGTGATATATTCAAGTGTTGATGTACAATGTTCAGACACTTCTTTAGATAATGCAGTTTTTTGATTTTTGAGGAAAAGTCTCAAAATTTGATCATAGCTATTTTGGATAAGTGTATTGTATTTCATGCATTAAGTCGAGTTTAATTTTTCACATTTTTAGTTTGATTCAAAATCAATTGTTGAAACTTGTTGAAACAAAGGCAAATAACGCTCTCCGCTTACGACAAGGAAATGCCGCAAAAAACGTCATCGATTTCTAGTTTCGAAAGTGTAATGTAAATGTAAAGAGTATTGAACGCAGTGAAGAGTCTTATTGGGTTTTGCTGATTTTTTTTTCAGGAAAAAGTCTCAAAGTGCATTATAGTCTCTAATAACTACAGATGTGCATTCATAAATATTGATGCATTTATGAATGCACTTAGGTATATATGCACTTTTTGAGTTCAATTGAAATTCATCTGTTAAAAGTGACGTAAATAGCACTCTCCAAATACGAACGTGGAAATGGCGCAAAAAACGAACGATTTCTAGTTTCGAAAGTCGAATTTAATTTATAGATTTCCAGCGGGATAAAAACTTCACCTGTTGATCCAGTTTTCTCAAGTTCTGTTAATGTTACTAAAAAAACCTATAACAAATCGTTTTAGAAATTCAAAGATCTTAAAAGGCATCTTTTTTTTGAAGTTCGCAAGTTAAGATTTTTTCAACAAAGTAAGTATTTTTTTACTTGCGTTCATTACTCTTTTCCAATCTTCGATTGGCTATGTTTAGATTTCCCAACTGAATATAATTTTTTTCTTTAAACCCAATTTTGTCAAATTGGTTCAATTTTAGCGAAAAAGCTTCAATCATAAACAATTTTTGCAGTTCAAAGAGTTTTAACGTGATGTGTTTTTTTCTTCGAAGTTGAAAAAGAAACTATTCAAAATAACTATTTTCAATAACTTTTTTCCGTTTCCTGAGTTCATTGACACTTTTCCATCGGTAGGGCGACAATTCGTAGCAAGCGACAATTCGTATCAGGCGACAATTCGTAACAAGCGACAATTCGTAACAGGCGACAATTCTTAACAGGCGACAATTCTTAACAGGCGACAATTCGTAACAAGCGACAATTCGTAACAAGGCATTGGCAAGTAGAATACGCTTGCTCCTCTGCGCTTACATCTGGCAAGAGAGGAGTACTGTGCGTGAATCAGTATTTCCCACTTAATTAAGAGTAATGAGCGTAGTGAAGACTCTTACATGATTTTTCTACAGTTACCAGATGTCGCCTGTTACGAATTGTCGCCTCACGTTTTCCATCTGTTGCTGACTATGTTTGTAGTTTAGAGTGAGAAAGAAAGCAGTCTTTTGAGGTCATTGACACTTTTTCAATTGACAACTTCTTTTTTGAAAAGAACTGTATTTACATTGCAAAATGTCTATTTTATATGGGGCTGGAAATTGAATATGCAAGTAGTTGCGCCTCGTAAGAAATTCTGACTGCATTGAATTTTTAATGCAATGTAACTCCTGAACATCGTTGGCTTAGAGGAACACTGACCACTGCATTTCCGTGCTCTTCGACTTTTTAGGCATTTTTGGCATGAAGTTAAGTGTTTTCATCGAGCGCTTACCTCACAATTAGTATATGTAGATGTCAAAGGCGCCCTTAGAAAATTTTACGGCCGGTGAGCTAAAAAAAATGCACAATTGTACCAAAGGTTGACCCTTGGGACAGTGACCCCCCCTTTATTCCCCTTTTTTAATCCGCTACTGGCTGCATGGGTTTATTCTACATGGATTCTGGATTTATTGCTGCATCGACTTAATGGAATTGATTTCTCGCGCCTAATTCATTTTTTTGTCGTCTCCTTTTCCCAGTTTTTCGATATAAAACTTATTGTAGTCTGATTTTTCTGTGTACTCAATTTCTTAGCCCAGGTGTAATTTTTTCAAAATTGAGGCTCCGGCAACATCGATCCTGCTTGTATCTGATTTTTACGTGTTGTATTTTCAGCAGGTGAGATCTCCAATCTGAGTGACTCAAGCGGCGAGGGAAGTTCGGGCGATGAAGGGGAGAGGGACTCCTCGAGCGACGATGAAGACGAAGACGAAACTGCCTCGTCCGACTTCGGGCCATGAACTGTACTACTCTCTTAACTAAATAATCTATAATCAACCACTAACTAATCTTTATCTAAACCAGCCCAAGCTCAACAATGTCCTATAGAATCATGTACACTTTCTATCTTGATAACATAGTAAAGTTGACTAGCAGACAAAAATAAGACCAGCGGAACCTATTTTTGATAGGGTAGTTCCAATATGTAAATCAATGAGTCATGCTTGATGTGACAAATAAGTATCTTTTGACGAAATAAAACGTTTAATGGACAAAATTTGACATCAAAATAAAATTCAAAGTGAAACACAAATGAATTTCAATCTGATTTTACCGAAAGTGTTTAAAAGTTTTCAAGTGTTGTTTCAAAAATAGGTTCGCGTAAGTATCCATTTTTGTTTTCAGTCCAGATTCGATAATGGTTCGCGACGGGCTATAAATTCGTGCTAGATTTCCTTTTCCATGGGAACTAAATCTAATCACAGATGATTGTACAAGTTTGATACTGAAATTATTTGGAAATTTTCATTCGCCATGTATTGCATTAATTTTATGGAGACGTTTTGCTTCCAATTAATATTAAAGGTGTTTTAACTACAAAAATATCATTTTTAATCAATGTTAGGAAGCAAAGTACTTCGGTATCATCCCAACTTATGTTCTTATTTATTTCGACTTAGTTAGTTCCAACCTTGCCTCCAAGTTTTTGTGAGTGAAACGTGTCCGTGGCGGCACCGGCCCACACGAATAGCTTTTACCCTTTAACTTGTGACGTAGTAGTTGTATTCTTTATTACTAGATCTTTACTTAGATATCAATTTTTCCAACATTGATTTCGGCTGTGTGAATGTTATTTAATATATAATTTTTGGCTAAATAAATTTACAAATTTAATGACATCCAGTTTTAGACACATCTCAGAAAAAAACAGTCTCGGAAATGATTCAAAAATAGGAAACCTCGGAACAATCCAGTCCCAAAAGATTTAGTGTGACCAAAAGGTTCTCGAAAACAACCCTGAGACTCGAGAAGAAACTAAGAGTACATCAGATTTTTAAAATAAATATGCGACCTAAATTTATACGTCTCAAACTATCCCACAAAAAAAAATCAAATAGTTAGTGCAAAAAATTGAGCTGAGCTCATGGTATAAAAGTTGCTCTGGAAAATAATATAAATCAGCAACATACTTTTTTCCCCAAAAAATAACAAATCTGGGCATTACATACTTAATTTCATTACCTTCTTCAGAAGCAATTTGTTTTTTTTTGAAAACTGACATTTCAATCTCAAAAAACTGCAAAACAAAATAATTCAATCAATTCTTCTATTAACTTTTTCATTGACTCGAGTTATTATTGATGAACAAGCTGTAGTGATTTGAAATACAATCGTTGTGTACTGAAACAACCGAAAGACAAACTAAAAAATAATGGATAAAAATTTTTCTGACATTCCATTCCACAACAATCGTATTTTAATAGGGCTATGCGGTTAGTAATTGATTGAAAAATTGTGCATTGGTAATTGACCGAACGAAACTGTAATTTGGTTTAGTTCCGGTTATTGAAATATTGAACGACACGAGTCAAGCGATGCAGTGACCAATATCATC